>NW_016806411.1:736760-752584 GCF_001698545.2 Rhinopithecus bieti
AGAAATTGGATTGGTGGGACTGTAAACTAGTTCAACCATTGTGGAAAACAGTGTGGCGATTCCTCAAGGATCTAGAACTAGAAATACCATTTGACCCAGCCATCCCATTACTGGGTATATACTCAAAGGATTATAAATCATGCTGCTATAAAGACACATGCACACGTATGTTTATTGCAGCACTATTTACAATAGCAAAGACTTGGAATCAACTCAAATGTCCATCAGTGACAGACTGGATTAAGAAAATGTGACACATATACGCCATGGAATACTATGCAACCATAAAAAAGGATGAGTTCGTGTCCTTTGTAGGGACATGGATGCAGCTGGAAACCATCATTCTCAGCAGACTAACGCAAGAACAGAAAACCAAACACTGCATGTTCTCATTCCTAGGTGGGAATTGAACAATGAGATCACTTGGACACAGGAAGGGGAACATCACACACCAGGGCCTGTTGTGGGGAGGGGAGAGAGGGGAGGGATAGCATTAGGAGATATACCTAATGTAAATGATGAGTTAATGGGTGCAGCACACCAACACGGCACACGTATACGTATGTAACAAACCTGCACATTGTGCACATGTACCCTAGAACTTAAAGTATAATAAAAAAATAAATAAAAATGAAACTGCAATGAGGTATCATCACACATGTATTAGAATGATTGAATTAGGCAGATTTAATTGTATCGAGTATTGGCCAGAACCTGAAGCAACTGTAACTCTCATACACTGCTGGTGGGAATATAAAATGGCAAGACCACTTTGGAAACAGGTTTGGCAACTTCTTCAAAAGTTAATTATACACTTCTGATCCAAACATTTTACTTCTAGATTCTTACCCAAAATAAATGAAAGCATATATCCATACAAAGATGTATTCACTATGTTCATAGCAACTTTATTTGTAATAGACCCAAATTGGAAATAAGCCAAATGTCTATGAAGAGATGAATACTTCGGCAACGTTGACATTTCCATACAATGGAAAACTAGTCAGCAATAAAAACTTAACTATTGATACACTATATGACATTGATGAATTTCAAAATAATTACGATGAGTGAAAAAAGCCAGATTAAAGAAATACATAGTGTATAACTTAATATATGTAGTATTCTAGAATATGCAAACTAATTTGTAGTGAGACGGAAAAATAATTAGTGATTCCCTTGGGATATTGAGGTAAGTCAAAGAGGGACCATATAGGAGGAATTAAAAAGGGCACAGGGAACCTTTGGGGTAATGTATATCTTCGTTATCTTAACTATGGTGATGGTTTCATGGGTGTATGTGTCAAAAAAACTGAACACTTTAAATATACATAATTTATTATTTATTTTATGTCGGTGCTTTATTATACTTAGATAAAGCTGTTTTTAAAGTCTATGAGATATGAAGTTATTCCCAAAGTTAATTTCATAGACTTAAATCTTTACATTGCTAAATGAGAAATAAAAAATAATCTTCAGAAGTAAGAAAAATAAGAAATTACAAAGAACTGTAAAACAAGGAAAAAGTCAATACAGAAGAAGCAAGATTTTAAGAACTAGGAAACAATTAATAATAGAACTGACAAATCTCAGTGCTTGTTCGTTATAGATCCCAGGATAGAGCTGCACCAACTGCCCAGACTCATTAATAAATAAGGTAAGGAAAGGTATAAGCACCACAAACTTAGCACTGTGTGCAGGGTCGTAGCCACAGGTACAAAGAAACAAAGGAAGTATAACAGGACAGGTACTTATTTGTGCTAGTAAATTTGAAAACTTGATTGAATAGATGATTTTCTAGGAAAATATAAATTACAAAATTTGATTTTATAAGAGATTTTTTAAAAAAGTAAAGAAACCAATAAAAGCAAAATAAATCGTGAAGATTCCTAAAGTGATATTGCGCAAATTGCCAAGCCCATATGTTTTCCCATTTTCAAAGAAAACATGATTCTGATGATATTTATATGGTTTGGAGCTTACAAGGAAGATGGGAAGCATCCAAATTTCTACTATGAAATGAACATAACAGCGATTACAACACTTGACAAACAAAATGGAAAAAATAAAAACAGAAATTGGTAGTATTAATATCCCCATTTAACAGATGTTGAGAACTTTTTCCGAGTCACGTATCCGTTTGAAATAGAGTTGGTATTTGAATCCAAGGAAAGTAATTTCCAAACCCAGTTTCTCAACTACTACTCCGTAGTAAAAACTACAAGTATTTCCTGTAAAGTCAGATGAAAGATGGAGACACCTACTTAGGCCCCTTGTATTGTCGTAAATACTTAGTCAAAGCAATGAAGTGAAAGAAGAGCTAAGACGAAGGTGGAAGAAAAAGGGTAATGAGTTTAACTGGCTGCTGTGACTCTGTGCCTAGAAAATTATGATGGCAGCTAGGCAGTCCAAAGTGGTTGGGCAAAAATAATAATGAGAATGATGGCAATAGGGACATGACAGAAAACTTGAATAAATGGAAAACATGAGTTCATTATGCTTAGAAAAGAAGGCTTAAACAATAATTCTGAAATTATTAATGAATGCAATTCTAAAACTCCCCTGGCAAAATTATTCTAAAATTAACCAGAAGAAAGTAAATGTGTAGGACAAGCCTGAAAATTTTTAAAGAAAAAAATGATGTGAGTCTAGTTATATCTGTTAAATACAATATATTATGGTGCTAATAATGTAGGACAATATAGAGTTGTACAAGAATAGACTGATAGAAAGTGGAATTAGTTCTGTTTTTGCCCAGCACCATAGTCCATAAGCCCAGAAACAAGCCAAATGCATGTGAAAAGTCCATAGATCAAAAATTGGTGTTTGAAATGAAAGTATGCCTATGTAGAAAAGATAGCTTGTCATTTGAAACATCACAAAATGCTTATTCCTACCTTATTTCAAAAGACATTTCAGACAAATAAAAATATTAAGTACAAAAAATAAGCCACAGGTGCACTATAAACCAAATAGGCAAATTGTATAGATTTTTCCAAATTATGGAAATTCTTTCTAAATATGCTATAAATTCCAGACATGACAAAAGAAAAGGTTGATTGACAAATTTGACTTTATAAAAAATTTCCAACCAGATGCAGTGGCTCACGTCTGTAATTCCAGCACATTGGGAGGCCGAGGCGGGCGGATTGCCTGAGATTAGGAGTTCAAGACCAGCTTGGCCAATATGGTGAAACCCCGTCTCTACTAAAAATATAAAAATTAGCCAGACACAGTGGCGCATGCCTGTAATCCTAGCTACATGGGAAGCTGAGGCATGAGAGTCATCTGAACCTGGGAGGCAGAGGTTACAGTGAGCTGAGATCATGCCACTACACTTCAGCCTGGGCGACAGAGCAAGACTCCATCTAATAATAATAATAATAATCATTCCACAAAGTAACAAAGGAAGTAGACAAATGCCATACTATTTATTAGGAAGTAGAAATTAGTTGTATTTCATACAACAAAGAGAGAATTCCTTAATATATAAAATGCTCATACAAATCAATAAGAAAAATATAAACAATTCTATTGAAGATAAACTACAAAGGACTTGAATAAGTAGTTCATAGAAAAAGAAATATCAATGACAGTATACACATGAACAGAGGCTCAACTTCATCACTAATGTTACTGCAAATGTAAACCATGATGAGATTCTATTTCTCACCTCTCAGATTAAAAGTTTAATATTGTCCATTGTTGGCGAGAATGTGGGTAACATTTTCAACGAATATAAATTGGTGGCCGGGCATGGTGGCTTATGCCTGTAATACCAGCACTTTGGGAGACCCAAGCGACGGATCATGAGATCAGGAATTTGAGACCAGCCTGGCAAACATGGTGAAACCCCGTCTCTATTAAAAACACAAAAATTAGCCTGGTGTGGTGGTGGACACTTGTAATCCCAGCTACGTGGGAGGCTGAGGCAGAATTGCTTAAACTCAGGAGGCAGAGGTTGCAGTGAGCTGAGATCATGCCACTGCACTCCAGCCTGGGCGATAGAGTGAGACTCTGTCTCAAAAAAGAAAAAATATATATCTTACAGAGATACACTATTGCCACGATTGTGCAAACACACACACACAATTATGGAACATAGTTAATTTCAGGAGCTGTTACATAACTTATTATCTTCCCTAAATATGAAAATCGGTAGCATTTTGAAATGAAATTGAATATAAGTTGTCTGCATTCCTCTAAAGAAAAGTGTTGTATGTGTTAAAGTAATTTCTTATTTGTGTATAACCTGTTGACAGCTTCACTGGAGACTGGCGACTGTCAACCTCTCACGTGCTAACTAAGAAAACCACCAGCACTTCCTAGTCAGGCACAGAACACTCTCTTTTTTTCCTGGGAAAAGAAAGATGCAGCATTTTATAAGTGCTTGCTCAGGGTACCCCAGACACAGGAATGCTTTTGTGAAACACTTGTGGGTATCCAGCAGCAGCTGTGTGGTCCCAGTGCTTGGAAACGAAAACCAGCTCCCTCTCAGAGGAGGATCAAATTTGTACTCCAGTAACGTTCTGGCTTTCAGCAGCAAGGCCTTAGCTTTTTCTGGGAAGGGAACTCCTCAAGGCTGAGTTGATTACTAACATAATCTGAGAGATCTGAGTCAGGTAGAGAGCCCAGACACCCAAAATGTGTAGGAAAACAAGAGAAACCTTTGACTACTTAGGGAATGCAGGAATCAATAACGGAATCCTATATATATATAAAATATATAGGATTATATTATATATAGAATTATATTATATAGAGGACAATATACAACTTTTATATATAAATATATTTATTAATAACATATTGGTTATATATTATAAATTCTACAGTTAAAGGCTTCAACCATTTTATCAGTTCTAAATTAGGTATAGAAACCTTCCCTTATTTAGCATATTTTTTATCCTTTCCTGTTTATGATTATGTCTATTATTTTTTCAACATCCATTGAGAACAATATCAGAGTGTTAGAATTTTTGCTTCAATATCACACATAATTTGGAAAACTCAACAGAAGGAGGAAAGTCTATTGTATTCACTATATTTTACTCTCCCCATTTATCTTTTTTTTTTTTTTTTTTTTTCAAGATTTCTTATTTTATCATATCCTTTCTACCGAAAGAATGTCCCTTACCCATACTTTTAGGATAGGTCTATTGGTAAAATTTTGCTTAGTTTTGCTCCATCTGAGAATGATGATTTCTGAAATTCATCTGAGAATGACTGATTTTCTTTTCATCCCTATAAAATATTTTCATTGGATACTGAACGCTTATTGGTAGAGTTTCTTTTCTCAGTACTTTAAAGAAAATTTAAGCCACTTCCCTCTGGTCTCCATGGTTTCTGATGAGATGTTATCTTTCATTTAACTGACTTTTCCTCTATAGGTTAAGGAGTCATTCTCTCACACTGCTTTCAAGAATTTTTCTTTGTTTAGGTTCCAGAAATTTGACTACAATGTCTCTTGGTATGGATTTTTTAGATTTGTTCTATTTGGATTTGCTCAATAATTTCCACTCTCATGTTTAACAAACAATTAAAAAGCATTTTCTGACTTGTGGAGGTGTCTTCTCTTCTGCAGTAAACTTTATGTCTCAATTATGAAGTAAACCACATTGGGAATTTGGAAATTCAAAATTTTAAAGCAAATGCAACTCTCAGAAAAGGGCTGTGCTTGTGAGGGAAGATGTAAGGCTGAACAAGCGGTCACCATGAAGAGATCTGGGTGTGTTTTGCCATGAGCGCCTGTGGAACAGGCAGCGGAGAGAAGAGCAGAGCCTTGTCAGGTGGCTCTCCAGGCCTTCCTCACATTAGTAGCCATGATGCCATTAAAAAGCCCATTACAGGGTGAAGGTTCAAACAATGTTGAATGAATAAAGGAGTGAATATGGGTTGTGAAGAATATTCAGTCTTTAGGAAACTTTCCTGAAGTTTGGGATTTTCCAAAGAAAATTATTTTCTTCTGGTTTTGCTTTACCTTGTTTTGTCCCATTTATTTTAGAAAACACCATGTTTCTTCAAAAAAGTTGGGAACTCCTAACATACAGAAAGAAGTGTTAGCTCACTGCCCTAAAAAGTTGGGATGAGGTCAGAGGACACAGATAATTAGTTATCTAGGGACTGGTGGTTTGGGCCGAAAGGCCACAAAAGGAAGGAAAAGAAGCTAAGTTTAGTATTAATATAAAGAGACTATGTCAAAAAGGAAGTGGGAAGCAAGCAATTTAGAGGTTGAATAATCGGATTTGGGAAACAAAATTTTGCTTGATGAAGCGTAGGCAAATTGCTCAAGTCTGTACATTACTGAAGCTCAAGAATGGTTGGTGTGGGTGTCACATTAGTTTCTGAAATTAAATATAAAATAAAAATCCAAGCTAAGCTACAAGTATATTAAAATAAACCTTTAAGACATTTTTATCAGAGTGATATACGGTTAAAGTATCATTATATCAATATAAAATATTGTCATATAAAAATCCTGCTTAAACAAATTTATCATGTTTTCCAGTAACAACCACACTTTAACATTTTTAGCTATTTCTTCGGGTAGTTACATTTATAACTCTAAATAGTATGCTTATATTATTTTTGGTTCATTCAATATTTAAATATTATTTAACTTCTGATAATTGAGAAGCCAGCTCTCTCAAACTACACTTCATCTCCCTTTATCTATCTTGAAGTATAGTCATAACACTACTTTAAGTTAGATAGAGGGCACTTACATTACCCTGCTATTATGCGACTGTGGTTTACCACAATTTCCTTTTCTTTTGAGTCTGGTTTTCTAGAGGTTTTTTTTTTTTTAATTTGACTTCTTATCAAACAATGTCTTCCTCTTTAGTAGTCCTTATTTTTCCTCCGAACTTCATTGTTTCAGGTCCTTCCTGGAACCCTTCCATTCTGCTCCTTGGTCTTGGCTGGCTGTTCCCCAGGACTGCTCAACAGCTTCTAAAAACTTACACATTGCTCTATTTGGTGGATTTGATCTAGTATTTCATTTTAGATAAGTGCAACCTTAAGTAACTTCTGAGGAAAGATTGAATAAGAAGTAAACATTTTGAGTTCTTGCATGCCTGAAATGTCTTGACTCCATAATCATACTTATTCAATATCTGCTGTGGATATTAGAATTACATACTCCAAATTATTCTTCCACAGAATTTTGAAGGCATTGCTTTATTGTCTTCCTCATGCAGGCTAATGACATTCTTAGTTATGTTCCTTTAAAGATGATGTGTTTTTCTCTTTTGGGGTTTTCAAATTTTATTTTGTAGTTGTGTCCTGAAATTCCATAATTGTATACATTGGACTGTTTTTGTTTTTTTAAATTTATTGTGGTAGACTTTTCAAGGATATGTTCAATCTTGAGATGCATGTACTTCCATTTTGAGAAGTTCTTTGGGTAATTTCTTCCCTTTAATCTTTTACTTTTCACTTCATCTAGAATTTCTGTTTTTTAATGGTTTGACCACCAGATTTATCTTCTAGGTCTTTTGTCTTCCTTATTTTCTGTCTTTTTTCTCTCTTCTAGGAGAATTCCTTCACCTGTTGCTATAAACAGAATGTTTGTGCCTGTCCTCAAATTCTGAAATATGTTGAAGCCTGTTATGGCTTGAATGTATCCCCCAAAAGGCATGCATTGGAAACTTAATCCCCAATACAACAGTATTAAGTGGTGGGATCTTTAACAGTTGATCAGACCATGAGTGCTCTGGCCTCATAAATAGATTAATGCTGTTATCACAGGAGTAGATTTGTTACCACAGGGGTGAGTTCCCTATAAAAGAATGTGTTTGGCCCCCTTCTTTTTCTCTCTTGTCCCTTTTGACCTTCCTTCATGGGATAACATGGCAAGAAGGTCTTCACCAGGTGCTGGCTGCTTGATCTTGAACTTCCCAACCTCCAGAATCATGAGCCAATACATTTTTGTCCTTTAGAAATTACCCGCCCTGTGGTATTCTGTTATAGCAGCAAAAACGGACTAAGAAAACGTTTTAATCCCCATTGTGATGTTATTTGGAGGGAGAGGAGTATAGGAGGTAGTTAGGTTTAAATTAGGTCATGATAATGGGAGACCCCCATGAAAAGATTAGCGTCCTTATAAGATGAGGAAGAGATTAGAGCTTGCTCTCCCTCTCTCCACCATGTGAAGATACAGCCAGAAGGTGGCCATTCGCAAGCCAGGTAGAGGGCCCTAACTGAATCTATGGCAACTGATATTGGACCTCCAGCCTCCAGAATGGTGAGAATAAATGCCTGTTGTTTAAATCACCCAGCAGTGGTATTTTGTTATAGCAGTCTAAACTGTCTGAGTTACTAATTTTTTCAGCTTTCTTAAGCCAACTTTGAAAAAATGGTAGATTCAGTTGCAGAATGGCATTGTGAGAAGCTCCTCAGACATGCTTTCCAGTGACACAATCTTAATGGGTATAAACTATTTTAACTAAAGTATATGGAAACGTACAAAAGACATACGGAAAATGAAGAAATATTCATTCAAAAAAATCTACTAGATTTTGTTAAGGATGACAAGATTCTGTGGCACTTGGGCCACAACCTACAATACTCCAAAGTATTCCCACACCTCCTACACCTCCCCCACCTCATCCCTCACCCCCATCTCCAAGTCAGCTCAGATTAGCATGATAGAAGCTAATCTTCAGGTAGGTATGGCCCAAAATACAAGACTTCCAGCTGTAAGTAACAAATATATACCTCCCTTCCCATGCTGACAGCCATGCTAGGGAAAATCTGCTAAAATTTAAGATTTAACTAAGATCCAGAGTCTCCTAACATAATATCTAAATTTTCAGGTTCTAATAGAAAATCACCTAGCACACCAAGAACCAGTAAAATCTCAACTTGAATGAGAAAAGATGAGCAACATACACCACCACCAAGATGACACAGATGCAAGAATTATTTGACAAGGATTTCACAGCAGCCATCATAAAAAGACTTCAACAATTACTAACTGACTTGAAACATGAACATACAGAAAATGTCAGCAAAGAAAAAGAAGATGTAATGGAAACCAAGTAAATGTTGCAGAACTGAAAAATGCAATAATTGAAATAAAAAACATAGTGGGTGGGCTAACCAATGGAATGGAGAGGCAGAGGAAAGACTCAGTGAATTTAAAAATAGGCTAATATAAATTACTCAATCTGAAAAGGAAAAGGACTTTAAAAGGTACAGAGTTTTAGGAACATTTGGAATTTAACAAAATAACTAACATTCACATCATTGTTGTGCAGGAAAGAGAAAAGAAAGAGTGTGGGGTTAAGAGCTATTCAAATAAATACTGGCTGAAAATTTTCCACATTTGGCAAAGACAAAAATTTACAGATTCCAGAAGCTTAGCAAATGCTAAATAGAATAACCCCCACTTCAAAATTCATACCAAGACACATCATAGTCAAATTTCTGAAAACTAAAACAAAAAAGAATCCTTGAAAGCAGTGTGAGAGAATACCTTACCTATAAGGGAAGAGTTATTTGAATGAAAGATAATTTCTCATCAAAAACCACAGAGACCAGCAGGAAGTAGCTCCACAATTTTCTTAAGTGCTGGGAAAAGAAACCCTACCAATAAGCATTCAATATCCAATGAAAATACTTTTTAGTGATGAAGGGAAAATCAAGGCATTCTCAGAAAAGTAAAAATTAAGTAATTTTTTTAAATCAAATAGACCTACCCTAAAAGAATGACTGAAGGAAGTTTTTTCAATAGAGAGGATATGATACAAATAAAAACTCTTGGAACATTAAAAAAGAAAGAAAAATAAATGGAGAGAGTAAAAATATGGGTAAATACAAAGAATTTCTTTCTCTTCTTGGGTTTCCAAATTGTATTTGATATTGAAACAAAAGTTACAAAATACACCAAAATAGAATCTCCTTAAAGCCCACATCTCACAGGACCTATAAAACAACAACATAATGGTAAAAGAAAACCCAAGGTATTCAGGTAACAAATAGCATGATGAACAGAATAGTACCTCACATCTCAATGCTAACATTGAATGTAAGCGGCCTAAATGCTCCACTTAAAAGATACAAAGTGGCAGAATGGAGAAGAATTCAGCAATCAGTGCTGGGCACGGTGGCTCACGCTTGTAATCCCAGCACTTTGGGAGGCAAAGGAAGGCAGATCACAAGGTCAGGAGTTTGAGACCAGCCTGGCCAACATAGTGAATCCCTGTCTCTACTGAAAATCCAAAAAATTAGTCAGGTATGTTGGTGCCTGCCTGTAGTCATAACTACTTTGGAGGCTGTGGCAAGAGAATTGCTTGAACCTGGGAAGCAGAGGTTGCAGTGAGCCGAGATTGCACCACTGCACTTCAGCCTGGGTAGCAGAGTGAGACTGCATCTAAAAGAAAAAAGAGAAAAGAAAAAAATTCAGCAACCAAATACCTGCTGTCTTCCAGAGACTCACCTAATGCATAAGGACTCACATAGAGTTAAAGTAAAAAGGTGGAAAATGATATTCTATGTAAATAAGCAACAAAAGCAAGCAGGAGTGACTATTCTTATATCAGACAAAACAGACTTTAAAGCAACAACAGTTAAAAAAGACAAAGAGAAACACTATATAATGTTAAAAGGACTAGTCCAACAGGAAAATATCATGATCCTAATTATACATGCACCTCAAACTGAAGTTCCCAAATTTATAAAACAATTACTATTATACTAGACCTAAGAAATGAGTTAGACAGCAATGCAATAATAGTGGGGGAACTTCAATACTCCACTGACAGCACTAGTTAGGACATTAAGATAGAAAGTCAACAAATAATAAACTGTATGTCAAATAAATGGACTTAACAGATATTTGCAGAACATTCTACCCAACAACTGTAAAGTATACATTATATTCATCATCTCAGGGCACATTCTCCATATAGAGAATATGATAGGCCGCCAAGCAAGTCTCAATAAATTTAAGAAAATAAAAATTATATCAAGTACTCTTTCAGACCACAGTGGAATAAAATTGGAAATCAACTTCAAAAGGAACCCTCAAAATGCTGCAGATATATCGAAATTAAATAACCTCCTCCTGAATGACCATTGGGTCAACATTGAAATCAAGATGGAAATTAAAACAATTCTTTGAACTGAATGATAATAATGATACAAGCTGTCAAAACCTCTGGGATACAGGAAAAGAGGTGCAAAGAGGAAAGTTCACAGCATTAAATGCCTACATCAAATATCTGAAAGAGCACGAAAGACAATCTAAGGTCACCTCAAGGAACTAGAGAAACAAGAACAAACCAAAACCAAATCCAATAGAAGAAAAACAGTAACAAAGATCAGAACAGAACTAAATGAAACGGAAACAAAACAAAAAAAAAGCACAAAAGAAAATGAAACAAAACTGGTTCTTTGAAATGATAAATAAAATTTATAGACCATTAGTGAAATTAACCAAGAAAAAAAGAAAGAAAATCCAAATAAGCTCAGTTAGAAACAGAATGGGAGATATTACAACCAATACCACAGAAGTACAAAAGATCATTCAAGGTTACTATGAACACCTTTATGCACACAAACTAGAAAACCTAGAGGAGATGGATAAATTTCTGGAAATATATAACCCTCCTAGATTAAACCAGGAAGAAATAGAAATTCTAAACAAATTAAAAACAGGAAACAAGGTTGAAATGGTAATTTTAAAAACTGCCAACAACAAAAAAGTCCAGGACCAGATAGATTCACAACTGAATTCTATCAGACATTCAAAGACTTAGTACCAGTCCTATTGGTACTATTCCAAAAGATAGAGAAAGAGGGAATCCTTTCTAAATCATTCTATGAAGCCAGTATCACCCTAATGCCAAAACCAGGAAAAGACATTTAAAAAAAGAAAACGACAGGCCAATACCCCTGATGAACAGGCAAAAATTCTCAACAAAATACTAGATTACTGAATCTAATAGTATATCAAAAAGATAATCCACTATAATCAAGTAGGTTTCATACCAGGCATGCAGGGATGGTTTAACATCCACAAATCAATAAATGTAATACACTACACAAACAGAATTAAAAACAAAAATTACGTAATCATCTCAATACATGCAGAAAAAGCGTTTGATAAAATTCGGCATCGCTGATAAGATTTGGCTATGTCCCCACCCAAATATCTTGAATTGTAGATCACATAATTCCTATGTGATATGGGAGCAACCCAATTGGAGGTAATTGAATCATGGGGGTGGGTCTTTCCCATGCTGTTCTCATGATAGTGAATTATTCTCAGGAGATCAGATGGTTTTACAAAGGGAGTTCCCTTGCACACACACTCTTGTCTGCCACCATGTAAAACATGCCTTTGTTCCTCCACCTTCCACCACAAGTGTGAGACCTCCTCAGCCATGTGGAACTGAGTCCATTAAACATCTTTTTCTTTATAAATTACCCAGTCTTGGGTGTCTTTATTAGCAGCATGAGAACAAACTAATACAGTAAATTAGTACTGGCAGAGGGGTGCTGCTGTAAAGATACCTGAAAATGTGAAAGCGACTTTAGAACCGTGTAACAGGCAGAGACTGGAACGGTTTAGAGTGTTCAGAAGAATATAGGAAAATGTAGGAAAGTTTGGAACTTTCTAGAGACTTGAATTACTTTGACCAAAATGCTGATAGTAATATGGACAATGAAATCCAGGTTGAGGTGGTCTCAGATGGAGATGAGGAACTTGGTGGGAACTGGAGCAAAGGTTACTCTTGCTATGTTTTAGTAAAGAGACTGGCAGATTTTGCCCCTGCCCTAGAAATAGATGAAACTTTGAACTTGAAAGAAATGATTTAGGGTATCTGGTGGAAGAAATTTCTAAGCAGCAAAGCATTCAAGTGGTAGCTTGGGTACTGTTAAAAGGATTCAGTTTTATGTACTCACAAAGATAAGGCCTGGGATTGGTACTTATGTTTAAAGGTGAAGCAGAGCATAAGAGTTTGGAAAATTTGCAGCCTGACAATGTGATAGAAAAGAAAAATCTGTTTTCTGAGGAGAAAGTCAAGCCAGCTGCAGAAATTTGCGTAAGTAACAAGGAACCAAATGTAAATTGCCAAGACTATAAGGATAATGTCTCCAGGCCATGTCAGATACCTTCCTGCCAGCTCCTCCCATCACAGGACTGAAGGCCTAGAAGGAAAAATTGGTTTCATGGGCCAGACCCAGGGTACCTCTGCTGTGTGCAGCCTAGGGACATGGTGCCCTATGTCCTAGCTGCTCCAGCCCTGGCTAAAAGGAGGCAACGTGAAGCCCCAAGCCTTGGCAGCTTCCACATGGTGTTGAGTGTGGATGCACAGAAGTCAAGAATTGAGGTTTGGGAACCTCCACCTAGATTTCAGAGGATGTACGGAAATGCCTGGATGTCCAGGCAGAAGTTTGCTGTAGGGTAGGGGCCGTCATGAAGGACTTCCACTAGGGCAGTCTGGAAGGAAAATGTGGGGTTGAAGTCCCCACACAGAGTCCCCACTGGGGCACTGCCTGATGGAGTTGTGAGAAGAGGGTCACCGTCCTCCAAACCCCATAATGATAGATCCACCAACAGCTTGCACTGTGTCCCTGGAAAAGCTGCAGACACTCCACACCAACCTGTGAAAGCAGCCAGGAGGGAGACTGTATTCTGCAAAGCCACAGGGGAAGAGCTGCCCAAGACCATGAGAACTCACCTCTGGCATCAGTGTGACCTGGATGTGAGATATGGAGTCAAAAGAGAACATATTGGAGGTTTAAGATTTGACTGCCCTGCTGGATTTCAAACTTGCATGAGGCCTGTGGCCCCCTCATTTTGGCAAATTTCTCCCATTTAAAATGTTTGTATTTACCCATTGCCTGTACCCCCATTGTATCTAGGAAGTAACTAAGTTGCTTTTGATTTTACAGGATGATAGGCAGAAGGGACTTGCTTGTCTCAGATGAGACTTTGGACTGTGAACTTTTGAGTTAATGCTGAAATGAGGTAAGATTTGGGGGACTGTTTGGAAGGCATGATTAGTTTTCAAAGTGAGGACATGAGATTTGGGAGGAGGCAGGGACAGAATGATATGGTTTGGCTGTGTCCTCACCCAAATCTCATCTTGATTTGTAACTCCCATAATTCCCATGTGTCTTGGGAGGGACCCAATGGGACATAATCAAATCATGGGGGTAGTTCTTTCCCGTGCTGTTCTCATGAGAGGGAATAAGTCTCATGAGATCTGATGATTTTAGAAAAGAAAGCTCCCCTGTGGATGTTCTTTCTAGCCTGCTGTCATGTAAGACCTGCCTTTGCTCTTCCACCTTCTGCCATGATTGGGAAGTCTCCCCAGTAATGTTGAGCTGTGAGTTCATTAAGCCTCTTCTTCTTTACAAATTACCCAGTCTTGGGTATGTCTTTATTAGCAATGGGAGAACAGACCAATACAATCATTTTATGATTAAAACCCTCAGCAAAATTGGCATAGAAGGCACACAACAAAGTAATAAAAGGCATGTATGACAAACCCACAGCCAACATTATACTGATTGGGGAAGAGATAAAAACATTCCCCTTGAGAACTGGAATAAGACAAGGATGCCCACTTTCACCACTTCTATTTAACATAGTACTGGAAGTCCTCAGAGCAATCAGACAAGAGAAAAAAATAAAGGGCATTAAAATCAGTAAAGAGGAAGTCAAATTGTTGCTGTTCACTGATTATGTGATCATATACCTAGAAAACCATAAAGACTCATCTGAAAAGATAATAGAACTGATAAATGAATTCAATAAAGTTTCAGGATACAAAATTAATGTATACAAATCAGCAGCACTGTTATACACCAACAGCAACCAAGCTGAGAATCAAATTAAGAACTCAACCCCTTTTGCAATAACTTCAAAAAAATAAAATAAAATACTTAGGAATATACCTAACAAAGCAGGTGAAAGACCTCTACGAGGAAAACTACAAAACACTGCTGAAAGAAATCATAGATGACACAAACAAATGGAAACACATCCCATGCTCATGGATGGGTAGAATCAAAATTGTGAGAATGATGATATTGCCAAAAGCAATCTACAAATTCAATGCAATTCCCATCAAAATACCACCATCCTTCACAGAACTAGAAAAAAAAAGTCCTAAAATTCATATGGAACAAAAAAAAGACCTTGCATAGACAAAGCAAGACTAAGCAAATCTGGAGGCATCACATTACCCAACTTCAAACTAAACTACAAGGCTATAGTTACCAAAACAGCACAGTAGTGATGTAAAAAAAAAAAAAAAAAAAAAGGCACCTAGACCAAAGGAAAAAAAAAAAAAAAAAAAAAAAAACAAAACCCAAATTCTTACAGCCAACTGATCTTTGACAAAGTAAACAAAAACATAAAGTATAGAAAGGACACCCTATTCAACAAATGGTGCTGGGATAATAGGCAAACCACATGTAGAAGAATGGATCCTCATCTCTCACCTTATATAAAAACCAACTCCAGATGGATCAAAGACTTAAATCTAAGACCTGAAACCATAAAAATTCTAGAAGATAACATCAGAAAACCCTTCTAAATATTGGCTTAGGCAAAATTTCATGACCCAAATGCAAATACAACAAAAACAAAGATAAATAGATGGAACTTAATGAAACTAAAAAGCTTTGACACAGCAAAAGAAATAATCAGCAGAGTAAACAGACAACCCACAGATCGAGAGAAAATCTTTGCAAACTATGCAGCCAACAAAGAACTAAAATCCAGAATCTGGGAAGCCCGGAAGATGGCCGAATAGGAACAGCTCCAGTCTCCAACTCCCAGCACAAGCGACACAGAAGACCGG
>NW_016806411.1:757445-896876 GCF_001698545.2 Rhinopithecus bieti
GGCACTATTCACAATAGCAAAGACTTGGAATCAACCCAAATGTCCATCTGTGACAGACTGGATTAAGAAAATGTGGCACATATACACCATGGAATACTATGCAGCCATAAAAAAGGATGAGTTTGCGTCCTTTGTAGGGACATGGATGCAGCTGGAAACCATCATTCTTAGCAAACTATCACAAGAACAGAAAACCAAACACCGCATGTTCTCACTCATAGGTGGGAACTGAACAATGAGATCACTTGGACTCGGGAAGGGGAACATCACACACTGGGGCCTATCATGGGGAGGGGGGAGGGGGCAGGGATTGCATTGGGAGTTATACATGATATAAATGATGAATTGATGGGTGCTGACTAGTTGATGGGTGCAACACACCAACATGGCACAAGTATACATATGTAACAAACCTGCACGTTATGCCCATGTACCCTAGAACTTAAAGTATAATAAAAAAAAAAATCCAGAATCTGTAAGGAATTCAAATAAATCAGCAAGAAAAAAAAATCCCATCAAAAAGTGGGCTAAGGATATGAATAGACAATTCTCAAAAGAAGATATGCAAATGGCCAACAAACATATGAAAAAATGCTTAATATAACTAATTGTCAGGGAAATGCAAATTAAAACCACGATACAATACCGCTTTCCTCCTGCAAGAGTGGCCACGATAAAAAAAAAAAATTTAAACAAAAGTAGATGTTGGTGTGGATGTAGTGAAAAGGGAGCACTTTTACACTGCTGTGGAAAAGTAAATTAGTACAATCACTATGGAAAACAGTGTGGATATGCATTAAAGAACTAAAAGTAGATCTACCATTTGATCCAGCACTCCCACTCCTGGGTATCTACCCAGAGGAAAAGAAGTAATGCAAAAAAGTTACTTGCACATGCATGTTTATAGCAGCACAATTTGCAAAGGCAATAATATGGAACCAGCCCAAATGCCCATCAGTCATGAGTGGATTCGAAAAATGGAATACTACTCATTCATAAAAAGAAATGAAATAGTGCCATTTGCAGCGACCTGGATAGAGTTGGAGACCAGCAATCTAATTGAAGTGACTCAGGAGTGGAAAACCAAACATTGTATGTGCTCACTCATAAGTGCGAGCTAAGCTATGATGACTCAAAAGCACAAGAATGATACAATGGACTTTGGGGACTCAGAGGGAAGTGTGGGAGGGGGTTGAAGGATAAAAGACTACACATTGGATACAGTGTACACTGCTCATGTGAAGAGTGCACCAAAATTTCAGAAGCCACCATTAAATAACTTATCCATGTAACCAAACACCACCTGTTCCCCAAAAAGTATTGAAATTGAAAATAATAAAAAGAAGTTTGAATTAAACACACAACTTGAAAAAACCTCACAAAACAAATATCCAGGTCCAGATTGTGTCCCTGGAGAATTCCATTAACTATTTAAAGAAAAAGTAACACCAATTCCACACAATATCTTTCAAAATACAAACAGAAGAGTTTACAGCTCATTTTTTTTAGCCAGTGAAACTTTTATTTATTCTTCTTTTGAATAGGTTTGAATAGGGTCAAAAAGTCAAAACAAAGTAACAAGATATGTTATGAGAATTAGTGCTTCTATTTATTTTTGTCTTCCCAGTTCCGTTCCAACTCCTACAGGTGGCCAATTGCACTAACTTCTGCCAACCCTTTCAGTGTTGTTTCTCTATTTACATAAAAACAAAAACAAATGTATACAGAGAGTAAAATATACATAATATAACTGGTACCCACTTTTGCTATGTTTAAGTATATAGCTCAGTGGCATTAAGTATATTCACAGTGTTACACAATCATCCATCTCCAGAACTTTTTCATTGCCTCATACTAAAATTCTATGCACATTAAATAATAACTCCCAACTACCCCCAGTGTCTTGTAACTATTGTTTTACTTTCTGTCTCTGTGAATTTGCCCACTCTAGGTACCTCATATAAGTGAAATTATTTATTTGTCCTTATGCATCTGGCTTATTTCACTTAGTGTGTCTGCAAGGTTCATCCATGTTGTAACATGAATCTTACCTTCCTTTCTTTTTAAGGCTGAATAATAACCCACTATATGCATATACTATATTTTGTTTATGCATCCATCAATCAACGAACATTTGAGCTGCTTCCACCTTTTGACTATTGTGAATAATGCTGCTGTGAACATTGGTGTTTGAGTCTCTTCTTTCAATTCTTTTGTGTATATACTCAGAATTGGAATTGTTAAATCATATGGTAATGTTATGTTTAAATTTTTTGAGGAATCACCATACTGTTTCCACCAGAAGCACAAGTGTTCCAATCTCCCCAACTCCTCATCAACACTTTTTGTTTCTTTATTTTTTAAAATAATAGCCATCCTACTGGGTATAAAGTGGTATCTTATTGTGATTTTGATTTTCATTTTTCTAATGGTACTGATAGTGAGCATCTTTTCACAGGCTTACTGATTATTCGTGTATCTTCCTTGGGAAAATATCTGTTCAACTCCTTTGGCCACTTTTGAATTAAGGTTTTTAGTGTGGTGAGTTTTGTTGTTTCTATGTTCTAGATATTAATACCTTATCAGATATGTGATTTGAAAATATTTTTCCAATTCTGTGGGTTGCCTTTTCACTCTGTTGATAGTGTGCTCTGATGCATAAAATTTTTATTTTGAGGAATTCCAATCTATCTAATTTTTTTCCTCTTTTTCTCGTGCTTTTGGTGTAATAACCAAGAAATCATTGCTACGTACAATGTCATGAAGCATTTTCCCAATGATTTTCTTCTAACAGTTTTATAATTTTGATACTTACATGTAGGTTTTTGTATATAGTTTAAGATGAAACTAGAACTTACAATATTATGCTAAATACAAGTGGTAAAAGCAGGCATCCTTGTCTGGTTCCTGATATTAAAAGAAAGCTCTCAGTTTTTCACCATTGATTATCATGTTATCTGTGGATTTTTCATATCTGGCCTTTATCATGTTGAGGATGTTTTCTTCTCTTCCTAATTTTCTGACTTTTTTTTATCATGAAAGGATATTGAATATTTTCAAATGATTTTTCTGTTTCAATTGAGATAATTGTGTGTGTGTGTGTGTGTGTGTGTGAGTGTGTGTGTGTTTCTTCATTCTGTTAATGTTGTGTATTATATTGGTTGACTTTCATATACTGAACCATCCTTGTATTTCAGGAATAAATTCACTTAGTCCTAGTATAAAATTCTTTTCATTGTTTGCTGAATTTAGTTTGCTAGTATTTTCTTTAGGGTTATTGGGTCAATATTCATAAGTGATATTGGTTTTTAGTTTTCTTGCCTTTTAGTCTTTGTCTGGCTTTAATATCAGGGTAATGCTAGCCTCACAAAATGAGTTAGGAAGTGTTCTCTTCAACTTTTTAGAAGAGTTTGGAAAAGAATGATAATTCCTTAACTGTTTAGTAGAAGTCACCAGTAAAGCCTTCTAGTCAAATCTCTGTCTTGGGAGGTTTTGATTACTGATCCAATCTCCTCACTAATTATAGATCTATTCAGATTTTCTGTTTCCTCACAATGCAGTCATAGTAGGTTGTGTGTTTCTGGGAAGTTGTCTATTTCATCTAGGTTATCCAATTTGATGGCAAACAATTATTCAAAGCAATCTCTTATTCTATCTGTTTTTAAAAAATTTATAGATAGCAATGTCCATTTCTAATTTTAGTAATTCAAGTCTTCTCCCTTTTTTCTTAATCAAGCCAAAGATAAATCTTTTCTAAAAACAAACTATTGATCTCATTGATTTTCACAATTGTTTTCTATTCTTTATTTTCTTTATCTCTGTTCTTAGCTTTATAATTTCCTTCCTTCTACTAGTTTTGAGTTTTGTTCGGCAGTCTTTTTATAGATCCTTAAGGTGTAAAGTTATGTTATTGAGTCTTCTTTTTTAATGTATGTGTTCACAGCTATAAATTTCCCTCTGAACACTGCTTTTGCTGCATTCCATAAGTTTTGGTGTGTTGCATTTTTGTTTTTATCTGTCCCAAGGTATTTTATAATTTCTACTGTGATTTCTTCTTTGACCCATTGTTCATTTAAGAACAGAATCATGGTTTTATTTCCTTCTTCCAATGTATTCCTTTTGATTGAAGACTTTATTTATATTTAAAGTAATTACTGATAAAAACTTACTTCTGCCTTTTACTATTGATTTTCTGTTTATCTTATAGCTTTTACACTTGATTTTCTGCATTACTGCCCTCTTTTGTGTTTAGTTGATTTTTTTCTTTTTCTTTCTTTCTTCCTTCCTTCCTTCCTTCCTTCCTTCCTTCCTTCCTTCCTTCCTTTTTCCTTTTTGATGGAATCTTGCTCTGTTTCCCAGGCTGGAGTGCAATGGCATGATTTTGGCTCACTGAAACCTCTGCCTCCCAGGTTCAAGTGATTCTTCTGCCTCAGACTCCTGAGTAGCTGGGACTACAGGAGAGCACCACCACACCTGGCTAATTTTTGTATTTTTAGTAGAGATGGGGTTTCACCATGTTGGCCAGGCTGGTCTCGAACTCCTGACCTCATGATCTACCTGCCTCAGATCACGGCCTCCCAAAGTGCTGGGATTGCAGGAGTGAGCCACCATGCCCAGCCTAGTTGATTTTTTTTCTAATGATATACTTTGACTTTCATTTTAGTACCTTTTGATTTTTGTCGTATTACCTTTTGTGTATATAATATACACATAAAATAATATTTTTCTTTGTATTTTATGTAAGAATATATATGTAACATTCTGAACTCATAACCTTCTGAGTTAATACCCACTTAACTTCAATCACATACCAAAACTCTACTCCTATACAGCCCTATGCCCTCTTTATGTTATTAATGTTACAAATTACATATTTATACACTGTGAGCACAATAACATAAAAAGTGAAGTTACAAACCAAAATTACAACAATACTGGTTTTTACACTTAGCCATGTGTTCACCTTAACAGGAGATCATATACACTTTCATACAGCTTTGAGTTAGTATCTAGCATCCTTTTATTTCAACCTGTAGGATTTCCTTTAGCATTCCTAGTAAAGCAGGTCTAAGAGTAGCAAACTACTTCAGCTTTTGTTTTTCCTCTGGGTGTAGAATTCCCAGCTGACAGGGTTGTTTTTTCTTTTTCTTTCAACACTTTGAATATATCATCTCATTGCCTTCCGGCATTCAAGGTTTCTGATGAGAAATTGGTTGATAATCTTATTGATGATCTCTTGTATATGATGAGTCACTTCTCTCTTGCTGCTCTCAAGTTTCTTTGTCTTTGTCTTTTAAAACTCTGATTATAATGTGTCTTAATATGTGTCTCTTAACTTCTTAGGTTTGTAGCTCCATATTTTTCACTAAATTTGGGATAATTTCTGCTGGTATTTCTTTAAATAATCTTTCCACCCCCTTCTCTTTCTCTTGTCTTTCTGGAACTTTTATAATATGTATGTTGGTCCACTTGATGGTGTCAACATAAATTCTTTAAATTCACATCACTTTTCTTCAGTTTTTATTCTTTCTGCTCCTCAGACTCAATAACTTCAATTATCCTATCCTTTAAATTCACTGAATCTTTTTTCAGCCTGCTCAAATCTGCTGATAAATCATTTCAATGAATTTTTTATTTCAGTTATTGTACTTTTTAGCTCCAGATTTTTGTTCAGTTCCTTCTTATAATTTCTATCTCTTTATTGACATTCTAATTTTGTTCATATATTGTTTTCTTGATATCCTCTCATATTTTTAAATTATTATTTTTAACCATTGTTAGATGCCACAAAGTAGGTGGCAGTACCTTACCTGTATGTTTGTTGTCAGACCCAAGGGCCTCTTCTATCCTTGTTGAGAGAAGCTCTAACTTTTTCTCCTTTCATACAGTACCTAAGGCTCTTTAGTTCTTTGTCCATGTTTTTCCTTAGCTTCTTGAGCATATTTAAGACAGTTAAAAAATGGTGTAGTAGGCCGGGTGCAGTGGCTCATGCCCATAGTCCCAGCATTTTGGGAGGCCAAGGTGGGTGTATCACCTGAGGTCAGGAGTTCAAGACCAGCCTGGCCAACATTGTGAAACCCCATCTCTACTAAAAATACAAAAAAATTAGTCAGGTGTGGTGGTGGGCGCCTGTAATCCCAGCTACTTGGGAGGCTGAGGCAGGAGAATCGCTTGAATCTGGGAGATGGGGATGGAGTAGTGCCAAGATCGTGCCATTGCACTCTAGCCTGGATGACAAGAGCAAAACTCTGTCTCAAAAAAAATAAAATAAATAAAATAAAATAAATTGCATAGTAAATCCAATTTTGGGTTTCCTCGGTGATGGTTTTTACCCTTTTGTTTTATTCATTTGAATGAGGCATGTTTTCCTGTTTCTTTGTATGCCTTGTAATATTTTGTTAAACATTAAGCATTTGACTATTATAATGTGAACTATAATGTGAATGATAATCTGTATCTGGAAATCAGATTATCTCTTTCTCTTTTCTTAGTTGTTGGAAGTTGTAATAGTTCACTCATTTTTAAAATTTTGCAAACTATTTTTCAAAGATCATGTTTTGTCGTGTATGATCACCAAAGTTTCTGTTCCTTTAGGTTGTGTTCAGTTGTTTTGATAGAGATATCCTTTAATGCCAGAAATGGAAACAAAGACACACACAGAGAGAGAGAGAGAGAGAGAGAGAGAGAGAGAGAGAGAGAGAGAGAGAGAAAGATAGCTACTTCTGCCGGTATCTGCAGATTATCTCTGTTCTGGGGCACTCTTTTACCATTTCAGCTAGCCTTGCTTTGAGACTAGGGATCAACCCAGGTGAAAGCTTAATGTCTTCTTGAGACTTTTCTGAGCATGACTCTTGCCTGTGCATGTTCATGACTTTCTAAATTCTCCCATGTATATGGCTGCTTTTGAATGTCTTCATTTCTCAAAGAGTCTCACCCTAGTTTCTTTTTATGCCTTTCATGGTCTATTGTATGCCTCAACCTGTCCAGGCATCTGTGAGCTTGTAGTCTGCCTTACAGCTTTTACAAGTAGTTTCTGCCACATTTCCTTCCAGGGCCCCAAGTTATATGAAACAGATGAGTGCCTTGCATCAGTTCTTCAGGTATTCCCCAAACAAGTTAGAACAGATGTGCACAGTAATTTGCAAATAATATCTGCTCTGCTTCCTCTGGTTCTAGGGTGAAGAGGGACTGGGAACAGAGCTGTCACAACCCAAAACAAAAGGCACTGCCATGCTGGAGAGGGGATGGGGCAAAGGCATCTTACTGTACAACTTTCCTACCATTTTAATAATGACTTCTTTTGATTTGGTGTTTTCTTAGTTGCTGTAAACCTTTGACTGTATTCTAGAGCTTCTATGAAGTTGGTTAAAACAGCTCTGGATTTTCTGTTTGTTTGCTTTTGTAAGTTTCTTTGGATAACAACTATTTTGCTGATAACGTCATCATTTCTTTGTTTTTTGGTAAACAGACATTTTCTCTTTTGTTTCCTCTTTTGGCATGCTCTTCCCCAGATGTTTTCCTAGCCAGATCTTTCATTCCTTCATGGTTTTGCTTGCGTATCACTTTCTCCATGAGACCTTTCCTCTCCACTTTTTCTAAGCATTCACTATCCCCTTCACTTTTTAAAAATTTTATTTTGAGACAATTATAAATTCATGATCAGTTATAAGAAATATGGAGAGAAATCACCCAGTTGCCTCCAATGGTAACATTTTGCAAAACTATAGTATAATATCACAACCATAATATTGTCATTGATGTAGTCAAAACATAGAACATTTCCATCACCACAGGGATGCTTCATATTATACTTTTATATCCACTTCTACTTCCCCACCTCATTTCATTCCATCTCTGACTCCTGATACCCTCTAATCTGTCCTCCATTTCTATAATTTTGTCATTTTAAGCATGTTATATAAATGTTATGTAGTAGGTTATCTTAGAACTTGGCTTTTCATTCAACACAATCCCTTGGAGATTAATCCACATCATTACAAATATAAATAGTTTGTTCCTTCCTATTTCTGAGTAGTATTCCAAGTATAGGTGTACCAGCTTATTTAACCCATTGACAGATATCTGGGTCACTAATAGCTCTTAAAGCTGCTCTAATCATTTGTGTGCACGTTTTCATGTGTACTTTTGTTTTCATTTATTTGGGAGAAATAATCAAAGGTACAGTTGTTGAGTTGAATGGTAGGTGTGTATTTTAAGAGAACAGGCTTTTCTTGGAGATACTTTGTCTATGCCTGTTGGCAGTCCCAGGTTGGAGGATTCTACAGTACTCTATCTAGGATACAAGGAAGGCAATAAACACACTCCAGGAACTCACTGTCATGCCACTCTGCAAGTTGTGAGGTCCCAAGGCAATTCATCTTCTTTTTCCCACCTTTTCAGTCTTCCAACGATTATTGTCATGTTACATCCAAGGTTCCTAGAAGAGGAAAGACTTGGGACAAATGGGGATACTTTCACCTCAAGGAACCGGATGTGCTCCGTTTTTATTTTTCTCTGAAATCTTGTTGGTACCTAGCATAGCATAGAGGTTATTTCCTTATTATTTGCTTATATTATTCCCACCCTGGAATAGAATCTCACTAAAGCAAAGAATTTTTGTTGTTGTTCACTGCCATCTCTTTGAAGCATGGAACATCTGGCTCAATAAAAATTTGCTGCATAAAGAAATGACTGTCATCTTTATTTTCCTCATACTAGTTCCTTAGTATAGATTATCCATGAGTTTACTAGGACAAAGTGCAAAACGTTTTGTGAAAATGATAGCATATTACTATTTTTTTCTTAAAAGGATTAATCACTTTACTGAAGCCAATAAAAAAATCTATGTGCAGTTTTTACCTGTTAGTATTTCATTTTTACAAAGGGGAACAACAGGTAAAGAGAAAAGATGCTTGTGCACTTCCATTCCTTCAGGCCCAGCTCTCAGCTCTCACGTCCCTGCCTTCTCCTGCCCACTACCCTGCTCTCTTTTGTCAAGTCGTTGTAGCAGTCTCCCCTCAGCTTCCTGGAGTCCCAGCTTTTCCCTGCCTGCTACACCCATGCCTCAGAGGGAAAGGGCCCTGGGCAGGAGGGAATTCTGATTCCAACACCTCACTCTGGAACTCCAGATGCATTTCCCTGGATATGTAAGTCCTGCAGCAGTGTGCTCATCTGTCCTGTGATCAGTGCATTGTGTATTAAACTGGAATTTGTGGAGTAGCCTGGGCTTTACCAGTTTTTGTCATTCTGATAGGAAAATGAGTTTCAAGTCCCAAATGACAAAGTGACAAATGAAATTTTGGAAAGCACAATCTTGCCTCAACGTTGGCCACACACAACTCCTGCTTACCTGGCACTTCCCCCAGTCCAGCCTCCCAATACTTACACCCCGCACTGCACTGGCTCACCTCCGTCCAGGGCACCACTGCACTACTCAATCAGGTGTTCAGCTCAAACACCTGCAGGTCACCGTTTGTCCTTTTTGCCCTCACTCCTCTCAAAGTCAACAAGAGAACTGAAATCTAACCCAGCTCTTTCTATGTGTTGGCATCTTCATTTCAACCATCAAGATCAAGTCACCAGACTCTTGGGTGACCTTGGAATGACCTTACAGTGTCCAGCAGTGCATTCAGCCAGGATGGTTATTGAAAAACAACACTCAGTGACTGTTACTCCCCACTTCTGGTGTGCACTGCTGGTCATACATAAAATAAGGCATAATACTCTTACCCGCATTCGACTTGTGGAAGCTAGCCCCTGGCCATGTCTTAAGTTCATCTCTTCCTTGCTCCCCTGGTCACCATCAAGCTGCAACCTCACACATTGACTTGTTTTCAGCACCACTGAGCTTTCACAACCAGTAGTTAGCACTTGCTCCTCCTTCTGCTTCAAAACCGCTGCTGCTCTGCATGTAGCTTGCCCCTGCATGGCATTTGGAACTCAATGTGTCATCTCCTCTCTCTGGTCTCCCAGAACGAAGCAGATGCCCAGACCTGCTCTATCCACTTGTCAGTGTATGATGCCAGGCTCACATAGGTACAGATGCATGGATTGGTGGGTATGTATTTACCTGCTCCCACTTAGGGTGAGCAGCACTAGATGTATCTTTGCTGATTGTCTGTACTTTGTATCTCCACGGCCCAGAACAGGTAGTCAGTGCTCAGTATCTATTGTTGGATGACGCTAAATGAAGTTCACACGCTTCTCCCAGGTGAGAAAAACTCCCTTATGGAGCTGCTGTGCTTCAGCCAAGGCCTGCCTGGAGGGAGATGACATAAGCACATATTATTCCAGCTTTCCTTATTTTTTTTCAGACATCTGTGACTCTCTGAACAAAAGCTGGTCTGTCACTTTTTCTAGAATACAGGGCAAGTAAAAAGCATTTGTTCAGGCAATATATTGATTAAACATCAACCCTACGTTGGGCATTGTGCTTGGACTGAGAACATCCATCTGGTCTGGAAGGAAGACTATAAAATCATCCTTGTGCAACAGGGTAAGAACCAGACTGGAGTTTTGGTGTTGGTTGGGGGTTCAGTGGATGAACAAAGCAAGTGGGGGATCCCAGGCAGGCGTATAATAAAAAATGGGTCCATGGGGATAGGAGACAGAGGTTGCTCTTGGGGACTGCAAGTGACTTACAAACGCTGGCACCATGCAGCAGGAAATGAGGCTGGACAGTGGGTATGGGTCTGGCCAGGGAGGCCCTCAGCCTGAAAGGAGGGGCCTGGGCTGGCCTTTAGAGAGTCCATGCTGGTCCTGCTCTGCTGGGTCCATTTCTGCAGAGGGGATGTGCCCACCTTGGGCCTGTACCCCTCCTTCTAGATCATGCTTGTGACACCCCAAAACCCAGAATTCACTGCCCAAACGTCCCAAACCCACCTCCTGTAGGTCTCTTCCTGAGGGCTGACCAACTGTCCAGTATGTACCCTGGGCTCAAGGGGTAACTAAGCACAGACATGTGCACAACAAGGTGGTAAGTGTGGTAAGAGCCATACTGGGATTTCGGAATTTGGGTGTTCAGTGGATGAACAAAGCAAGTGGGAACCCAGACAGGTGTCCACACACATATGCTCAGAGGTTGGATGTTCAGGCCAGAATATTTACTTGCAAGGACATGAAAACCTGAGTACCTGAGCACAAAGGGTTCTCCTTTGGGCTGGGGGCTGGGCTGAGACCAAAGCTTTAAAATATGCAGAGATATGATATATGGACCATCCTTTATCACTTGCCCTGAGTGGTTTGTGTGGACCTGGCCCAGGAAGCCACGAGTCACAAAAAAATGCTTGAGCTTCATCCAAGCTAGCAGCAATGGAAGGTGATATGGTTTTAATCTGCATCCCTACCCAAATCTTATGTTCAATTTTGATCCCCAGTGTTGGAGGTGGGGCCCAGTGGGAGGTGATTGGATCATGGGGCAGTTTCTCATGAATGGATTAGGACCATCCCCTTGGTTCTTTTCTCTTGATAATGAGTGAGTTCTTATTTAAACACCGGCAGCACCTCCCCCACTACTCCTTTTGCTCCTGTTTCAGCCATGCAAAGTGCGTGCTCTTACTTCGCCTTCCTCCGTAACCGTAAGCTTCCTGAGGCCTCCCCAGAAGCTGGGCAGATGCCAGCATCATGGTTCCTGTACAGCCTGCAGAACCGTGAGCCAATTAAACCTCTTTTATTTATAAATTTCCCGGTCTCAGGTGTTTCTTTACAGCAATGTGAGAACAGTCTAATGTAGAAGGGTCTAAGCAAGGAAGAGACAAGTTTGGCTGTGAATTTTCAAAGTACCCAGGCGATGTTTTGTAGATAAGTGACACAATGTTGACGGGGATGGAGGGTGTGGGCTGTGAGGGGGGTTCTGGTTCAGGCTCCACCTATCAGTTAGGCAAACTTGGCAAGTTACTTCTCTCTCTAGTTCTCATTTCCCACAACTATAAATTGAGCTGAGGTCATTGAACAGAGTAAATCATCCACGGTAATCTGCAAATGTGAGTTCATATTCTTTTCATTATTATGGAAAAAAGTCTTGCTGTAGTGAAAAGCCCTAAAAGCAGCCCTGGGAACACATTCCAGCGTGGGCTCCTCTCCTGCTAGAAAGGAAGTGGCCCGTCAGGGAAATGTAACATTCCTCTGAGCTTCACCTTGGCCTGCTGGAGTGGAAATGCACAGCATTCCAGAACCTGGGAGCCTGGAGGAGAGAACGAGAAGCTGCAGACCTTCCTCCACATGTGTGTGTCTGCCTGTCTGTGTGTGCTCTGGGAGGCCCCCTTCGAAGGCTCCAATGTCTGGGTTTATTTTTCTGCCGTATTTCATTCTCAAAACCCCCATCCAGATGAGGCTGTTTAATGGCTTTTGCAGGTCAGTTGCTTTCTGAGAATCTGATATCAGCCAGTGAAGGATTCAAGACTTCCTCAAAATGTGATGAGAATAACTGTCTTTGGATTTCCCCTAAGAATTGTGAGGGATATTTTTTTCACTTATTAACTAAAAATTTTTTAAGCTTTTAAATGGAAAATGGCAGCCTGTATTGTGCTTGGAAAAGGAGGAAGAATCCCCAGATGTTCTTTGTTCTCTTTTTCTGCTCCAATGCAGCAAGAACAGCTCCTTTGGGTGGTTTTCAGGGCATATTTCCTCCCTGGAGAAGGTCTTCTCGGGAGGTGGCCTTCCCTCTACCTATGGTCAGTGGAGGTGTCCCAGTGGCTATGTGGAGCAGTGGATTAGAGCAAACAATCCTTTCCAAATAAAGAAAATCAAAACACTTATTTGGTACTTACGGTTATGTTAGGCATTGTAAACTTATTTTTTCTATAATTCATTTAATTTTCATGCCCTGTGGACAATTCAACTGCTTGAGGCTTCAGTCTCCTACTCTGTAAAAAGGGCAGAGCCCTTTGTTTGTGTGTGTGTGATAGAATTAAATTAATCACAGCAAAATAAGTTTGCATTGCTTAAGAAGCAGTAAGTATAAATAAATGTGTTAATTTTCCCCATGTGGATCCACTTGTTCAGGATTGCTGCTGCATTTGAAGGGCTGGCATGCCCCTTCTATATTGCATGTGGCCACCACCCTCCTCAGCAGCACAAACATCGTTGTTAAGTGGCCAGTGTGTGCCAGGCTCCATACTGGGCACTAAGGGCGCTTGACCACAAAGGGTGGATGAAAATAGATGACGAGTAACTTGGCTGAGTATATATGTAAAAATCCTCCTCCTATAACTATAGCTTATGGAATGCCTGCCTTTGCCAGGTGCTGAGCAGAGGGCTTGCTTATGCGGTCCACTTAAAAAAATAGTTATTTTGTACTTATTCTATGCATCAGGCCCAGTTCTGGATGCTAAGACAACTGCAGTGAATAAAGCATGCATCTCCCATGAACCCCACAGTCCAGGAAGCCTGTAGGTTCATTTGCTCCCCGTAACAACTCTGAGAAGCAGTGGTCACCACCTCATTCCATACTGGAAGAGCCAAGATGAGAAGCATCATCGGCACATTCTGAGATGCTGGCTTGGATGCCCAGAGGTCTGATGTGGCACTCTACCCATGGTGCTCACAGGCTCTGCAAGCCTGCAAACCCACTTTCTGAAACATGGTTTTCTCATCTGTGAAGTAGAGATAAGAACACCAAGTCAGAATGACAAGGAGACCAGCATGGGAAAATCTCAATAAACAAGAGTTTCAGGCTAGGTGTGGTGGCTCATGCCTGTAATCCCAGCACTTTGGGAGCCCAAGGCTAGAGGATCACTTGAGCCCAGGATTTCAAGACCAGCCTGGGAAACATAGTGAGACCCTGTCTCTACAAAAAAATACAAAACTTATCCAGGTGTGGTGGCACACACCTGTAGTCCCAGCCATTCACCTACTTGGGAGGCTGAGGTGGGAGGATCTCTTGAGCCCTGGAGGTCGAGGCTGCAGTGAGCCATGATTGTGTCACTACACTCCAGTCTGGGTGACAGAGACAGACCCTGTCTCAAAAACAAAACACAAACAAGGGTTCCAAAGACATGATCAAGGTCACAGAACTGCCAAGTGATGCGGGTGAAATACAAAACCCACACCCCCCCAGCCCAGAGTCCTTTCCCCAGCCCCACCTGGAGGCACAAACACAGTGTGAGCACAGTGACAATGTCAGTGGCTTCACAGAGAGATTTTAGGGACAGAGGCAGGCCACAGAGACTTAGGGGCTTTCTAGGTGGAGAGACAGGAGATGTGTGCCATATGGAACAGCGAAGTGAAGAAAGAGCCCAGACGCATTTGTATGACAAAGAGCTTGGGCCAGGAGGAAGACTGGCTGGAGGGAGCAGAAGTCAGGGCTGAGGCTTGGTCAGGGCTTGAGGATGAGAAAGAAACCAGGGAAGCAATGCCTGGCAGCCCTGGCCAGACAGGGTCCAAGCTCCCCAGACGCCCTCTAGAAGCAGTCAGTGCAGACATAGGAAGTGCCCAGCACACATTTCAACATTAGCATTCCCACTTGACACCTTTCCTTTCCACAGGGAGGATAAATCCTTGATGTTCCCTGTGCTGCCCCGAGGAAACAGATCTTGGCATAGAGATGGCCCAGAGCCTACGAGTCTTCCCCTGGGTTGTCTCCTCTCTGATGGCAGGGAGGAGCCATGTCTGGAGTTGACTTTGAACACCCACTGTGGTTAGTCATTAGACATAGAAGATAGAGAGTCTCTGCCCCAGCCTTAAGGGGAGGGAATTTGGCTTGAAGGACCTTCCAAGTGCCCCTTGAGGGCCCTAGGCTAGAGCGCTGACTGCCTCTGTTCTCACAGCTCTCACAGTAACTGCTGGGGGCACCTCATCCCCGACACGTTCACTGGAGCTGGGCGAATGTAATCTATTAACCCCGGTTGCTGTTGCCACGGTGTGCATACCCTGTCCCATGCCTGTGTGTGGTTTGATGACACATAAGGTGCTTTCTTATTTACTATCTCAGTTCACTGTCCTACAGCTTCATGAGAAATATAGAGCCATTGCCACTAAACCTCATCACAGGCACATGGATCTCAGGGTGCCTGGAACTATGGCTAGGGCTGTCCTGTCCCAGCAGTAACTGGATTTTCGTAAGATTTTTTTTCTTTTGAATAACAATTATATAACACATTGGGAAATGCTAATGAAGAATAAGTAATAATGATCACTCATACTTATAGCTTGTATGCCTGGCTGTGCCACAGGTGAAAAAGCTTTATTTCCTTTCAACAGGCATTAGGTCACGAGAAACGTATTATGACCTCTCGCTAATTTGTGAGAAACAGAGAAGTTAAGTCAGTTACTGAATGCCACACAACTCCTAAGGCATCTAGGTTCAAATCAATGCACATGCATCTACAACGCCGTGGTGGGCTGTGGATTTCAGTCAAAGCCAGCAACACCTGCACCGGCTGTTTCCATGGTCTGCGTCAGCCCAGAATGCACACAAACAGACGCTGTCACCCCCAGTTTCAGCAAGATCAAGGGCTGTGCTATATTATTTTATGAGAGAAAATGGCTGGCACAGATTCAAGCTGACGAACTAGATTGATAAACGGCCTTCCAAGCCCTACATTAACTGGTGGCCATGAGCTGATAGCCAGTCCTTCTGGGTTTGGATTAAACAAAAATTGCCAAGGTCTGCATTTCATCAGCACTTTAAAGAAAATCTGACATGGGGTACAGAAAGAGATTATTCTGCTGAGTATTTTGCAATACCAAGGGAACTAAATCCCTCATTTTATTTTTTTTTTAAATTTCGGCTGCCCTGGCCTGTCAGGTTTTATAAAAACAGCACATTAGTGACGGCATAAGTCCTGACCCAAAGTTTCTCATCTGTTACTTTCTTTCCCTGGGGAACAATGGTCTCTTGGATAATATTCCAGAATGGTAACAGTCACAAGCAGTTTCTGAAATTGCTTGGGAAAAATAGGAAGAAAGAGGAGACATTTACTGCTTGTGGCGGCCTTTTCCTTTCTCCATCTTTTTTTTTTTTTTTTTTTTTTTTTTTTTTTTTTTTTTTTTTGCTTTAGTTCCAAGTTATACAGAGTCCTTGAAGTTGCCTCCTGTCAGTCCCCTTCCCACTCAGCAGGCACCCTGGATTTCAGGCTCCATAAGGTACCCAAGGGCAGATCAGGACGCGGTTCCGCTATGTCCTGAAATGATGTAAACCCACGTCGCCGGCAGCATGAGCGGTGCCGTGCCTTTCATGACGAAGCATCCCTGCGTGCTTGACAACCTCAGACTGTGCCGGCCACTGGCAGGCCCCGCACGGCAGCAGGGACTTGAGAGTGGTGCTCCTTCACCACCTTCCATCCTGGGGGGCAAGTCTCTCACTCCTGAACTAGGTCTATCCTCTTGCAGCATTTTGAATCCTGCCCTTTCCCACCTCTTTCCTAAACCATCCACATCCCACTGTTTCTCTAAACCATCCACATCCAACTCCAGGGACCCACCCATCCTCAGCACATGCACGCCCATGCATATCTCAACTCCATTTGTGGCAATGATCGTGTCTCTACTCTTGTCCCTGGAAGCCTGCACTGCTCACCATTGTCCTCACAGATGTTCTGGCCCTGCTCCTCCATGCCACCCTTCTGCAGCATGAGAGACTGGGTGCTCTTCCCATTGCACCCAAAGGCCCCATCCTTGCCTTCTTACCAGTTTCTCCTACCCTGTTTGGAGAATGTCACTTGCAGCTGGGATTCCAGGTGCTCAAGAAGGGGGCCACAGCTATTCAGGAGCATGCAGAGGTGCACCTAGGGCAAGCGAGGGCAGCCCCCTTTCAGTGCCCCATGAGGGTCCCTCCCTTCAGCCGCCCTTGCCTACTGCCTGTGGAGTTGGAATCAGCACACTGGGCCTCCTCGCTTCTCTTCCAAACCAACAGTCTCATGGCTTTGCACTCGGGCCTCAGCATGGCCTCCATACCGTCTCCTGGCCTGGGTACCATTCCTTTACAGGGACCTTCATGCACCCACTTGCTGAAAAGAGGAGATACGGTTCTGAGGAGCCTCCGTCCATGTACGCGGCTGCTGTCCTCTTACCTCTGGGCCTCTGTCCCTACATACATGCTTTGCACAAATGCTGCCTCTGTCACCTGCCTGGCATCTGTGCTGCCCACGTGTGTGTGGCCCCAAGCCCTTCTATCTGCCCACTGAGATGGTCTCTCTGACTCTGGAAAAGACCCAGGCCTCCTGGCCCTCTCTCTTGTTCTAAGGACCTCGGGTCCCCTTTGTTAGCTCTCTGGGCATCACCGTCACAGCAAGAGCTGTTCTGGAATCCCCTAAATTCAGCTTTCCATCTTCCCCTGATTGGGAGCTCAAACCACAGCCTCAGGCAGTACCTCCCTGTGCTCTAGCATGCAGGAGCCTGGACCACAGGAGGGCTGGGCGCAGGACACATTTGCTGTGTGAATGAAGGAGAGTGTATGTTTTCATAAGCATACCCATGCAACATGTGTGGTTTTTATCTTTGACATTGGGGAAAACAGTTATTTCCCTCTTAGATTGCAGTTTCCAAATCCTTATTTTGCCCACAAATATTTTTCTGAAAAACAAAAAAACCATAGCATATAACCTAACCAATATTTCACAGTTCTTTGCTCTTATTGTTTGACTAGCAGGAAATATAAAAAGAGAATAAGAGGTGCGTCCAAGCCCTGATCTGCGTCTCTGCTGGGAATTAGACTGCATCTGATTCTCAGGGGCTGGGATGAGTGTGAGCAGCCTGAGACCAGAGCTCACAGTTTCCTGCCCAACTGATCATCCTTATTCCTGAAAAGGACTGGTTTGTTTTGTTTTGTTGCTTTTTGTAATTGTAGGCTCTTAATTACCTACATGTCTCAAGGTTTTTCATCCTACACCCTTTATTTCCAAAGAGCCTGGTGGCTTGGGTGGGTGGCTTATAAACAGCAATTCATTGCTCATAGCTTTAGAGGCTGGAAGTCCATGATCAAGGCACCAGCAGATTTTGTGTCTGGCAAGGGCTTAGTTTCTGGTTCACAGATGGCACCCTGGTGTCTCCTCACATGGTGGAAGGTACCAGCTAGCTGTCTGAGGTCTCCTTTACAAAGGCACTAATTCCATTCATGAGGGATCCACCCTCATTGCCTAATCACCTCCCACCCAAAGATCCCACTTCCTAATACCATCCTCTTGGAGGTTAGGATTTCAACACACGAATTTGGTGGGAACACAAACATTCAGTCTAGAGCATTCTGTTCCTGGCTTCTCAAATTCTGCCCTTCTCACATGCAAAATATATTCATTCCATCCAAATAGCCCCTAAAGTCTTCACTCTTTCCAGCATCAGCTCAGAAGTATAAAGTCCAGAGTCTTAGGCCAGGCACAGTTGTTTGCACCTATAATCCCAGCACGTTGGGAGGTGGACTACTTGAGCCCATGGGTTTGATCCCAGCCTGGGCAACACAGCAAGTCCCCATTGCTACAAAAAAATATGAAAATTAGCCAGGCGTGGTGGCACACACCTGTAGTTCCAGCTACTCAGAAGGCTAGGCTGGGAGGATTGTTTGAGCCCGTGAGGTCAAGGCAGCAGTGAGCTGTGATTGCACTACTGCCCTCCGGCCTGGGAAACAGAGCAAAACCCTGTCTCAAAAAAAAAAAAAAAAAAAAAAAAAAAAGCCCAGAGTCTCCTCTAAAATAGACATGGGTGAGACTCCAGGTACGATTCATCCTGAGGTAATTTTCCCTCTAATTGTGAGCCTCTGAAATCAAACATGTCATGTGCTTCCAAATTACAACGGTGAAACGGGCATAGGATGGACACTCCCATTCCAAAAGGGAGAACTAGGAAAGAAGAAAGGGGTAACTGGTCCCAAGTAAGTCTAAAACTGTAAAGCCTCAGAATCATCTTTGGCTGGAAGTTCTGCCATGTAGGCCCACTAGGGCAGTCGGCTTGCCCTGAGGCTGTTCTCTGCCACGGCCCCACCTCTGTAGTAGCTCTATGCCTGGGTCGCATCCCCAGGTCTCCTGGCCTGGAATCATGCTTCTGTGGCTCTTCTAGTATGGGGTCTCAGGAGTGGTCCACCTCCATGGCTCTGCTGGAGTCTCTGGGGTGGCCTGACCTCTGCAGCAGGTCTCTGCCTTGGCCCTGTGGCTTTCGGGGGCATCCTTTAAAATCTAGGTGGAGACAGTGATGTTCCCCCAGCTTTGCCAAGTACGAGGCACACTATTTTGAGGCTCAACAGCTGCGCTGAAATGCAATGAAGGAAGAAGAGTCCACAATATGAGGTAGTACTGGGCAACAGTGGCCTTCTTTCTCCACCCAGGCCCTTGCACTCTAAGACTGTGATGGGAAGGGCAGCCCCAATGATCTCTGAGACGCCTGTGGGTCCTCTCCTTTGTCTTGATAAATAGTACCTGGCTTCCCTTGAGATACCAACTCATTCGAGTCTCTTTATCAAACAGTGGCTTGATCACACGGGTGCTGTTGTCTCCTGAACGTGCTTTTCCATTCTCTACAACATACATAGGCTGAGAATTTTCCAAAATTGTAAGTTCTGTTTCCTTTTTGATTAACATTGTGTTTGCGCCATTTCTCTCCTCTCATACTTTACCATAATTACTCAAGAGAAACCAAGCCATGCCTTCAACATCTTATGTAGAAATTTCCTAATATGCAAATTTTAAAACCAAATATCCAATTTCATCACTCATAAGTTCTACCTTTTACAGAAACCTAGAACAACAACACAATTCAGCAAAGTTCTTTGCCACCTTATAACAAGGATGGCCTTTCCTCCATGGTCCAATCACGTGTCCCTCACTTCCATCTGACCTCATCAGAATGGCCTTTAGTGTTCATATTTCTACCAGCATTCTGCTATCAAACACTTAGGTGTTTTCCTGGAAGACAGAAGATTTCCCACAGCTCTTCTCTTCTCCCTCTGATTCCTCACAAGAATCACCCTTACTGCTCCATCCATGGCAAAATAGGCTTTTCCTAGCTAGAACTTTAAAATTCTTCCAGCCTCTATGCACTACCCAGTGACAAGGCCACTTCCACACTTTCAGGTATTTGATACAGGAGTCCCCACTCCTTGGTACTAATTTTCTGTCTTAGTTCATCCAAGCTGCTATAACAAAATGCCATAGGCTGGCTTGCTTCTGAACAACAGAAATGTATTTCTCACAGTTCTGGAGGCAGGAAAGTCCAAGATCAAGGTGCTAATGGAGTCTGTGTCTGGTGAGGATCCCTTCCTCATTGAGGGCACCTTCTTGCCATGGCCTCAAATGATGGAAGAGGTGCAGGGTCTCTCTGGGGTCTCTTTTATAGAGCCACTAATCTCATTCATGAGGGCGCCACCTTCATGACCTAATCACCTCCCAAAGGCCCCACCTCCTTATACTGTCACGTTGGGTTTAGGATTTCAACAGATGAATCTGGGTGAATTTGGGGGCACATAAACATTCAGTCCACAGCAACCTTCCTTGACAGTATAGCGCTCCACTCACAGTATAGCAAGGAAAAGGCTCTCTAGAGCCAGTCCCACAGCACCTGGGGTCAGGGGCCCTGAATCTCAGATTCCACCCCAGGCTAGCCTCATTTTTCAAATGGCCCCTCACCAGCCTGTGCTGTTCTGATCTCCCCTCCTGATGTCTGTAGGATCCAGGCAGCCCACAAAGACTGGAGTCTTTGTTCCTCCCTCTTCCCCTGCCCAGATCTGGGGATCCAGCTTCTGGCAACATTTGCTGCTCCTGGCAACCACCCTTGTCATAGAGTCAGTTCAGGGGACCACCTTGCCACCCCCACTCTCAGGGCCACTCTACTACCACCCCACAGTGGCCCCTCCAGAGAGACCCTCAGCCCACTTTGGTCCCACTATGCCAAAGAGACACAGCACGGCTTTGGAGTCTCTTGGTTCTTGGTCCATGCTGAAGCACTATGGGGGCTGTGATGTGGCTGAACCCAGCTGGCATGTGGGCAGCTGACCCGCAGTGACAGCCATCCCCAAAGCCCTCTGACCCAGCATTGTCCTTACTCAAGCACATCTGAGCCAGGGTGAGCTCGACTTGGGCATCTCCTCCCTCCTGTCTCTCCTGCTCTCTTCCCTCTGCCCACCTATCCCTTCTACCTCCTCTCACTTCTCCCAGCAGACACAAAGGCCAGGCTGCCAAAGGGTAAGGGCATCTTCTCTAACTCTTAAAAGTAACTCTATGATCTGGTTCCAACAGGCTTTGTCCTTGATACGGTAAAGGAATTTAGAAAACATTATTTCTTTTGATAAACCTGAGAATTGGCGTCAGTAGACTTGGTGTCAATTCCTATGGGAAGCTGTAATCTGCACACCCCATCCACACAATCTCAAGCAAGTAGGTGCCTAGTGTGACCAGGGGAAGGTCATGAACTCAGGAGTGAGAATGAAAAATGCGTATCAAAAACCCTACTTGATTCATATTCTCTAGACTGTGGGCTCCCTGAACACAGGGTCTCTTTCCACAGTCACCTGGGCTTAACGAGGGACACGGGGTGGCCACTGCTCTAAATCAGAGTCTTCTCACACAGGAAAGGGGACTTAGAGGAGAAGGGGCTCACACCAGGGGGCCATTGCCACATCTGCTATTACTATCATGGTCATATGTCAAAGAAATGAATGAATATAAATTCGCAGCACAGCCATTTAATTCCAAAATATTTGTAGCTCTCTTTATGCTATGATTAATATAAGGAGAGCTAAGTGGAAATCTCAGTTCCTTGGAAGACTATCAAAATTCAATTTTTGTTGATCTATGGTAATAGAGGAAAGCCAGAGAGACCGATAATTGACACTTGACTCATTGTATAATATATGGCAGGCTAAACTCATATGTTTCAAACCCACTTAGTTGGTAAGAATCAGACATTTTGCTGGTCTTAGAGTCCAACCTTTGCTCAGGACCACACCCATTCCGAGCAGATGCTCAGGCTCCGCACCCTCCCAGGTACTTGTGAATATTGGAGGATCGAAGCTTCCCCGCTTTGGGGAGGTTTGGGTTTGTTAATGCCTCTCTTTTGGTTTCAGGTCACCAGGGTACATATAAGAAATCAGAGATAAAATACAGTGGATGGGACTGGTGACCTTCTGCCTGAACTTGAATACAGCACTGACTCTGTCTTCCTGTTCTGCTGCTGGCTCGGCTTCAACATCCACGATGGAGCTGGCTGAGGCAATCTGGAAGAGTAAAAAGGATGCTGTCAAGCAGTCAGCAAGAGGATCCACATGCTTCTATGCTTGGCATGGTGTATTAAAAGTAATCCACTTAATAATTTTATTAACTTCTTACCCAGCTGTCTTCATCATGGAGACATATATGTTCATACTCACACACAGGCACAGAACATTCGAATACTCCTTTATAAATAATCACTCACACATTCCTATTCACACACCCGCACACACATGTTCACACACACATACACTCATACACAGGCATGTTCACACACATATCACACACCACACACAGCACACATGCACACCATGCACACACACACCAAACACAGTATATATAAACCACACAACCACACACACCACACACACCACACACCACCAACATACACAACACACGCATCACATACACACCACACAACATACTACACACATATACTATACACCACACACATACAACACAGACACATCCACCATACATACTCCACATACACACACATACACCATGTACAACACACATGTGGCACATACACACTACACAGACATACACTACACACACACTACACAGATCACACACACTTACCACATCATACAATATTTGCCACCACAAGGACCACACACGTATTCACACAACACACTTCCACACGGTATACTAGACCACCGCTACTCCACCACCACACACACTCTACACTCACACTCAACATACAAACACAACACACATCGCCCCCACACATAGCACACATACATCTCACACACACCACAAACACATACACCATGCACACACTGCATACACACACACTCACACACCGCACACACCCCAACACACACGGCTCCTTATCACTCCCTGTGTGAGATTTTCTTCTCTACTCCCTCAGCCAGTCTCTCTCCTTGCTTCTCCCCCTAAGAACAACTCTAAGACCTGGAAATGGCACAAGAAGCCACCACAGGACTCTGAAAGGGAGAAAGAGGAGGGCAAACTTGTCAGCAACCCCAGGACTAGGGGAACAAAATAGTGCCAGAGGGTCCTATGGCCACTGACCCCAACAACAGAAGGTGACCCAGACCCTGCATTCCTTGAGCCCCCAGTCTAGCAACGGAGGCCAACCTGGGCAGGCTCCTCCCTGCCCCAGATCAAAGAAGAGTCCTGCCAACACCACCAGAGAGCCTGGCAGCAGGCGTGGTGGTCTGGCTCTCTCTGAAGGAACATGCTTCTTCCCCACTGGCTCTGAGCTCGCCTCTCCCAGGTAGAGGCTTTGGCAGCTGGGCAGCACTAGGAGGTCCCTCCCAGCTCATGCCTCAGCCAGAGAGGTACTCTCATCCCTGAGGGCTGGAGAATCCCTTCCTCCACCAAGAGACACTGGGACACTGGGTGGCATGGACAGGGCAATCTCTGCCCAGCAGGAAGCATGGGCTGGAGAATGCTCTTTGGCCCTTAGAGACACTGGGCAGCTGGGAGAACTCACAGAGGCTGTCTGCAACAACAGTAGCCCCGTCCAAGAAGCACATTTTGCTCCTGAAGTCCAAAGAGGTCTTCACCCAACCAGAGTCACAGAGGGGTCACACAGCTCCATAGGGGTGACCCCACAACAGTGAACACCTTCATGGGATTGAAATCACAGCACACAAAAGCAGGCCAGGCCACTTGTAACCCTAAGCGTGGCAACTGCCTCCTAAAATGAAGTCTCATAGAACCCAGAGTCTAAAAATGCAATAGGCAAAATGTTCTCAATATTAATATTTTTGCCAGTAAAAGGAATGGCAAAAACCACAATTACTTTTGCACCAGCACAATACAATAAGAAGTCACCCATTATACCAAGAACCAAGAAAATCACAACTTGAATGAAAGATAATCAACTGATGCCAGCACTAAGATGAAGCAGATGTTGGAATTGTCTGACAAGAATTTTAAAGCAGCTGCCATAAAATGATTCAACAAGCAACTACATATTCTCTTGATAAAATTTAAAATAGATAATCTCAGAAAGAAACAGAAATTTTAAAAGAATGAAATGGAAATTATAGAACTAATAGCTACAATAACGAAATGTTTTAAAACTTGCTAAATGGGCTTATAGTAAAGTGGATATGACAAATATAGAATCAATAAATATGAAGACAGATCAATCAAATTTATCAAATCTTAAAACAGGAAAAATAGACACATTTAAATATAAACTTACCAAAACATATATAGAATCTGTGTACTAAAAAAGTACAAAATGCTGATTAAGCAAATCAAAAAATACTAAATAAATGAAAAGACATACTATGTTCATGAATTGGAAGAGTAAACATAATAAAGATATATTTTCCCCTATATAGGTTTAATACAATTTCTCTAAGTGTCCCAGCAAGGTTTTTTTTTTGTAGACATTGGCAAGTGTATTATCAAATTATATGGAGAGAATGGATAAAGAAAATGTGGCACATATACACCATGGAATACTATGCAGCCATAAAGAAGGATGAGTTCATGTCCTTTGCAGGGACATGGATGAAGCTGGAAACCATCACTCTCAGCAAACTAACATGAAACAGAAAACCAAGCACAGAGTCCTGTGGTGGCTTCTTGTGCCATTTCCAGGTCTTAAAGCTGAACGATGAGAACACGTGGACACAGGGAGGGGAACATCACACACCTGGGCCTGCTGGGGAGTGGGGGGCAAGGAGAGGGATAGCATTAGGAGAAATACCTAATGTAGATGAGGGGTTGATGCGTGCAGCAAACCACCATGGCATGTGTATATCTGTGTTAACAAATCTGGACGTTCTGCACGTGTATCCTAGAACTTAAAGTATATAAAAAAAAAAGTTATATGGAAAAACACATGCACTAGAATACCTAAAACAATCTGAAAAACAAAGTATAAGCCATCACTCTAACCAATATCAAGACTTTCTCTACTAAGCTAAAGTAATGAAGACAGTGTCATATCAACAAAGAGATAGATACACAGATAAATTGAGCAGAAGAGAGACCTAGAAATAAGCCTGTTTGTGTATATCATGTCAGTTATCAATTTATTGCCTCTCAGCTCCAAAGAACACTTCCATATGTGCTGTATGATAAATCCCAGAGTTCCATTAAGCTATTCTCCTATGTCCCATGCTATGCTTTCTTAGTACAGAGTGCTGGAGGGACTTTGCAGAAGGATAAGGGTTTTGACATGTTTGCTCTTGGCTGTAGGTAGGATTCGTTGTGTGGGGACATCTGAGAGAGGCTGCCCCAAGCCACAGGCCCCAGAACACAATGCCCTTGTGACCTGGCAGCTGCGGCCTGATCATACCTATCCACTGACTCCTCCACATGGAAACAAAAACCCCCAGGTGGCCTACATGCCTTGGCATACCTTTACCATGAAACATTCCTCAGCGGTAAAAAAGAAATTAAGAATTGAAACACACCACAACTCTGATGAATCTCATGGGAATTACACTGATTGAAAAGAGCCAATTGTAAAACACTGCATACTTTATGATCTCTCTTATAAGACATTTTTGAAATAACAGAACTATAAGATGGGGATACTAATTAGTGGTTGCTGGAGCTAGGGATGGGCATAGGGAGAAAGGTAGAAGTGGTTACCTTTCTGCCCTGGAAGGACCAGAATTCCACAAGAATTTTGCATGTTGTCCTCCTACAACCTGTTTTGCTGAATTAAAACAAAATGATATTGTTAAATCCCAAGTCAGATGTTCCTTGTTTCAGGCTGGATAAATTCCACAGTGGAAGAGGTCAACTCCTCGGGCATCTTGGAGCCTCATCCATGTTAGGAACGGGAGACTCATTCACTGAATGGAAACATACGGTTTTTAGGAGACAGAATGCAGACCCAACCCTCACTGCCGCATGATGCACAAGTGGGGGCTGAGTTTGAGAAGGCTCCAAGCCAGATGACTGCAATTAAAGATTCTACTTTTTCCTATACTGATAATTAGGACCAGCTTCATGACGCAAAATGAAAGAGGCTTCGTTCACAGTTATTTAGAATTTGAAGATGGCGACAGCAGAGCATTAGGCCAAGCACAGGGCCCATCTGACAGTGGAGCCCTGTGTACCTGCAGGGGTTGCTTGCCCATGAAGCGGCTCTTATTTGTTCTCTGTTCTTGGTGCTAATTTTTATTACATGAGAAAGTTGTTGTCATTACTGACTTTATTTTAGCCCCAGGAATTGTTCAGCACCATTGCAGCATGGGGAAGAACGGTGCCCACCTGTCCTGGAAGGACCAGACACTTGTGGGAGGAAGGGGAGTGGACACCTCCCACCTTAACCTTGGTGCTGCTGGCATCTGCATCCATCTTGCAGAGCATCTGGAGTCTGTCTTGTTTAACTTGGCTTCTGACCCAAAGAGCTCAATTTCCTGCATTTCAGACCACAAAGGAATCCTGATGAGTCCCCATGGAGGACTTGTAATGTGATAATAGGGAAATCTGAACAAGATGAGTGATTTGTATCAATTCACCCATAGAATGCCATCCACAGAGGGAGGCCATCTACAGAGGGATGCCATCTTGTAGACCCTTGGACAGCCTCCCTCCGTGGTCAGCATTCTTGGGGAGTTGTGATCACCTAGCTGGTATTAGCTCTCTGTGCCCAGGAGTCCCCTGGGGCTGCCTTCTGCCAAGCTGCAATTGTGCCCTGAGCAGACTCACAGGCCAGGCTTGCACAAGGCAATGTTAGGCAACTTCTGCCCTTCTGTTCTTTGTGTTGCTGCAGTTCTGTAGGTAGAGGAGGGAACGCACACACTCAAAAGAGCAGGCAGGACCTGTTGTTTGCACTCAGGATCGGCACAGTGACAGTGCTGCAGGATTACAGAACATATGAGACATTCCTTATGGCTCTCCCAAGGCTGGCAGGGGTGTGCGGCAAGAGCACAGCAGGAGTTTGCTGGAAAACAGTATCCACAAGGCTTTTTTTCCACTTTAAATTTTACCTGGAAGAAAAAAATGTTTCAGAGGAGATAATAAATTTTATTTAAGTAATTAAAGAAGGAGCCACCTAGTATACAAGAAAGAAAATTATATTTGAAAACTAGAAATAAAAATATATTTGAAAACTACAATAATTTAAAACTGTGACCATGGCTCAGGAATGCATAGATAGATGAGTAAGACAGATCATACGTTTCAGGAAAAGATCAAAGCGTATATAAAAATTTAATGTAGGAGAAAGGGAGCATTTAAACATTTTGTTTTTATAAAAAAATGGTAACTGTGCTAATCATTTGAGAAAAATATTAAAGACCTTACGCCATACAAATAAATGGATGTAAGACAATTATTTTCTAAAAACATAAAAGTAATAAAAGAAAATACAGGTGAGCGTGTAGATACATCTCGATGTGAAAACAGCCCTCTACATAGGGCCTCAAGGCAGAGACCACAAGGTTAAAAAATAAGGGATCTGACCTCTCTCCTTCCACTCAAAGCATAACAAATGAGAAAATACAGAGTTAAACACTCCTAACAAACTAGAGAGATGGATGACAAGAAAGAACCATATTTTTCACTCTGCATGATGAAGATTTTATACTTTAAATCTTAAAGCCTAATACTGAGACACTAAACGAATTGGGCAAGTAATACCGAAGGATGATTCACATGCAAAAATGCAAATTAAAACCAAGGAGCTGTTATCTTACACCGAGCAACCTGGAAGACAATTTTTTTTTTTTTTGAGACGAGTCTAACTCGGTCGCCCAGGCTAGTGTGCAGTGGCGTCATCTTGGCTCACTGCAACCTCTGCCTCCCAGGTTCAAGCGATTCTCCTGCCTCAGCCTCCCAGTAGCTGGGATTACAGGCGCCCACCACTACGCCCATCTAATTTTCTTGTATTTTTAGTAAAGATGGGGTTTCACCATGTTGGCCAGGCTGGTCTCGAACCTCTGACCTCAAACGATTCTCCTGCCTCAGCCTCCCAAAGTGCTGGGATTACAGGTGTGAGCCACCACACTTGGCTCCTGCCAAGGCTATTTTATGTTGGTACCACCCAAGCAAACATCTATCAGTAGTAGGCTAGATAAATAAGGCAGGAATAATTTGAAAGTCCAAAACGAAGAGATTGCTTGAAAAAGTTTTGTTACATTCATAGTAATGGAATCCGAGAAGGCTATTAACAATGATGTTGTAGGAGTGTGTTAATGATACAGAAAGAGGTTGAAAATTTAGGTTTTTTGAATTAACAGGTTTTGAAATCATGATTCTGTTTTTAAGTAGAGTGTATTGAAAACATTATATGTAAAACCAAAAAATTAATTGGAATGACTGACATTAAAGCATTTAAAGTGGTTATTCCTAAATGAGGTAGTTTAGAGAGTTTTAATTTTTTTCTATTTGTATTTACTATAAATACAATTTTCTTTAAATTTCCTTGCAAACATAAATAAACATAAATAAAATGTCCTTATAATTTTTGTGTGTGAGAAGGAGAGAACAAAATTCTTATTTCAAAGAAAAATAGAGTCAACACTGCATCATCAGCTGGAGAAGAGCTGAGCTACCCTTGGTACTTCTGGCACACCTGGTATCCCTGCTACACCTGGTCCCCTGGCACAGCTGGTCCTCTGGCACTTCTGATGCCTTGTACATCTGGTACCCCTGATGTGCATAGCCCTGGGCACACCAAGTACCCATAGCGCACTTGGTTTCCTGGCACACCTGGTACCCCTGGCACACTTGGTCCCTGGGTGCACCTGGTACCCATGGCACACTTGGTTCTCTGGCACACCTGGTCCCCTGGCACACTGGTACCCAAGGCACACTTGGTTGTTGGGCACACCTGGTCCCCTGGCACACCTGGTACCCATGGCACACTTGGTTCTCTGGCACACCTGGTCCCTGGCACACCTTGTCCCTGGCACACCTGTTCTCCTGGCACAACTGGCACCCTTGGCACATCTGATCCCTCCGGCACACCTGGTACCCTGGCACAACTGGTACTCTGGCACACCCTAGTACACCTGATATACCTGAAGAAAAGGAGTTGGCCTGTGACATTGCCCACTCAAAAAGTGAGCCGTTGGAGTACATAGATAACCTGGCCCCAGGGGAATCCCAACTTGAAAAGCCCTGGATCTGGATCCTGTCCACCCTTCTCCTTTCAGATTCAGTTGTTGTCTACACTGTTCCAGACCAGGGACCATCACAGTGACTGAGGCAGAGACCAACACAGCAGGAAATTCCACAGTAGATCACACTCCATGAAGATGGAGTGTCCACCTCAATCCAGCCCAGGGATTGATCGCAGGGAGCCAGCAAGGGAATCAGTCATCAGTCATGATGCGCAGCGCTCTACTGAGGAGTCAAAGGCAGGAAATGAAAGTAGACTGGAGGCCGGTGAAGCGCTTTGTCAGTGGCCAGGAAAGCAACAACCAGCTCCCACGCAGGGCTCTGGGACAACTTGAGCTCCTGCCTCACTCTCTCCACCCCTCCCCTACACTCCCTGTATTTTGGGACCAGCACACTCGGAATATCTGATATGAGGAAGATGGGGCAGACAGAGCAAGAGAAAGAGAGACCCAGGCCTAAATTTCTCCACTCGTTATGGACGTGGAAAGTGAGGAGGCTGCCCAAGAGACTTATCATGAGTTCTGACTTTATGGCACATCACCTGGGAGGTGATAGCAGGTGGCCCAGCGCTAGTCCCAGCTTTGGAGGAGGCAGATCAGAAATGCCCCTCCCCCGGGACACCTAGGAAGAGGATGGGCCAGGAGGGCTGCAGAGTCCTTTTGCCCCTAAGTGACCTGCTGGAAATGCTCAGCAATTTCTTGTTAGAGCAACCGATCTCATGCACATCCATAGGAACACGCATCTGAGCAAACAGAATCCCTTCTGCTTTGGTGCCCACCCTTTTGTGCAAATTCATGCTTCTGGGCAGATACTCCGCTTCTGGAGCAGGAGTGCATCGCTGCGTCAGTCTTTCATTTTCTCTTCTGGCATCTGAATACTCTCATTTCTTTTTAATTTTCCACGAGTTCTTCCTTTCACTTGCTTCGGATCTCCCTGGCTCTCCTTTATACCGCATCTGAGAACCGTGCACATGCCTCTTGAACGTGAATGAGAGCCTTAATTGGAAAATGCTTTCTCTGCCACCACAGGGAAGAGAAGAATACTCCAGTTAATAATGTCTTTTCCATAGAGCCCTCGACCAAATGACTCTCTCTGATTTAATTGAGAGCCAACACTTTTGAAAATGAATATGTATCTTCAGGGATGGATAAAGAATGCAGTTTCATCTTATGGAAATGTCCTGTTGGGATGTGAAGGTGATGGATTTTTCAAGAATCAACCAAAGAGGACAGATCTGGCCCAGGCTGCTGAGGGACAACGGTGTTCGGGTGACACTCCCAGACAGCAGTGGGATAATTGGGGAGGGGCCACATGGTGGTTGCCAGTGAGTCTCGATAGGTAGAAAAAAGGACTGAAATGCAGGCAGCAACTAACGACAAGGTGACAGTCTGTGACTTTTAACAGCATGCTATTTCCAACAAGTATCCCAAAGCAGAAATTAACATTGTTGGAGGTGAGCACAGAACATGAAATATCTACTGAGACCTGAGGGCCAAGCCAGGGTGGTAAGGAGGGGGAAGAAGAAGAAACTTCAGGAACAAAAGTATTGTAAGCCTCTTAGCATCTGCGTGTAGATGGAGACACGGGGGGTGGAGGCTGTCGCAGGGCTTCCTGCGGGATGTCCACCCCTCTGTTGGCCTCCTTGGACACCACTGCCCTGAAAAGGAGGGGAAAGTGCATTTCCCAAGCTGAAGCCCTGGCCAGGGCCTCTAATTTTACTTCCATGAGTGTGCCCTGATTGATTTTGAAAGGGAGGAGGTGGATCATAAATAAAACACAGCCCACAGCCGAGCCATAATCAGCTGCAGCTGCTGCTGCGATAGAGTCCTGACAGGCAAATGGCATCATGATGGAGCATTCCTTGGGACCGGCAACATTCGGCTGCCAGCGTGGGGGCAGGGAGGCAGTCTATTATTAGGAACATGCCTGAGATGTGAGTTTGCAGAATTCATTGCTCTAGATTAAAATCACTTTTGCAGGGAACAAACTCTGGAGATGGTGGAGGTATGCAGACTTCCTCTCAGCTTGAAAGATGTATCAAACTTTAAGAGGGGCTTGAACCACCCATTTGCAAATTCCTTTTTCATGCAGTTAATTTTCTATATTTTTTATCCAAATCTAAAAGCAGATCCCTCCTTTAAAAGTATATGGCCAGGCCAGGCGCAGTGGCTCATGCCTGTAATCCCAGCACTTTGAAAGGCCAAGGCGGGTGGATCACCTGAGGTCAGGAGTTCGAGACCAGCCTGACCAACATGGTGAAACCCTATCTCTACTAAAAATACAAAAATTAGCCAGGTTTTGTGGTGGGTATCTGTAATCCCAGCTACTTGGGAGGCTGAGGCAAGAGAATCGCTTGAACCCAGGAGGCGGAGGTTGCACTGAGCCGAGATCGTGCCATTGCACTCCATCCGGGGCAAAAGGAGTGAAGCTCCAGCTTAAAAAAAAAAAGAAAAAGAAAAAAGAAAAAAAAAGTATATGGCCAATAGGTCCCCAGAAAGTGCCCTAAAGTAGAGGACTGTTTAAACAGAATGACTAAGTCACATAGGGACCCTGGAGGCTCTGACCTTGACCAGGGTGAGGAGGGAACACACTGAGTGCAGGGCTGGGCTCTGAGTGGGGAAACCCCACACACCCATTTCTTAGAGTTTCTGCATGCCCGTTTTGCTTATTAAAGAGAATTATAAATCCCATGCTTTCCATATCTTTTGATGGAAAGTAATTTCTTCCCAGAGATGAAAAGATGTTAACATGAAGGCACTGTTGGGAAAGCAGGGCACAGGAATGGTTGCGTTTCAAGCGAGGTGCCGGAGTCTGTGCAACATTTACAATGGAATTCATTAAAAATGGGTTTTGCTCTCTGAGGACCTGTTGGAGCATCTAGGCCTCATGTGGGGAAGGCTGGGAGACTCTGTGAGGAGGAATATTTGGAGGGTGTATCCCAGTCCCCTGTAGGGGTGGAAGGTGTTTTCTCTTTTAGCTCAAGTCAAGAGCTCGCCCTGCCCGCTTCCGTGTGAGGAGCTGCTTCATGTGGCTGTGAGGATCATGGGGAATGGGAGACCCACTGTGCTGGGTGTGATGCCCTCTCACAGCTGGCTGTGCTCAGGGTGCAGGAGGCCAGATGGGATGTGGGCTTGGTGCGGGAGGCAAGAAACATGCTCAAGTTGCCTCATTAGTGGGGGAATAAGGAATTAAGGAGAAAGGATTACCTATCAGTTGTCTGCATCTGCATAGCAAACCAGTCCAAAATTGAGTGGCCATCTACAGCAATGCTGTTGTTTCTCCCGGTTCTATGGGCTGACGGGGCAGTTTTTCAGCTGACCTCACTATTCAGCCGGAAATGTTGATTCCATGTTCTACCGTCTCCTTAGAGAAACAAGGAGTCATTTGGTCAGAGCAAGATTCAGGCATTCTTAGAGTATCTAAGCAAATACCATACAACATTGCAACAGATCCGTCCAGCTAAATGTGAAGGGCATTCCACAACCACTGATTTATTCATTTAACAAGTGTGTTAGAGATCCAGGAACTGGGTAGGGGCTGGAAGGATGAACACTGTCCCTAAACTTTCCAAGCAGAGGCTACATCTAAGGAGGAGGGAGCCTGAAGGCAGAAGCCACATTTAAGGAGGAGGGAGCTTGAGGACAGAGGCAACATCTAAGGAGAGAAAGCCTGAGGGCATAGGCCACGTATAAGGAGGAGGGAGCCTGAGGGTGGAGGCAACTTCTAAAGAGGAAGGGAGCCCGAGGGCAGAGGCCATGTCTAAAGAGAGAAAGCCTAAGGGTGGAGGCCATGTCTAAGGATAATGGAGGTCAGGTTAAGACAGAAAAAAACAAGGAGGAAGGGGAAGGGGTGAAACAGTGGCATCTGCTCTCTTTATACATCATTCCTGGAAGCCCTTCCGACTGGGCTTATTGGCTAGAACTGGGTCTGCTGCCCACCCCTGGCTGTAATGGAGGATGGAAAGTTTCATTTCACACCTGGGAATGCTGACTCCAAGAATAAAATCAGACTCCTGTTAAAGAATAAAGGCATAATGGGAGCTGGGTAGGCAACCAGCCGTTTCTTGACAGGAGGCAGTCAGGAAGCACACGGGAGAGGCCAAGGAGAGTGAATCCACAGAAGGAGTGTGGGGAGACGTTTAAGAGCAAACTGTCTTCTCCTTGTCTTTGTTGGGAGATCCACACTGGAGAGGTATCCACAGCCTGTCTCCACATGGACACATTATCCACAAACATGGAAAGTGGCCCTCAGATGTCTCTTGCAATGAGAGTCCCTTTCATAGATCAGAAAAACGGTGGACCGTGGGATATTATGTGGTTTTCATTTGCAGTTTTGTAGGGCATCATCATTGGCACTCTGAATTTTTACTGAGGGGTTGAGGAGAGGGGTTGTAGGGGCCTTCTGTCCCCACAGAACTGGCCCATGTCTGTCCTTGCAGAGATTCCAGGGAAGCCAGGAGTGGAAAAATTCCCGTTTCAAGCTTATTATTTCAGCAGTGTGCTCTAGTTAATTGAAATGACACAAGATTATTTTTCAACATCCATAAAATCTGCCCTTCCTCTCCTAGTTCATAGCACAGCAGCAAGCAAGCAAATGAACACCAATTCATCTTCATTTGCTTCATTGTCTTTTGATGCTGTTCCTAAGTCATCAGCTCCCCTAACGTACTGTGGAAGTCTGCCGTGCTGAATGTTGGCGTTGTTGCAGACTGGATAATAAAAATGCAAAACGTGCTGGCTGTGCTAACAAAGAAAAATAAACATGATAGATGAGGGGAAACTTCATTTGGGTTCTGTTCCTGACAGTTCATACAAGTTCATGATTGTTGTTGACGTAAATAATGTACAGTGATGAAGATGACAAGACTGGCTGGCTCATATTTGAACTTTATCCATTTAAATCCTGTTTTCCCAAACTGTTGCAAATAAATTAAAACCCCCGTGCCAGGGGGATTGAGTGGCAGTAAGTTCTGAACCACTTAGGGCCTGAGGTTTATGTTCCTAAGGGCGGAAGCTTCCAAGCTGTCGAGCCCTGCAGTCTGGGCACAGCTGCCTGGCTCACTTCCATGTCGGAAGAGACCCATCCAGTGCACAGTGGAAGGAGCTAGAAGCTATCACTGTTCACAAGATGGGCTCCTCCTGGGGTTCCCGTCATGATAACAGCTCTCCAGGGGCGAGCACACTGATGCAAGACTTGCCTCCTCTCTCCTTATTTTTCCAAGAACAATAAACAACCCTCTGTCCAAACTCTAGGCTGATGTTTATCTCGAGTTGTGGAGACACGGAAAGAACAACAATGGCTTCCCACTCTGTTGAGAAATTTGAGGCTTAAAACAATGAACTGGCATTTGTGAAATGCAAGGTGTGTAACTTTGAGCCTCTCCTAGAAAGTATGGCTGAAACCTTCTGAGTGAGGACCGTTGTCACTGAGCCCAGATTTCAAAATATAGTGGATTGACAGAAAACTGGAGGTATAGTAAGGCCAACAGAGCAGGAGAGGGGAGAGGGGTGCCATTGAAAAGATAATTCAGTTACTCAGACTCCAAGAGGAGGGGACACCCTGCCTCATGCCAGAGTGCGTGGAGAAGCACTAAGGTTGGTCAGGGAGCAGAGGGAACTGGAGGAAAACATGGCCAAGAACCTTTATTGAGGTTTCTGTGGGAAAGAATAGGTGATACAGGATGAGCAAGCTTAGGATTGACTTGCAACAATACTAACTTCAACAGGCTCTGGGGCATAAGGGGTGCCCCTGAGGCATAGTGGCCCGGAGTGTGAGAATTCAGTAAGGAAGGTGATGGGGTGTGGGTGCTGGAGTGGTTGGTTTGTATTTGAGAAGCATCTCTTGTATGAGTTGTTTACTACTTTTACAAATTGATGAACCCTGGGAGGGGCAGTCCCTACAGGGCAAGCAAGGCCCTAGTTGTCAAAGCGTCATTGAGCAATGGACTCATAGTCCAGTGAACACAGGAGCCAACATTATGGCACTGGCTTTTGAGAAAGGCAAAAGCCAATGCCATTGTGAGTCTACTGGCAAGGAGATAGGTGGCAATTCTCCAGTCTGTCTCCCCTGTGCTCTAACACAAAACGACATTTTAAAATTGTAGCATTCTCTACCTCCAGCCATCTAGGCCTATCTGGGAGTGGGTCAAGTTTTTATGGCAATTCTAACTAGTCCCAGATGATGCCAGTGCAGCCAGCCTGCCAGGCTGGTGTTGTTACCAATTAGGAGGCTGAAGCCTTTTCCCATTGTGAGTGCCCCGGATACATGCCTTGCAATTTTGGCTCTGTGCCTTGTATAACAGCTTAGGCAATGGTTAATGGGTTTAAGCTGGTCTCATGGTTACAAAAGCATTAAGAAATAGAGAAAATAGAAGACATGGTTAACATAACCCACCCTGGGCTGTAGAGGTGGGAAAAGCTGCCTTATGGAGCTGTGTTCATTGGGGCAGCTATAGAGGGTGGCTGTGGTGCCACAAGCCTGGCTGAGGGATGAATCACAAGGGGCTTCTCTCACAGTACAGACCCCCAAGGCTGAGAGGAGCTGACCCCAGGGAGTTTGACAAGGATGGTTTGCCCATGGACAGTCCAGAGGCAACCTGGGCCTCTAGCAAGGCAGCTAGCTCAGCACCAGGCAGCACCACGGTGGTCTGCAGCAGGAGGAGCGCCTGTGTCTCTCATTGGCCATGTGCTTGCCGCCAAGTGCTTGCCCTCTCGTGTCTTTTGAATTCTTTTCAAGTCAAGAAAATAATTTGCTTCCTACAGATACTACATGAATTAATTTCGCTCTCAAAGAATTTCTCAAAAGTGGAGAGAAAGGAATCTCCTGGGCATGCACAGCTGTTCTACGGAATCACATCCTTGAATCCTTTTTAATGACCTGCCAGGCGGCTGCCTTCTCCATGGACTCACAGCAGCAAGGTCAAAGGAGTTTCTGCCGCAAACTCTCCCATTCTCCCGTGTCATGGTAAGCAGAAATATAGACACTGGAGGTGGACATGTAATGAGGACAGGACCTTCACCTGCCTACAGGTGGACATTCCCTCGTGCATCCCCTCCTTCTAGTCTGCCTCTCCCTTCATGGGCACAGCGCCTCCTGGCCTCATGCCTGCCGGGTTCCAGAAGGTTGGCCTCGACCGTGCCTCCCCAGGGAGTGCCCGGCCTGCTCCCAGGAGCACAGCAGCCTCACTAGCTTCAGGCTCTTCGGTTTGTTCTCCCCTTCTCTGTCTCAGGTAACTTCACATCAATTCTGTGTTAAGCAGGCCAGGAAGGATCATCTCTATCACACCTGAGGACCGCCAACCAGTTCAGTCTAAATGAGATCAGAGCTCAGATGTCCCAACAACCAAGTCAAGAACTCCTTTCATGGTGATTCTGTCACGGCCATAAGGACTCTGTCCAAAGAGCAGGACCCGGGATAGCCACACTCCTATCCTAGAGCTTTGGTTGTAACGAAGAACATAACTTAAAGTGGCATTAAAAAAGGAAAGAACATTTGTTGGCTTACTGGGCTCAAAGGTCTAAAGGCAAGGCTGGCTTCGGGCAATAGGTGACCCAGGTGTTCAAATGTTGTGCACTGACTTCTTCCCTCAGTTTCTCAAAACTGCCTCTTCAGCACTGGCTTTCCCTCCACCATCTCAAAATGGCGGTCAGCAGCTTCCTCTCTCCCTGCCAGCTTCCACTCAGGAGGAAAGTGTTTTGCTTCCCTGGGACCCAAATGTCTTGCACTTGAGTATTACTGAACCTGATTGGACTGACTTGAGTCGTATGATTATCCCTGAACCAATCATGGTGGGGTTCATGTCTTGATTGGTTTAAGGCACTCCCAATGGGCTCTTAGAAATTGGGTTGGGAGGTGGGGCCAACTGCTCCCAAACTGCACACCCAGGAAAGAGGAGGCACTGACAGAGAGGAAGCGGGAACCCACCGCTGTAGTACCTGTTACTCTCAAACTTGGGATACTCTAATCCTGCCTTACTATTTACTGGGTCGGGAGGCAATCCCTAGAGAACTGTGACACTGAAGGCCCCCATCCAGGAGAACCCGGCTGCACTGGGTGGAGGCTGAGCAGATGTGCCCTGTAACCTCCCGAACGCAGACCACAGAGGTGGTGTGTCCCCGCATCAGCCCCCTCCTCCTCCAAGATCCCTCTTCAAATGAATCCATGTTCCCTTCAAACATAAACTGAAATTTTTCCATGTCTCTTGTTGAAGACAGTGCTTCTCCTGGCACACAAATCCTTGCAGTGTGCTGGGATGATTATGCTGTAAGAGAGACGACAACGGGAAAAGGTGAACTTGCTGGAAAAGATCTCTCCAATGATCTGATGAGAGGCAAGCTTTTCAAGGCCATATTCTGCTAGCATAAATTAAGGAAATAAGGCCAGGCACGGCAGCTCCCATGGGTAATCCCAACACTTTGGGAGACTGAGGCAGGAGGACCACTTGAGGCCAGGAGTTCCAGATCAGCTTGGGCGGCATTGCGAGACCCCATCTCTACAAAAAATCAAAAAGTAAAAAAATAAAATAATGAAAGAGTAATATTTTTTAAAAACAAACTCAGAGCTTGGTATTCCCAGTGGATAATTTTTGAGAGTGACAAAGCCAGAAGCTGAAAGGAGAAAGGGCCATAAATTTGTGACCATAATTATACATTTTGGGGGGCCCCTGGTTGGCTCTAGAAATAATCTGGCTTGTGTACCTCATGAGACCTTTGCTTGTGTCCATTGCTATCACTCTATAAGTTTTTCAGATCAGATATGTCAAAACTATTTATTTTGTCCTGAATAAATTATCATGAAAACAAGTGACCACCACACAGTCAGCCACGTCTTTCCAAAGCAAAATGAAGTGAGAAGAAAGCAGTCATCCTTTCCCACTCTACTATTCTTTTCTTTAAAAAGAATAGCCAGAAATAAAACTTGAAGCAAAAGCTAGTACGTCTAATCACTGTTTTAAAAATATCCAAGTAGGCAAGTTGTAAAGAAGTACAGTCACCAAGGTATAAGGAGAAAGGTTAAATATGGTTCTATTTTGTAGAGAACTTCCAGTATGACTCCATATTTTACGTTGGGAAAACCAGAGAAATTTAAGGTGTTCATGTTCTCAACAGTCTTCCTCGAGAAACTGGAGCTGAATTCATTTTCATCAACTGATTGGTAACCAGTGGTCCTTCTCTTAAATGTTCTCTGACTGTGTTACAAGATGAAACTTTATTTGGAAACAAATGCTCTAAAAATAAGGCCACGGGCTCTTTCAGCATCTCCTCATTTACAGAGTTTGACCAATGCCTGTAAGACCATCCTGCAGCTGACTCCAGCCCTCATACTCACTAAACCACTAATAAGGTCCACGCCCACCTAGTGTGTGAGCTCCCTTGTTATAACAAATAAGAAGTTTTTGTCTACCACAGATGTGTCCCTACTGGTCCTTAGCTGATAGATACCAACATGAGTTGTAAATGTTATATATGCATATATGAAAAATACAAAATTGCGTGAAATTAAGATTATAATCATAGTTTATCATTTTCCCAGGTATGAGCAATCTCAGTTACTTTCAGTTTTCTATACACTTTCTAATTTTCTTTTTAATTAAGAAATAGTTCAAAGCCAACCAATCCATGGAATTATTTACTGGCCACTTGCACATCCACCACCAGTAATTGATACCTGTATGTGTTGTGTCATCATTGCTCCAGGTCCCAGAAAACAAACAAACAAACATAAAGAAAATATTTGAGATAAATAAGTAAGAGCTTAATAAATTCTTATAAATAAAATAAACAACTATTTAAGATAAAATATTTGAGTTAAAATCCCTTCATCATCTGCCAGCGATCTGTCTTTCTATAGAGGTGACCCCTCAGTTGAATTAGTTTTATATATGTCGTGAACAATCACTACAATGTGTGTACTTAAAAATAAGATAGGCAATTGCTTTGATGCTTTTTGGAATAGGCCTCATTGACATATTCATGCATCTTTTGGTCATGTCTTTTCCTTGAATTGTCGTGTTTTTGCCATTGACCTTTGTTGATGTATGTAGATCTAGTTCATTTATTTTAACTGCTCTGTAAAGAATATTCCATTAGTCAAGAAACCGTTCATTTATTCATTCCTATGCTGAGAGATAGTTTGGTGCTTCCAACATTTTCACTGTTACAAACAATACTGAGAAATCCCCTTTACCCACATCGTCCTGTGCTCACCAGGAAGTAGGATTTCTAGTCGTAGGCTATATGTCTTTTCACCTGTAATTGCACTGGCAGAGTGCTCCTATAAGTGGTTGTAGAACCAGAGGAAGACATCACTTGCTGCCTTCAGCTGCCTACCCCACCATGTGGCAGCCATGGCCACTCCATTCCAGCTCACTTGTCTCTGGGACACAGGTAAAGTGGTTTGCTCTCAAACCTAATGATTTTAACAAAGCCTCCCAACTTCCCACCGCCCATGTATGGCAGGGTTGGCAGCTGCCCAGGTGGAGCTCTGCATATTCTTGGGACATTCCTGGAAACACACCCCCTCCCCTGATCCAGCCAGCACACCGCTATCTGCAGGAAATCTCTTTCTGCTTAAAATAGATTGATTTCTGTTTCCAACCCTGAACTCCAACCTCCACACACTCCCACCAGCAGTGTGGAAGACTTTCTGTTTTCCTTGGTATTAGCAGACTGCCTTTTGCCAATCTGATGGTGGGGAAATGGTATTTAAGTGCTGTTTTGATTTGCATCATGCTGAGTGCCTTTTCATTTGCTCTTTTACATATCTATTCATGTTCTTTGCTTGTTATAATCAACAGGCTAATTAACCCTACATAGTGTAATGCATAACCACAAATCTTAGCGGCTTAACATCAAAAAAGGTTAATTTTGCTCAACACATGTGTAATGTGAACCAGTTCTTTCTGGAGCTCTCTCTCTCTCTAATCTGGGATTAGACTGGGCTCAAGTGACTCAACCATCTTAAGAGTTTTGCCTTTAGGCATGAGGATGGAAGAGTGAGAAAAAACACGGAAGATGATGTGGGACATTCTAGGAGCCAGGCCTTGATGGGGAAGGAGCTGCCTACATTTCACTGGCCAGAAGTCAGTCGCTTGATCACCCTAACTGCAGGAGTCTGGGAAGGTAAAGGTGCATATGGATCCAGGTGAGCACTAATGAACTCTGTGAATTCTGCCCTGCTGCTCAAGAAATATCAGGTTATTCCCCTCTGCCCATCCATACAGCATAATCATGTCCCCCCAAATAAACCTTACAAAATGCCCTTGAGTGTCTGTACTCAGCTCAGCTCAAAGTCCGGAAGGTCCAGGTAATGCATGTTTCTCTCCACCAGGACTAGATGGGAAATCTCTCTGTGGGCTAAACGTAAGCCATCCACTTCTCCTCCCCATAGATCCTACAGACAACAGCAGAGCAGGGCTGTATGCCTGCAGTAAAAACCTTGTTCAAGAAAGGGAAGTACAGAAGACACATTGCAATGATTGGTTCAAAGTTATAATGGGTTTCCACTGGATACAGTGGGCTCCACTTGTTTTTGGGACCCATGGATTCAATATCTAGGTGCCTTTCCTTGTATATTTTGTTGGTCATATGGGAAACATGGGTAGGGCAGGAACATGTACATTCCTCCTTGGGAATGTACAAGCTTAGAAGGCTGAGTCTTGCTCTTGAGGCTGTTCTGGTCACCTATTTTTGTGTAATAAACAGTTCCAAAAGTTAGTGGCTTAAAAAGCAAAAATTATTTAGTTCACAAATCTGCAATAGGACAGGGCTCGGTGGTGTCAATGGCAGCTGGAGAATCCGCTTCCAAAATGGCTCACTTACAAGGCAGACAGGTTGGTACTGGCCACAGCCAGGAGTTCATTTGGAGTTAAGGACCAGAAGACTTGGTTCTTTCCATGTGGAGCTCCCCCCAGGGCTGTTGGGCTTCCCCACAGCATGGTGACTAGGTCCTAAGAAAAAATGTCCCATGAGAATCAGATAGACTATTCATCATCCTTTATGAGTTACCATGGAAATCATATAGTACCAGTTCCGCCACAGTCACAAGCATACCCAGAGTCAGGGGGAGAGAACATAGACAACCTCCTCCTCATCCCTCAGTGAGAGGTGTATTGGTCACTTCTTAAAAGAGCAGATGGTGTGAGAGGTAGTAGTGTGATCATTTTGGAAAATGTAATCTGCCACAGAAGTCTTCGGGCCGCAAATAGTCAACATTTTTGTTGCTGTTGCTCCTGTTAATGGTATCTTTGGAACATGATTTTCCCAAAAACCTAATTGATTTCTGGTCCATTAGCGTCCATTCAGGTTCAAACCTCAGTCACTATGCCCATAGCATGTGTGGGGTGTGTGTGTGTGTGTGTGTGTGTGTGTTTTCCTGAATATAGACTCAAACCTTTCTGTATTATGTTTACTCACCCCTATTCCTCTTCTTCTCAACTTTCTGGAGGCTCTCAGGCTTGCATCAGAAGGGCATACCCTCACTATGATCTTTCTCTTTAATCACTGAAGAAGATTTATAGGCTGTTGTTGAACAAATTCTTTTCAAGTCTCGTGTTATTGTTTGTGATCTGAAAGCAGTTGGCTCTTCCAACCCTGCAGTGACTAGAATGTTGGACTTTCCCAGTCCCATTATATTTCTCCCTCTAAACAGCTCAGTTTTTTCTTGGGCTCACCTCATTGTTGGAACACCTTTCCAAAAGGAGCCCAGATACGCCTTGAATCTTTCTGATTCACTTCTTCTCAAGCTACCAGCTTAATTAGGCATGTGATATGCCTCCTAATTATCATTGGGCAACAGTTTTACCAAATATGTACCAGTTCATAACATGGATGTCCGTGTTTCCAGGCTTAGGTTTTTGTTTTTTTGCCGCCTACCACCAAAACTAAGAAAATACCATGTATCTCAGGTTTTTTATGTGCAAGCACCCCACCCCTGGCACTAGTGTTTGAATAGATAAAGGTAACTAAGACTGGCTGCTCCAACAAACAACTCATCTTGGTGTTGTAACACAGTAAATATTTATCTCCTCTTCACATGCTAGCCTGATGTGGATCTAGCCCAGACCATGGCTCCTCTCCAAGGGGACCCAGGGACCCAGGAATATTCCACTGGGTGACTCTCTGAAGCCTTCACTTCCAGCCATGAAGATGGGGAAGACCGAGCCCATGGAAGATTACATGGGACATCTTAGATGCCAGACCTATAAATGAAGGACAGCTCTTTGTTCAAATGTCATTGGCCAAATTTAGGCTCATGTCCAGTCGAGGAAGGGAGGCTGGTGAATAGAGGAAGAGTTGGATATGCACAGGTCCTCTTTGTTCCAGTATGGTTTCTTTATCTCCTTCTCATCAATATGGAGGAAACACTCAAATATTTTCACTAATCCAGCCTCAGTTATAGCATTGCCAACATTCTTCCTAGACCAGGGGCCATCTCTTGGAACTCTTAAAGTATCCTTGTCATTCGGAAGCTTTCACTTAAAAGAAGATATGACTTTTTTTCCTTTCTTGGTTTATGCTTTTGACACTTGTCTTAGAAATGCTTTTCCACCCTGAGGGCATAGGATCTTCCTTGTTTTCTTATAGGTCTTTACATCATCAAATTTCTGTATGTGGAGATCTGGGATTGAGTTTTATATTTTCAGCCCATGAATAGCAAAGGGACCAGTCCATTTAATTAATAATCTGTATTTCCCAGCATAGGACACCACATGGGCCACATATCTCCAAACATACTAGCCCTCTTTCTGAACTCTCACTTTGTACCATTCTTTTCTGCTCACTTATGCATTGAAAGCAATATTTGTTATTTTATATTTCTAGGTAATAGTTTTTAAATTATTTAGTTTACCTTATTGCCCAAACTGAAGTTCATATACTTTTTTGAAAGAAGATTGTAATTATTACTGATATATGCTATTTCCTCTTATCATTAAATATTCTTCAAAAATGACTTTTAATAACTGTGCATAACTCAGGGATGCAACATAATTTGTTTAAACACTAGCCTTGGTGGGAGTTTATCTTGCCCTTTTTGATGTGTTACTATTTAATCTTGGCCCAATTTCCTCTGGCTTCCCCCATCCCAAGGATTCAAGATCTTTATCGGGTGACAAAGTTCCTGCTGCTCTTATCTTTCCACTCAGAAAGCAGTTAGTGTAAGGAGTGCTCCCCTTCCCCTCAGAGCCCCGACTCATTCATTTGCCTTCCTTAAGGCTCCCGCCACTCATTTCTCTGTCTTTTCCTCTGACCCATGCACACGTATCCCTTGCCCACTCCTTGATTTATAAAATTCCAATTTTAGGAGGAGTCTACATTTATGTCTTTTTGTCTATGTAAGTTCCTTTTTCACTTTTTTACTAAAAGCAGTCTTTATGAGACAATGGTATGTTCTGTGATCCTCTGACAGACAAATCCCCAGGCTGGCCCCTGCTCCTGTTGAAGTAGCCAGTTGCAAGGATGTTGAGAGCTAGGATGGGTGTGAGAGGCAAGAGGTGCCACGCACATTCAAGAGTGCTCCCGACAGGCCCAGGACCTGATTTGGATTCTCTTTTGCCCTGTCATTTGCAGCATTATGTTCCCACAAACTAGTATAAAAAGGGCTAAGAGACTGGCGCTGTTAGCACGTTGAATCAATGCACTGTTTCTGAGGCTGGGGGAGCGCCTATCTGGAAGCTGGGGATGCTCAAGTCACCCTGGCTGCAGAGCTACATGGAAGGGAGAAGAAGCCAGGTCCTGTCATTGCCCAGAGCCACGTGATCCTAGAAAAAATCAAGGGAAGAATGGAATGCAAGTTAGGAGGTGTTGGAATGCCAGAATAGTTGTAGACCTTTTGGAAATTCAAGAAGAGCGCCCCTCCTTTTAGTCTCAAACTGAGCCTTCTGAGGCTGTCAATGATTTTTTTCCTTGGAAACTTCAGAAATATTCATTAAAGGATTCCAGCATTGCTGAATATTATTTATTTTGGAAGAGAATGTCCTCTCACCTCATTTTACTTCATCAGATGGAAACAAACCACAGATGCCAACCAGATCTTAGTTTACTTTTTTGTTACTTTGAAGGTTACAAATTTAAACCATGGCTGGTGGAATTCTCTTAAATTTCTGAAACTGTTAAATGTTTGAGAAGAAACTTTACAAAGTTGGCAAATGAAGCTATTTATTCACAGCACAAAGTGCTAAAAGGACACTTATTTGAATAATGTTATGATGAAAAGAATTATTACATTGAGAGGCTGAGGCGGGCAGATTACCTGAGCTCAGGAGTTCGAGAACAACCTGGGCAACATGGTGAAACCCTATCTCTACTAAAAATACAAAAAATTAGCGGGGCATGGTGGCGTATACCTGTAATCCCAGTTACTCAGGAGGCTGAGGCAGAGGAATCACTTGAACCCAGGAGGTGGAGGCTGCAGTGAACCAATTGTGCCACTGCACTCCAGCCTGAGCAACAGAGCGAGACTCTGTCTCAAAAAGAAAAAAGAAAGAAAAGAAAAGATTACAGACTTTGCTATTTGAAATAAAGCCAGCAAATATCTAGTCTGGACTTGTCTCACCTCCCCACTGGAGCACAACCATAAACTCTGTAAATAACATAAGAAACAACAAAAGATGAAAAGAGAAAGATGAACTGGTTTGTGAGCCTGGGACTGGACAACGCAGTGGCAGAGTGTCTTACAGCCGTCACTCGACAGAAGCAGGCCACCAGACCCGGTGTTTCTAATACCCAACCTAGCTATAGGAGGTAACGCAGGTAGGCTCATTTGTCCTCAGATCAAACAGAGTCCTGCATCAACACCGGTGAGCCAAACAACCATCTAAGTATTTGTTGGAGCCCTGTTGACAACAGGCCACCAGGGGAGGTGCTCTTTTCCTTTAACACACGGGTGGAGATCCCCCCCACCCCGACCACCCACCTTGGGTCACCACTAATGGGGATCCTGCCCCTACATGTGCCTGGACCCCACAAGCAGGAGGCATCCTGCCACAGCAAGGGCCTTGACTGGGAGGCCTCATGGTCCCCAAATGCCGGTGTCCCTCTTTATAGAGACCCAGCCAGGGGAAGCTTCATCTGCCTTCTCAGACAACATGTGAGGTGCCTGGTGGGAGCCCAGCAGCATGAGGTATACCCCCAGTTCACATTCGCACCACTAGGGCTCTGCAAATTAGAGTGCCACAAAAGTAGGCCAGGACCTATGTGCTATGCCTTAACAAGTTAAAAATGAAAATAAATAAAATACTTAAAATATTGACTTTAGTGACTGGGCACGGTGGCTCACGCCTGTAATCCCAGAAGTTTGGGAGGCCAAGGCAGCTGGATCACCTGAGGTCAGGAGTTTGAGACCAGTCTGGCCAACATGATGAAACCTCGTCTCTACTAAAAATACAAAAATTAGTTGGGTGTGGTGGCACACACCTTAGTCCCAGCTACTTGGGAGGCTGAGGCACAAGAATCGCTTGAACCTGGGAGGCAGAGGTTGTAATGACCCAAGATTGTGCCATTGCACTCCAGCCTGGGCTACAAGAGTGAAACTCCATCTCAAATATATATACATACATACTTAAGTGATAAATAAAATAAAATAATTTAACAGAACCTATGGTCTCCTAAATAATAGACAAAATGTCCAGCTTACAATTAAAAAATCATCTATCATACCAAGAGCCAAAAACATAACAAACTTTAATAAGAAAAGATAATCCACTGATGCCAGCACTGAGACAAATCAGGTGTTAGAATTATCAGACAAAAAGTTTAAAACAACGATCATAATAGTGACTTAACAAGCAATTACAAATTCTCTTGAAAACTTAAAAGATAGAAAATCTCATAAAAATATGAATCAAAAAAGCAAATGGAAACTGTAGAACTGAAAAATACAATAGCAGAAGTTAAACACTCTCTAAGTAGGCTCAACAGTAGAGTGCAGATGACAGAGGACAGAATCGGTGAACTTGACGACAGATCAACAGAATTTACCCAATCTTAACAGAGAGAATATGGACCTAAAAAATGAACAGAGACTCTGCAACCTGTATGACCGTAACAAATGGACAACATTTGTATCACTGGAATCCCAGATGGAGATGAAAAAGAGAGTGGACATAAAAGAGTAGCTGAAAGAATAGTGGCTGTAAATACCCAGATTTGGTGAAATACATAAACCCATGGGCTTAAGAAGCTGAGCAACCCACAGATAGCAAAAACCCAAAGAAACTCATACCAAAATATTCATTAAACTTCTGAAAACAGAAGACAAAGAAAAAATCACTATTTCAAAACTGTTAAAATAATATATTTTTAACATTCTCACCACAAAAAAATTGTAAATTGGTGAGGAGATGGATGTTAATTAGCTTGATTGAATCTTTCTATAATGTATACATAAATCAAAACATTGCATTGTACCCTACAAAAACACACAATTAGTTTTTACCAATTAGAAATAGATAATAATAGAAAACAGCCAGAGAGAAATGGTACATTATCTATAAAGGAGTGAACACCAATTCAAAGGACAGAAGATTTTTCATCTGAAACCCTGGAGGCCAGAAGGAAATGGCATTGCATTTTTCAAGCACTGAAAAGAAAAAGAATTGTCAATCATGAATTCTGTATGAAAATATACCCCAGAAATGATGAGAGAAATAAAGACACTTCCAGAAGAAAGAAAACCAAAATATCATGTTGTTAGCAGGCCTACCCTTAAAGCATCGTTAAAAGTAACTCTTTAAACAGAAAGACAAAGTAAAAAAAGGAATCTTGGACCATCAAGAAGGAAGACAGACCAGTGCAAAGGGAATAAGGTGAATACACGCAATAGGTTATCCTTCTTGTCATGAACTCTCTAAATCATATATGATGGCTGAAAAATATCATCACACCATCTGTTACACAAGACAGTATTTAAAAATAAGGAGACAAAAGGACCTAAATAAAATTAAGGTTTTCACACTTCACTGAAAGTGATGAAATGCTGACATCAGTAGACTATGATGTCACATGTATATTTTAATATTTAGACCAGCCACGAGGACAGTGACACAACATGATATACTCAAAAAAAACCACAAGATATACTCAAAAACACAAAAGGAAACCCTAAAAAACTTCAAGTGTCTCTTTTTTGTCACAGAGGCAAAAAAATGAGCTAAAACCAAGAAATGAACAGAAAATTGTACAATTTACATTAATACTGACATGGTTTGGCAGTGTCCCACCTAAATCTCATCTTGAATTATAGTGCCCATAATTCCCATGTGTTGTAGGAGAAACCGGTTGAAGGTAACTGAATCATGTGGGTGGGTTTTTCTTGTCCTGTTCTTGTGATAGTGAGTAAGTCTCATGAGATCTGATGGTTTTATAAAGGGGAGTTCCCCTACACACGCACTCTTGCCTGCTACCATGTAAGATGTGACTTTGCTCCTAATTTGCCTTCTGCCATGATTGTGAGGCCTCCCCAGCTACATAGAACTGTGAGTCCATTAAACCTCTTCCCTTTATAAATTACCCAGTCTTGGGTATGTCTTTATTAGCAGTGTGAACAGATGAATACAAACACAATTAGGGAAAGTATAGTATTTTATTTTACCTTCACTTCTTTCTTCTCTAGGGCTCTTTCTTTCTTTACATGGATCTGAGTTTTTGACCTATGTAACATTTCTTCCCCGTGAAAAGCTTCTTTAACTGTTCTTACAGGGAAGATGTGCTGAGGAAGATGTGCAGTTTTTGTTAAAAATCTTTGTTTCTTCTCCCTTTTGAACAATTAATTTAGCTAAATATAGAAGTCTAGTCTGGTGGGGTTTTTTTCTTTCACACTTTAAATATTTCACTCCATTCTTTTCTTGCTGACATGGTTTCTTATGAGGACAGAATCCGTATCCTTATTTTTTTAACAGGTAAAGTTTTTTCTTCCTCTCTGGCTACTTCCAAGTTGGATCTTTGTCTTTAGTTTTCTGCAGTTTGAACATGATATGGTGTAAATGTTTTTCCTACAAGCCTAGATTTTTTATGTTCTTTCAACTTCATGGATCTGTGATTTGTATTCTGTCCTTAATTTGGGAAAGTTTTTGGTCATTATTACTTCAAATATTTATTTTGCTTCATTCTCTCTTCTCCTTTATTGCAACTACACTTAGTTATATTTCTTGTAATTGCCCCACAGTCCTTTCTTGAATTTTGTGTGTGTGTGTTTGTGTGTGTGTGTATTGCAAGTGTCTATTGACCTATCTTAAAGCTCACTGACAGCCTGGGCAATGTAGTAAGACCTCATCTCTACAAAGAGTAAACAAAATTAGCCAAGCATGCTAGTGCACACCTGTAGTGCCAGCTACTCGGGAGGCTGAGATGGGAGGATCACTGGAGTCTAGGAGGTCAAGGCTGCAATGAGCTGCGATCATAGCACTGCACTCCAACCTTTGTCTCCAAAAAAAAAAAAAAACTCACTGATCTTTTCTTGGCCATGACCATTTTCAGTCTACTCATGAGCCCATAAAAGCATTCTTTATCTCTGTCACAGTGCTTTTGACTTTTGAGCTTTTCTGCTCTTTTAGAGTTTCCATCACTCTGCCTTTATTATCCATATCTTCTTGCAGGTTATCTACTTTTTGCATTAGAGCTCTTCACATATTAATAATAGCTATTTTAAATTCCCTGTCTGATAATTCCAACATGTATATCATATGTGAGTCTGCTTCTAATGCTTGCTCTGTCTTTTCAGACTATGGGCTTCAAGTTTGGTGGGATTTTTTGAGAGGGTTGGTTGGTTTCCTTGTTTGTCTTTTAGTATTGCCTTGTTGAATGGTTAATATGTTGTCTGGACATAGTAGCTCATGACTGTAATCTCAGAACTTTGGGAGGCTGAGGCAGGAGAATCGCTTGAGGCCAGGAGTTTGAGACCAGCCTGAGCAAGACCTCATCTCAAAAAAAAAAAAAAAGTGGACATGTTTTATTGAATAATAGGGACTAAGGTAAATTAGTCTTTAGTTTGAAATTTTATGTTAATTAGGCTAGGAGTTGGACTTTGATTAATATTTGCTGTAGCTGTAGATGCCACTAGCCCCAAATTTCTCCTTGCTTTTGCTCTATTTTTAACTTTGGGCTTCCCTAAGTACTCTTCCTCAGACAGTGTCTGTGACTTACAGCTCTTCCAGCTGTAATTCACTCTTATTCTACCATAGTCCTGTTGATGTGATGCTAAGAGGAGTGTGCTTGGGGTGGGGGTGGGGGGACATTATTCTACAATCTTATGATTAAATTGTAGTTTTTTTCATGGGCCTCTGTCTCAAGGCTGTGACCCTCACAAGTGTTTCTCTAGTCGTATAGCTTCCTCCCTCTTTGGTGAGACAGGAAGTTTAGAGTGAGCTGGAGTGGGAGCAATGCACTTTCTCCAGCTGGGGGAAGAGTGTGATAGTGTTTCTCCCTGATGAGTAGGTCTCTGTTATGGACAAGGCTCTAGGGGAGCTTCATGAGGATCATCCTTCCCCACCCCTCACCAGAAACAGGAGATCTTGCTTTTCTTTTCATTGTGAGAAGCTGTTGGTATTTCTGAAGGTAAAAACCATAACAGTGGGTCCCTCTAGGACTGCAGCCCATAGAAGGTACCCACTTTCACACCAGTCCATACTCAGCCTCCAGAAAGTCATCAAAATTCATGTTTAAGACTTCCTGCCAGTTATGGCTCCAGCAGCTTCTTCCCCAGGCCAGTAGATCTTGGCTTTGTCCCTGAAGTCACCTGTCTTGACAGATGTCAGGGTGTGTTTTGTAATCTCAGTTCTCTGATGGGTCTAGAAAAAGTCATTGATTTTCAGTTTTTTTCAGCTCTTTCTTTTTCTTTTTTTTCTTTAAGATAGAGTTTTGCTCTTGTCACCCAGGTTTGAATGCAATGGCATGATCTCGGTTCACTGCAACCTCCATCTACCAGGTTCAAGTGATTTTCCTGCCTCAGTCCCCCAAGTAGCTGGAATTACAGGCACGTACCACCACACCCAGATAATTATTTTGTATTTTTAGTAGAGACGGGGTTCACCATGTTGGCCAGGCTGGTCTCAAACTGTTGACCTCAGATGATCTGCCCACCTTGGCCTCCCAGAGTGTTGGGAAACTTTTTCTTGTTGATAACTTCCAATCTCTTCACATGTCAAAGCTGAATCCGGGAGTCTGATTAATTTTCTTTTTACCTTTTAGGGACATTTCCCAGACTAAATGAAGTCTAGCTCCATTAAAAAGTAAACCATAATGGACCTCCTACTGAGTTTGGAGGAATTGCTGTGGGCTGATTGCCCTGATTAAATCATTCATCCTCTATCCAGCATGAACACTTTGCATGCTCCCTGTGGGCCTGTGATTTGGATCTATATATTGGAATGGTGCTACAGAATTCAGTGTCCTTAGATCCCAATCTCTTCTCTATTCCTCAACACATGGGGAGCTCCTTGGAATCCCACAGCGGTTCCTGGTTACAGGAGATCCAGACATACTGGGCATGATTGGACCATTCCCTGCCTGAGGTCATGCTGGAGCCAGAGACTGTGTGACAGAGATGTGCATGTAGTTTAAATATGAGAAGACCGGGTTTAGGGCTGATATTAGGGCCTTACCTACAAAAATCCAAGTGAAATCTGAGAATCCTGATTGTTTTCTTCCGACCTAAGATTATTTGGTTGTTCCCAAATACCAAATAATTTGGGGGAAATACCAACATCCTGACAGCCTCTGAACATCAGATGTGGTCAGGAACCATGTCTCTTCTCCCAACCTTCCTTACCAGGGGTTGTGTGGAAAGCAGGTCTCAGACTGAACTCACACAGACATTTATTAGCTCAATGTATGAACCAGCTGAGGCAGAATCCTTCATACAGTGTGATGTCTTAAGCCTCTATGCTGCTGCATCCTTTTAAGCCACCCTGGGAAGCACATTAAGTATACAAGAATTCACCCCTGGCAATTGCAACCATCATGGGAAGGCGGGAACAGCTGGTCTGTCAGTCCAATCAAGTGAAGGATGAAACAGATTTCCACATCCTGAGCACTGCTCCAAAGTGGGGAGACTACTGGGTTTGCTGGATGCTTTTACTCCATTCATGCATGGGTAGAGGCACCTTTGCCAGTCTTCCAACAAATCACATATAATTATGCCACTTATTGCATCAAAAAAAATTATCCAACATACCTTGCACTGATCAATGGACCTGTTACTGCTGATTCTGATGGTAATATTTAAAGGCTTGCCTTAGTTGTTTCTGGAAAACTGATTCCAAATTAAGGTCTAAATTAAGGTAGTTAGGATTCCTCATTAGTGTCCTCCAAATGGTAGCTAAAAGCCCTGGGAGTTTAGATCAATGTTCACATAAACACACACACACACACACACACCACACACACATCACACACACATCACATACGCACACACACCATACACACACACACACATCACACACACATCACATACGCACACACATTCTACACACACACACACACATCACACACACATCACATACACACACATATACACACACCATTCTAAAAACTTAAGAATTTTTAAAGTAAATTACTGACGGTACTTCAGCTTACTTTGTTTTTTTATTTTACTTTACTTTGTTGTCTATTGACAGCAAAGCCCAGTATTCTTAACCACTGTGGATCATCAAACATGAATGTTTTTACTCTTAGAAAATCAGATGTACAAATAACTCCACACTTTCTGCATGTGTAACATCAGGCAGGTCATTTAAACTTTTTGGGCCCTAATTTCTAAATCTGAAAAGTGAAGTTAATAATGAGAGTTATCTACTTCCACGAGTGGTTGTCAGAACCCCATGAGATAAGATGAGTCAAGGCACTATGGAAGCCATATGAGCAACAGGTGAGAGGAAGACGTCATTAGTTGTCTGCATCTTGAAGGGAGAACATTCAGGAAGGAAAGTCTGCAGGCTTCCTCATCTGGAAAAACTCCCTGCTGCCTAAAGGAGCACAGAGCATCTTCAAAATCCACACACCCAAACCAACCCCAAAGGCACTTGTTATTCAAAAGTGAAAGGTCCTGGGTGTGGGTGGATGAAAGTTGAAAGCTTTCCCAAGTCAAATGAGAATGTTTGCTTCCATTGCCTCACACTGTGGCATGAATAAGAACATTTCCTGGCAGGGTAATGCTTTCCTGTCTTCTCCAAGCCATGAGTTCTTCTGTCACTGACAAATTACTTATAGCTTCTGAGCTGTGAGTTCTTTTATCACTCCAGTCAAAATTCAAAAATTCAGGAGACCACTGAAGCAGATAGAATGCTTTGGGTTGTAAGTAACAGGGAAATTCTAGAAAAGTTAACTTAGTTGGAAAAGGGATTGTCTTGGACCCAGAATGCCCAGGTGGGCTGACTCAAAAGCTTGACAAGGACCTGACCACTTCCTCCTCTGCCATTCACAGGGCAGGGCTAAGAGACTCCCGGCAGGCACCTGTATGTGATGGAGTATTATTGGCCAATAAAGTTGTCATTGAAAAAGACTACATAACAACATGGGAAAATGCTTGAGAGGCTAAAAGAAAGACACGGAGAATAAAAATGTACATAAATATGATTAGACTTGTCCTTAAAGAAAAAAAGCAAAATTCCGCTTCAAAAACATTGGAAGAAAATGGACCAAAATATTAACAAGAGCTGTATTTAGGTTTTCTCTGTGCTTTTTCCCTACTTTTCAGTATTTTTTAAGTTTTCTTTAAGGACTTTCAAGGTGAAAAGAAGTTTATTTTAAAATTTAAAATGAAATATAGAGATGTTCAGGTCTCCCTGGGAAATTCCTGGTGAATGAGCACTGCTTTGCCGTAGGTCATAGAGTTTTGTATCCCTGTGACCCTGATTGAAGACTGAGTAACTCTCGTTTCCATTTATGGGGTATTTCCACTATAATTAACCTGAGAGAGTAGATTCTGCTAGTGGCTAATTGAATTTTTTGCCTGATAATGATAGAAAGCTCATTATCTCATTCTATCAGGATACTATTTATCCCAGCATTTCTGTACTTTCTTTTTAATGACCTATTTTGGAATAGATCAAACTTACAGAAAAATTAACAGAATAATATTTTTTATTTTTAAAAAATCCCATTTCTCCTATGATGGCTTAAATTTTATCATCATTTTCACCATCACACATTCTCTGTATCCATCTATAATCATAAATCACTTATCTGTTTTGGAACCATTTGTGAGCATGCTGCAGACACCCCTAGATACTGCACTGTGTTTTCCCTAAAGACGCTCTCCTACATAAACACTGCACAACTCCTCTAACTGAGAAACCCACACCAATACATTCTCATCCAACCCACAGACACCATGCCAATTGTGCCGGCTTTCCCAGCACCATCTCTACTTCCTTTCTGGCCCCTAATTCAATCCAGGCTTGCACGCCGTACGCAGTTGTCCTGTCTTTTCAGTCTTCTTCAGTCTGTAGCAATTCCTTGCCCCTTCTCTGTCTCTCATGCCCTTGGTAGTTTTAGAGAAACTGGGGCATGATGTATCCTCACAACAGACTCAGGCCAGGTCTCCGTGATGGAAACCGTGCAGTGCTCAGTGCAGACAACGTGGGCCCTTCCCACTCCTGCAGAGAGTCGCCTTCATCACTTCAGAGCCTGCCAGCCCTCCCCACGGCAAAGTCAGCATTTCTCCTTTGCAATTGAGGATTATGTGTGGATGATGTACTGAGACTACAACTCTACCCTTTTCTCATCAACTCCCACTTACTAGCCACAACACCTAGTAATGACTCCTCCCTGAATCACCACCCTTTTGGTGATTTCCAAGTGATAATTTTCTAATTCCATCATTCCTTTTGCATGCATTAGTCAACATTCTACTTTAAGGGAGAGGCTTCTATTTTCCCATTTACTCATTCATTTATATCAGGGAGGACTCACGGGGGCCTATTTCCTTGAATGGGCTATGGTCTACTACTATGATAATTTATCTTGATGCCCAAATTGCCCAAGATGTGACCAGTAGAGACCCCCACAACTTTAATCCCATATCTTTTAAACACAACTCCATCATTAAAAAGCTCTGAAAATCCCCTCAGCAATTTTGTCTTGTTCTCTAAAAAGTGAAAAGTACTCACATCATGGACAATCAATTCTCTAGCCTTCTTTTTTTAAACAGGAAAGCCTGAAATGGGAATTGGGGCCAATAAACTATTGGTTTTTCTAACTTACACTTTCAGGATCTCAATTGCCAAAAGTTACTTCTCATTAATGTAGGATTTGGAGGATTGGAGATCTAAACCTGCTCATTAAGGAGGCTACCAGATTCCTCTGGTAGAACAGTTGTCCACCCATAAGTAGCCTGCCTAGTGTGGCCTCCAGGTCATTTCAGGCCCAGATATAGCAAAGGACCAGCCCTGATATGGGTGATATACAGGGTATCATTGTCGGGAGACACTCAGAAGATCCACCTCTTTCCTACCCACTGTGTCCATGCCAAGCATAGGACCTGGCAGTATATGGACAGCAGTCTCCTCTTGAAGGCTGTTCTCTAGCTCTTTTTAAACTTTGTAGTAACAAAATTGGTCACACAAATATGCATGCTACTAAAAGAATTTTTTTTTTTTTTTTTTTTTTTTTTTTTGAGACAGAGTTCCACTCTGTTGCCCAGGCTGGAGTGCAATCTCAGCTCACTACAACCTCTGCCTCCTGGGTTCAAGCCATTCTCCTGCCTCTGCCTCCTGAATATCTAGGATTGCAGGCACATGCCACCATGCCCAGCTAATTTTTATATTTTAGTAGAAATGGGGTTTTGCCATATTGGCCAGGCTGGTCTTGAACTCCTGACCTCAAGTGATCCACCCACCTCGGCCTCCCCAAGTGTTGGGATTACAGGTGTGAGCCACCATGCCTAGCTCCAAAAGAATATTAATCAAGGCTCGAATTAGCTAATTCATTCAAAAAATATTTTTGAGTCTGATCTTTGTCAAGCATGGTTCTGGGTACTGGAGATAGATGAGCGAACAATCAAAGTCCTTGTCTTTGTGGCCATCAGGAGAGAAAATGACCATTTAAAAAAAACTGATCAAGTTCACATGCAGATGACAAATGGTGATACGCAAATGGAAAAACTAAATGGGATGAAGGGGATAAGACTGCTGAGTGTGTCTTTGTGGGAGGTGGTGGGGTGCTTTCCTTTAGAAAGCACCAGGGAAGGATCTGCTGATGCAGTGCCAGTTAAGGAGAGACTGGAAGACTTGAGATCAACTGGTGGAAGAATCTTCCAGGAAGGGGGGTCAGCAAGGGTGAAGTTCTGGAAGTGGGCTTGGATCTCATGTGGCCAAAGAACAGAGAGGGGCCAATGGGCAGGGAGAATTGAGTGAGGGCGCAAGTAGCTGGACATGAGTTGAAAGCAGTAACAGGGACAAGCACGGGTTGTTCTGGAGGCAACTTTGTAGGTTTTGGCTGTTACTCAGAGTGAAATGGAGCATCACTGGAAAGCCCCAGGGAGGAGGTTATGTGGTCTGACTTAGGCTTTAAAAGATTGTCTTTGGAGGCTGTATTGAAAATGGTCTATGGAAGGGCTATGGCAGGAATTGGGATGCCAATTAGGAGCTGTAGAAATAATCCCAGCAAGAGGTGGTGGTGCCTTGGACAAGGGTGTTGACGTGCAGGTGGTGACAAGTGGTCAGATTCTGTGTATATTTTCAAGGTAGACTCAAAGACTTTGCTAATGCTTTGGTGGTGGGATATGAGAGAAAGACAAGCCTTGCTGTGTGTTTGCCTTGGTTACTGGAAGGAGGGAATAGCAATTTCCAAGATGATGGCACTGCAGGATAATCAGATGGGTAAATGGGATCAGTCTGGATGGACTAAGCTTGAGGCCCCGGCAGACTTCCTGGAGGAGCCATTGAGGAGGAAGTTTAGTAGAGAAGTTGGGCTGGAAATAAAGCTTTGAGCATCATCAGCATACAGTTGGTATGAAAAGCTGTGAGACTGGAAGCGAGGACCTAGGGAGTGAGGGTGAATAGAGGAGAAAAATAACCCTCTGAGGGCAAGCTCTGGACCATTCAAGAGCGGCCTGTGAGAGAGGAGAGCTATGCACAGGAAAAAGGGAGGGGTGCCTCAGGCACAGAGCAGTCACCTCCATCATACGATGTGACAGGTCAAGCCCATAGCAACCAGGACTTGGACACTGGATTCAGCAAAGTGGAGATCTCAGATAACCTTGACAAGAAGAGTCTGGTGATGAGGTGGAGACAAAGCTCAGATGGAGTTGGTGTAAAAGATAGAGGAAAAAAATGGGGGCAACAAACATAAACAACATTCAACAAAATGTAGGAAATGTTTCCTAGCCCTTCCCCAGCACCCTACCAGGAAGGTGAGCTCCATTTCCTACCTGGCTCTTGGAGTAGGAAGCCACCTTCCCATTCACTGACAGCCACAACTTTCTCTTTGGATAAAAGAAAGAAAAAGCCTAGAATAGAGGGCTGACTGCTGCTGCAGCAGCACAGGGCTGGGGTGTGTATGCAAACGGCCCACAGAGAAAGATGCTTGATTACTATCAGCCTGAGTTAAAAATACAGAATTAGGAAGACTGCAGCAAGTTCTGAAGTTTCCATATTGACCAACTACATATAAACTCCTTTTCAATTTTGAAAACAAATTGCTATTAAGTGCAGGCACGTTTCTCCATGTGCATTGCTGACCTGTCACGTGTGAGGGGGCCACTCTGCAGCCACTTTCTGTACACCACCCTTTTTCCTTTGCCTTTAAGACAGGCTCTCACAGAAGCTTAGCCAAGCCTGTCAGTTTGGAGAAGAAAACTAGAAGCTAGCCAAGTATGCCGTCCTTCACGAAGCATTTCATCCTCATACTTCAGCTCAAGCTCACACAGAATGCCACCCTTCTGCTGAGAAGCCATCCATTTATCTGAAATGTCATTAGCTGATGTCACTCGGATATGAAAGAGAACAAGTCAGGGCAGGGCTTCACTGGACTTTCCAAAGACATGTTTGACCCCACTAGAGGGAGGTCAGACCAAGGGTAAAAAGAGAGAGGGGGAGAGAAAGCACGCATGCCCACATGCACAAGTGGGTTTAGGTCCAGAGGATTTTAACTATAGTTCAGATATGCAAATTAATTTGAATGGAAGGAAGCATCACCCATGGTAAGATGGGAGACCCCCTAAGAACCTGCTCAGTTGGGCCTGGAAGGCAGCTTTGCCATGTTGGTGAAGACACAAGAGCAGAGACAGGCAGCCCTCTGACAAAACGGGAGGTTCTGTGGACATCATGTGGATGTGTTGAGTTACTGAAATGGAACTGAAAACCAGGATTCACAAACATCCAGGGTGATCAGACGCTTGGCTTTCCCAGGACCACCCATTTCCCCTCTGCCCACTCCCATCTTTCAGTGTCTGTCCTTACCTCCTGAGACTCACCAGCATCAGGCGCAGTGAGTGGTCAGTCCCTGAGCAACATAGCCACGGGACCCTTGGAACCCCACCCTTTGGGGCAGGTTGAGCCTGATGGGCTGCTTCACGCTGTGCTCATCCAGTCTGGGTACCTATTCAGAGCATTCAGAACTGTTCAGCGACGACCCCTTTCAGCGACTTCTAAACCGTAGGGTTGTACTTGATCTCATTTGTCGGTGTGTTTTTTTCTTTCATTTCTTAAGAAAGATCTGGGGATGAACAGAAAAAACATACCACTCGTTGTACTTTTAGTATTATTTACTTGTTTGAGTTTCTAGGATGTTTGTTTCATAGTCTTTTTCTAGCAGACAACACATCTCTGTTAGGTTTTTAGCTCACTTTAGATGGAGAAGACGCCTTGGACCTCCTGGTGCTAACAGAATCCCAGAGGCAAAACCACTCAGATGCGGGGGGTGGGGAGTTGACCGATTAATCTTACAACATCACAATTGTTACAGATTTTTATTCTCCCAGGTAATTATTTCAATGAAATATGTCCAAGTCCCCCATATGTCCTCACCTCCACCTTTCCAGCGTTTCTGTAGTGTATAACATATGCACAAGCCGTCTTATTACAAAGTTTTGTTTAGAGCGTTAGCAGAAATGATTGCACAACATTATATGCAGTATTCAGAGCACAAACATTGGGTGCTACCACCAGCCGGGCTCAGTCTACAAAACCCGTTTGCTGTATCCACATGCAAGATGTGGTGGCATGTGATAGTGTGTGAATTAGACCCCACCATTTCTCTTATCTAATCATAACTCTCAATTTGCTTGATTTGATGTTGGCATAAAACTACCACTTTCTGTATTTCCAGGCACGAGTTTTCAGGGGCTTTGTGAGGCCATTTGCTCCCTGGTACTCTGGAAATTGATGGGGTTAGCCATTGGTAGAAGCTCCCTGTTCACTATTCAGTTGGCGGCTACACCCCACAAGTCATTCCAACACCGTAGAAGAGGAGGCGATGTCATCCCATGTTCCAAGATGGTCACCATTTCCTCTCTTATTCCATCTGAAATAGAGGTCAATTGCCATACCTAGGTTCCTCTGTGGATCCCTCTCTCCCTGTTCCTGCAACCCCTGCAGGGCTGGTGAATGGGGAGGGATGTTCTCCTTGCTGTCAGCATCCTGTTACTCTGAGTGCCACCCAGCAGCGTTTCTCCCCGCTGGCAAAGACCTAGTTGCAGCTCTGCATACGTCTTGTTCTCCTTCTTCCTTAATTACAGAACCTTATTCCTGTAGGAGTTAGCAGTGTATGAACTTAAAACAGTATTTTCCATCCTTCTTTGCAGATAAGAGCAGCCATGTGACTGTGTGTGACCAATAGTATGTATGGGAATTCTATGACTATTTTGCCTCTTGTTATTACAAAGGAGCCTTCTGCTGGCACTGGCCTTTGCCCTTTGCCATTTCCTCCTTCTTTGAGGGGGCATGGGCCGCAGAAATGGTTCAGCCATCTTGGGGTTCTCTGCCAACATCCTGGAGCCACACTCTTAAACCCTGAGCAACGTGCCCCTGGACTTCATGATATGCAAAAGAAAAATAAGATCTACGATTCAAGCTGGTACATTTGCATCTGCTGCTAGGATCTGCATGGAGCCCTTGCATGATACAAACCATCCATGCCATCCTGACCCGCAGTCACTGAGGACCAGGCCCCCTCAGGGACACTCACATCTCTCTTCAGTCTTATTCCACGTTGGTTGGGCTGTGACTTGCTCTGGCCACTGGGCAGTCCCCTGACCTATGGTGCTCTGCTGACTTCTGTGTCCCTTCATGTGAGGTGACAGGAACCACTGGGGCCTCTTCTGCACTTTCTGAGAGCAGTGCAGAGCTGCGCAGCGACAGCACTCAGGCTCCCCGACACTCCTTGTCTGCATCCTCCCGGGACGGCAGCTCCGGCAGGGCCTGAGGACTCACAGCCACAAGTCTCCAGGTCAGCAGTGAGGTGTCCAGCTTCCCTCCTGGCAAGTGCCCCCGTTACTACTAGTGACTTCTTTCTAGAGATATTTGCGGTGCAAGGCTTGAAATTAAGGTTTTTGTGCTGCCTTGACATCTGGCAAAATTGGGAGGTCCTCAAATGGCCTAACTGCAAGTTCTTCTTTTCTCTCTGGTCCCATGGATAAGACCTCTCAGCCAAACAACCTTCTCATCAAATGGCAGGTGAACTACCTACCCCTGAATAGCAGGTTTTGGTTCTCTGCCAGTCTGAAGAATTATTACAAAAACCAGTCACAACCTCACCCTGGAAGCAAGAGGCAGCTCCCCTTCTTGTTACTCTGGAGCTTACCCCCCACAGCCCCTGGCTGCTCATGCTGTTCCCAACGCAGCCCCCATGTGACCCCACATGGCCTGTGGCATCCTCCCCGCCGGGCTTGATTCTACACACTGTCCATCTGACCTGCCCAGCACTGGGTGAGCTGCGTTCGCCCATCTGCCTAACCCAGTGCAGGGAATCCCTCCCTCGCCAACTGAGTGGGGAGGAGGTGATTAAAACCGAATCCCCCTTTACTCCCCCACGGGAGGGAAAGTCTCTCCCCACCACTGCTATCTACACAGGCCAGCGACTGCCCTCCCACGCTGCCTCTTTAGCCTGGGGAGCGGTCGGGGTCCATGACAACAGGCCAGTCCTGCCTCCTCCAGGAGCCGCACAGAGGACTCTGGTCACTGGCAGCTCGCTGGAGAATGTGGTGAACGTGTGACCTTCGCTTTTAGTTGTAGCAGGAAAAGCCCCTTATAGGGAAGAGAAACAACCTCCTACTGAAGTGAGAAAAGGCGTTTAGGAGAGACAAATAGGGCTGCGGGTCAGGATGGGGGTGTGAACTGACAGTGGCCCCTTTGAAGCTCTCCCTCCTCCTCCATTTTCTTCCTTTGTAAAAATATCAAGCACAGCAAATCTCCTATTTGGGAGAGAAAAAGAAAAGAATTAGGGAAAAGTAAAGAGGAAAATAGCGTGGGAAGGACCCCTTGCTGTCTCCCATTCTTCAGCCATCAATCAGACAACTGACGCTGTGACTATTTCCAAACTTGAGTCATCTTTTGTTATAAAAGGTTGGCCACAGACCTGGTTTGGAATTTTCACTATTCAAGCCATTATTTGTTGTGTCAGCAAAGCAGTCAGTTGTGTTCAGAGTCATCGGTTTGTTCTCTGAGTCTAATTTGAAAACACAAAAGTCCTCGGGATCCCTAATTAGGTACCTCTGTGCAGGCATTCCCCCATGAAGCTACCTTTTGATGGAAACCATCCGCACAGAAACATTGTTCCCTGTTGGGGGCCATTCGTTCCTCTTTATGCTCTTGTCCATTTGTGACAACAGGGCTAGCTTCTTCCTGCCCCCAGGCCCACTGTAAATCCAGTGGCAGCCTGGGTCTCACCCTCCAAACAAGAATGAGCCAGCCCGACCATGCTAGAAAGGGACGGGTGTTTTGTTGGGATTTAAAAAGGAGAGTGCATCTTGCAGACCACACAGCAGAAGGAAGCTGGACTTGCTTGGCCAGTGACTGGGGTCTTACCCTCACTCTTCCCTTGCAGCAGCTGCCCCTGGATGTACTCCTCCTTCACCCACACGTTTTAAGAGTGTGTGTGTGTGTGTGTGTGTGTGTGTGTGTGTGTGTTTTATTTATTTATTTATTTTGAGAAGGAGTTTCACTCTTGTTGCCCAGGCTGGAGTGTAATGGAGCAATCTCAGCTCACTGCAACCTCCCAGGTTCAAGCAATTCTCTGCCTCACCCTCCCAAGTAGCTGGGATTACAGGAGCCCACCACCACACCTGGCTAATTTTTTGTATTTTTAGTAGAGACGGGGTTTCGCCCTCTTAGCCAGGCTGGTCTTGAACTCCTGACCTTGTGATCCACCCACCTTGGCCTCCCAAAGTGCTGGGATTACAGGCGTGAGCCACCGCACCCGGCCCACCCACACGTTTTATAAAGTCTCCTCTATTGTCCTGGGCAGTTTAGTCCTGGGTCCAACCTGCCATGACCTTCACAGTGAGGATAACACACAAGATGCAGCTTCACAAGTCCCCTTTGATCAGCAGCCGTCCGGCTCTGGTCTGCCAAAGCCTCCTGTTTCCCAGGCAGCTTACTCCTAGGACTCACCAAACAATGCAGAGACGGCAGGAGCCTGAGGAGGGGGCCTCCTGCTGGCAGATAGAACGTGCGATCTGGTTCCTTGTGCATACACATGGAGGCAGAGTCCTGTTGACAGTGGCAATATTGTTTTGCAAGTCCCACTTGCTGTGTTTTACCCACACATAAGAAAATAGGCCAGAAAGGCTTCCGGATAATTGTCTTCTTTCATCCCTCTTGTGTTGCTTCTCACTGCCTGCCGCCTTTGCCCCTCAGCTGTGCCCTGTCTCCATCCCACTCACACAGTTTCTGCCTGTCCTCATTTCTTCTCTTTTTTGGGACACATTTAAGATAAGGCCCCACTTATCTTAAATCATCCAGCAGTGTTGTCCTTGGGCCAACCCAACTCCAGCCCGTAGGTTATGTAGTTATCACTCAACAGCTAGGAAAGGCTCTTAAGGGTTTACCACACACTATGAGGAGAGGTGTCAACTAAGCATCTGAATAAAACAGAATGCTGAACTAGAAGGAATCCCCCGTAATTTGAGGAGAAATCCATTCAAAGAGAAATCCATTCAACATCTGGCTGTGAACCATCTGGACAGTTCTGCAAGGAGTAAGGGAGTCTGTTATTGCCAATGCTCCAGGAGAAAGGCCGGGCTCAGAAAAGATGGAGGGTGTATACTTCATTCTGGAAACTCTGTGAGGCTGTGGACCAGAGATAGTTCCTCTTAGCATGGAAGCTGCTTATTAAAAAAAGTAAAAAAAAAAAAAAAAAAAAAAAAGCAATTGGCATGGCCGCCCTGCTCTGAGCAATGTGGAAAAGTGAATGGTTTTTATTCTCACTATGTATCAGGATCACCTAAAGAATTATGACTGTAGGTATTGATTATCAACAGTTGCTAATCTCCAAAAAAGAGACAACCAGTCATTCTGTGCCTCTTGCTAAATGGACACAACCCCCCTAGGTTATATTCTCGATAAAAATTGAAACCTGAAGGAGATGAAGCCTCTAGATCTAGCTAGATCTATCTAATTGGATCTAACTACCAACTAACAGGAAATACATGGGAAAGAGGAACATGATAATGACAACACCTGGATGCAAAACTTAAAAGAAAGCATGATTCAAACTGAGAGCTACTCTATCCTGAAAGGATGAACGACCTATTGTCTCAACAAGTGTATGCAGAGACAGGCAGAGAGGAGAACTATAGATTAACAAAATCTTATTTGGATTTTGATTCAACAAACAACCTATAAAATACCGCTTTATTTTATCCAGATAACTAGACGTTGACTAGATTTTGATGGTATTAAGGAATTACTGTTATGTTTTTCAGGTGCAATAATGGTACTGTGTTTGTGTTTCTTAAAAAAAATTGTCGGCTGGGCACGGTGGCTCATGCCTGTAATCCCAGCACTTTGGCAGGCCGAGGCGGGTGGATCATGAGGTCAGGAGATCGAGACCATCCTGGCTAACATGGTGAAACTCCGTCTCCACTAAAAATACAAAAAAATTAGCCAGGCATGGTGGCAGGTGCCTGTTGTCCCAGCTACTCAGGAGGCTGAGGCAGGAGAATGGCGTGAACTGGGGAGGCGGAGCTTGCAGTGAGGCAAGATTGCGCCACTGCACTCCAGCCTAGGGAACAGAGAGAGACTCTGTCTCAATAAATAAATAAATAAATAAATAAATAAATAAATAAATTGTCATACATTTTAGAGCGATATTCTGACATGTTTAAGATGAAATGCTAGGAATTTTGAGATTGGCTTCAAAATAAGCCAGGATTGGGGAGGGAGAAGAGTGAGGGTGAAAATAGGATGGCCTGGAAAACAGTGATGTTTCGGTGTAAGTATGTCCCACGTGACATTATATTTTTATTAAAAAGTCATCCATTTTTTACCTGAAATTCAAACTTAATTGAATGTCCTGCATTTGTATTTGGTAAATCTGGCAGTTTGCTAGGTACAACGCACTTGATTGTATTTTTCTCTCTACTGTTTTGTATACTTCAAGTAAATAAATGAGGTGCAGGTTTAAAAAGGCCTCCTCCAACCCCCTCCCTGGAGATCTGAGGTTATGGGAATGGCGGTCCTTTGTAGCTGAGGCAGGTAGAGTGGTAAACACGCATCTTTCCTTAGTCAGCACCCCCGGTGGTTCTGATGCAGACAGTTGCAGGTTGTTTTTGGGGACACTGGCTGAGTGAGATGGACACAGGTCTGCAATTCTGGGCTTGAGGGCCAGCTATATGGTTTTGGGACAAATTACTTATCAGCTCTTGAGCTCTCAAGGAAATAATAATAATAATAATGGCCATTTATGAGATCCTTATGAGGAGTAAGTGAAGTTATAAGATCTGAACTGTAAAGCAGCATCCAAATGATAAGTGGTAATGAATAAATGTGAAAAGATGAAGTTTACCATCATCATTTTCTAAAGTATAGGTTGGGACATAGTATAGCCTTCCAACATTAAATATAGGCTAAAAAAAGTTAATTATCAATATCAAAAAGAGAAATACTGTGGTTGAGAAAGATGTCTCAAATTGAGAAATAAAACCATTTCTTAACAGTTAGGAAACATAAAAAGGAAAACAACAAGTTTTGAAATAAAAGTGTGAATAATAGGTCTTCATTAATAGGCAGGAATCCTTTTAATAAACACCTTGCAGCTGGGCGCAGTGACTCACACCTGTAATCCCAACACTTTGGGAGGCCGAGGTGAGTGGATCATGAGGTCAGGAGATCAAGACCATCCTGGCTAACACGGTGAAACCCTGTCTCTATTAAAAATACAAAAAACTAGCCTGGCATGGTGGCACGTGCTTGTAGTCCCAGCTACTCGGGAGGCTGAGGCAGGAGAAACACTTGAACCCGGGAGGCAGAGGTTGCAGTGAGCCAAGATCACGCCACTGCACTCCAGTATGGGCGACAGAGAGAGAATCCATCTCAACAATAAATAAATAAATAAATAAATAAATAAATAAATAAAACACACGCCTTGCACTTATCCAGGAGGAGCTGAACATGTTGCACAGCAGATCAAGCATGACCCTGGGATTTCTTTAGCACCTGTGTCCACCCTATGCCTGAGAACTCCAAATGAGCAGTCCACGGGCTCAAAGTTAGGGAACATGGGTTCTAGAGTTTACTTGTAACTTCCTAAAGTCAGAGCTCTCTATGCCTCAGGTTCCTTGTGTGTAAACTGGAGATGAAACATGGTTTCCTTCAAGGCTTGGAGCATCTAGTGGACTAATTCAAGTGAGCAATGTCAGGAACAATGGTCATTTTCTACCCTCTTGGAGGAAACTCACAAGGGTCCCATCCTGGTGAGTGGCATCCATGTCCCCAGGGAACTTGGCATCCAGGCCCAGGGCTGGAGGGAGCAAGCCATGGTAGAGGGGTGGACTCACAGTCCAGCAGAAGCCTCTGATCTCTCATTTATTTCACACCACGTGGCCTGGGAGATAGGTTCAAAAGAAGCCTGAGGAAGAATATTCTCAATGACACCAGATATTAAGAGGCACAGGTTGGGACTTCCCTTTATTCGTGTTCTACCCCACTACTCCACTATTTGTCTTTTTTTTTTTTTTTTTTTTTTTTTGAGACAAAGTCTTGCTCTGTCACCCAGGCTGGAGTGCAGTGCTGCAATCTCGGCTCACTGCAACCTCCGCCTCCCAGGTTCAAGCAATTCTCCTGCCTCAGCCTCCCAAGTAGCTGGGACTATAGGCGTGTGCCACCATGCCCAGCTAATTTTTTGTATTTTTAGTAGAGTCAGGGTTTCACCATTTGGCCAGGATGGTCTCAATCTCCTGACCTCGTGATCCGCCCGCCTCAACCTCCCAAAGTGCTGAGATTACAGGCGTGAGCCACCGCACCCGGCCTATTTGTCTTTTATTCTTCCTCTTCAAGATGGCTCTCGACATCACTTTAGTGAGCATCCTTTTTGTGAAAATACATGTATTGAGAGACAGGAGCCCTGAGACAGGAGCCCTGAGTGACCCTGTGTGTGTCAGCCACAGCCTAGGGACAGAGTGAGGGTCAGCACTACTTGTGGCCGAACAGTGGGGAGGTTTTCAGACAGGCTTTAAGTCTACATGTGGCTGAGAACAACTGCATCATCTTGGTTGAATGTCTCTGCTTTCTACCATCCAGCTTCCCCTCGATGAAGTGTGCAGAACTCACTGCTGCAGGCCAGGCCACACTGTCACTACCACCAGGATGACCGTGCCTTTTCCCAGGACTCTGCACAGGTTACTCCCTGAAATAAGGAGGTGGGCATCCCCTGCCTGTTACACGAGCTCTGAGGTGTTAGCTGCCTGTTCCTCCCCAGGGAGAGTGGGAGAACCCGGCTGGGGAGGGTGTGAACCCCACGAAAGACATCTCTCCCCAGTTCTCACTTCCTGGTGCTTGGAGCCAGACCTGCCTTACACACACACATACACACACACACACACACACCACCACCACCACTGCCACCGCCACCACCACCACCCATGCTCTAAGGGTAGAGCTGCAGGACTGGCCCCTCCTTACTGAATTGAAGACAGGCCTGAGAGGTCTCCCCAGGGCCTCACTAGCGAGCCACCAGCTGGGCCTGCAGCCTGGGCCCCTGACCCCAGCCAGGGCCCTTCCTCCCCAGCTTCTCACCGACTCAGCGGGCCGGGCTTGGGATATTAAAGGGAATTTTAAGAACAGGAAATGATCATGCATCCGCTTGAACTCGCCTGCTGTCCTTTTTGGCTGCTCCTAATTCTACCTTCCGGCCTCAGAGTTTGCCTCCTGGGGTTTGTTTCTCTGTGCTCAATATTATCTGCACAGTGACCTGAATTTCATTGTGTGAGTCTCAGAGGGCTCTGGCCCCAAATAGTGGGGGAGAAACAGAGCGAAAAAACACACAAGGTTCCTGGTGGAGTTGCTGAATAGAGTAATTAAGACAATCCTTAAATGCTGAAAGACAGAATCAGAGACAGATGCAGGAAAAGAAAATAAAACAGAAGCTGCCATAGTTGCCTTGAAGTTATCTCAGAAGATGGGCAGTAACCGTCATGCCGTGGGGAGGGGTGCAGAGGAGGGTGCAGATCAGTCTGGCTTGAGGGAGACCTTGGCAGGACGAGATTCAGCTCTTTGGAAATTAGGAAAGGCCACAGCTAAGAAACACGCATTGTCAATCTTTCCCCCAAAATTTTCAAGAAGAGAAAGTAGTGCATAAGAATACTCCATAAAAGTAGGGTTTTTCTCTCTGTACAATTACAATAAAACTAATTTATTGAACACAGAAACCCCAAATTTCCTCTGATGCTTTGCCACCTGTGTTGTGCCCCCTTACACATGCGCACACACTCATGCACACTCACTGCAGGCCCTCCACAGGTGACGACGCAAGAGGAGGAACCATAGCTACTGGTGACTATTGAGGCTGCGTCTGAGACACCTGGCACTCCAAGAGCCCATGCCCCTGGCCCTGTTGATACAAACACCTTCTGTTCGTGCCCATTTTTCTTTTTTTTTTTTTGAGACAGGGTCTCACTCTGTCATCCAGGCTGGAGTGCAGTGGCACAATCAGAGCTCACTTCAGCCTTGAACTCCTGGATTCACCTGATCTCCCACCTCAGCCTCCTGGGATTACAGGCATGCACCACCATGCCCAACGTGGGCCCTTACTTTTTCATATGCACTTATAGGCTCCCCAGACACTCTGGTTTCTTGCCCACTTCTTGTTTTCTAAATATGAGATGTTTCCAGTTTTCAAACATTCCTTTGCTCTGATCTAACCCGGTACATTATTGTTTCTCTGTTCTGCTGTACTGGGAACTGTGTTTGCTCATAGTTAGCACCAAGGATATCTGTCCTGGAGAATGGCTGCGAGTGAGTAGAGGACAAAGCGGGTCCATTATAAGGCAAGTCTAAAATGGGGGGAGGCCAAAATTTTGTCTGCTCTAGTTTACCCTCTGACCACATTCCTCTCATCTGCAAAATGCATCCATCCCATCTCATGACAACAAAGATCTCATTCCATTAGAACACCCACTTCAAGTCCAAAATCTGATCATTTCCGTTGCCTTGAGCAGTCAGGTGAGGCTCTGCCATGATACACCCTGAGCCACAGACCCTGTCTATCTGCAGCCCTGTAAAACTAGAAAACAAGGAATGTGATCCCCAATTCAGTGATGGGATAAGTGTAGGAGAGCCATTATAGACATTCTGGTCCAAAAGGGAAAGTGGGGGAACCAGTTCAGGCAGTTTCAATCCATGTAGGAGATGCCATTAAGTTTGAGGAATTATCCTCACTGCGTCTCGGGCTCGATTCTCTAGGCTCCCAATTCTGCCTTTCAGACTCTTGGCTCTCCAGGAGAGAAAAATAAAAGCAACTGAAGAAGGCAGATGACCTTTGCCGATCAATTTGCCATGGCTATGGGCTGCGTTGTATCCCACCCCCAAATTCATCTGTGGAAGTTCTGATCCCTGTGAAAGGCAGCTCCAAGGGCACCCGTCAGCCCCCATCCAGCCCCTGAGGGGCGGCTTCGCCCTCTCTCTTCTGACTCTGCCCTTTTCAGCCTGGGACTTGCCTGGGTTCTGTCTTCCCTTTCAGCATGAAGCCAAGGATCCCCAGACAGTTTGGGAGAATCCTCACATGGCCTGCAAGCTGCCCTGGCCCTCTCTGACCTCATCACCTGCACTCACTCCCCCAGTGGCTCTCCGCTCCCCGAGTGCGATATGCTCTGTCTCCCAATCCACACTCTTGGCTTGTTCCTTCTCACTCTTCAGATTTGAGTTTAAACGTTTCCACCTCAGAGAGTCCTTCCCTGAACATTCCACGTAGAGTTGTTCAGCTCTTTCCTCCCCATCCACCCCATCCACTTGACTTCCCAGCAGGAAGGGAAGAAGAGAGGAAATGATGTTGAGAGAGGAAAGAGGAGAAGGGTGAGAAAAAAGGAAGCAGGGATAAGAGTCGCTATGAGGGTTAAATGAGTCAGCATACATTAAGCAAAAAGCAATATATATATACACACATACACACACATGCACACGCACACACACACACACACACACACGGCTAACAAATATGTATTTTCCTACAAAATACACATCGGGTGGCATCATCTGTGCCTAAGGACTCAACACCTTGGCTCATTGATTCCTTCCACCTGGAGGAACTCTCACCACTCTGTCAAAATCCTGTGGCCAAGTATGAATATCTCCTCTTTCATAAATCTCTACTTATTCCCACCCAGAAAATGGTATCCCTTCAATCCCTGTAGAGCTCTGTTTGTGCTTCTCCCTGAGTGCCACTTGCATTCACCCTCCTCCATCGTCTGCTCTCATTCCTGGTGCTGGTATCCAAGGGCCGGCACTCCCACTTGCTCAGAGACAAGAAAGCTGCAGACGCCCGGTCACCGTTCCCAGCTGTGCAGTGTGATGGGCCCAGAATGCAGACTGCCCAGGACTCTGCTTCCTGGGGTACTTTCCCTCCCTCAACATCCCCTCTGGCTCACTCTTTGTCCCCAGGACTCCTTTGGTTTTAGAGTGATAAGCTGACAGCCATAAACAGTTACAGCTTTGTAAAATATGAAGACTCCCTTGCCAAGAATTCTCATCAAGCAAGAAGTCTTCGTTGCAACAAAGATAGTGCCATGGTTTTACTCCTTGGCTGTCCTGAGATTGAAGTTAAACAAATATGCAGTTTGGCCAAAGACCTGCTGAGTCACTCCTTCCATGCAGACACACTAAAGCTTTAGCAATAAGTTATCATCTCTCTTTTTTTAAGTACAAACAAAATATTATTTCAAGAGGAAAAATTTCAGAAAGGGTTTCATTTATTTCTTTCTGTTTTCTGTGGGAGTCTTTGTCTATCCTAGACTATAGAATTGCGGTCATTACCTCAAGCAGTTAGACAAAAAAGGAAGGACCCTTCTTTCCATGGGGTGGGCAAGATGGGAGAATCACAATGGTTCCTTGATGTGGCTCTCCTCAGCATCTCCTTCTCGACTGCCTTGTAAACCCAGCTAAAAATCAAGTACTGGGGACCCAAGATTACTGTTTGGAGCTACTGTATACTTTGAGGACATTACAGTTGCAAAAAGTCAAGAGCCAATTATTAATGAATTCAATCTCCAAAAGAGACCCTGTAGCCACAGGTGTCTGGATATTAAAGCAGATTTAACTCTCTGAATTAAACCAAAATCTTGTTTGTCAAGAAAACGCATGCCACTATAACAGTCAATAATTAATTATGTGACTGTCAACAAACAATCCCCCAAACTGTATGGAAATGAATAAATATGGTAGGATTGAAACCACACAATTTAATACCACAATTCCATTTCAGCCATGGCCAAACTCACAATTTACTCAATTTCCTATCCACAAACTATATTATTTTAGCAATATGAAAGTGGGACTTTCTGTGCAAAAATGAGTAAGATTTTATAAGCTCAAGAGATACAATTCCCATGAAACCAATTATTTTTACCCCGTGGTGACAAGACTGGTTACAAAATCTTTCATCGATCTCACAAAACAAATGCTGTTATTGTTATGAAGACTGATAACCTTCCCCTCCAAACTGCTTTGGAAGAGAATGATGTTCATTTGTTCTCTGTTGGTAATCAAAAGCCAACTTGGTGAAAATCAGGGCAGGATACCACTTTCTGTTTTGTTGTTGGCTTAGTCCTAAACAATTTTCTGTATTTAGATTTCAAGTCAGCAAAAATCATTGCATGCCTGCCATGTACCAGATCTCTGGCAAAGAAAGAAGCTGCAAAGGCACGTAAAGGGAAGGGTGTCCTGAAGACAAGTGATTCTCACACTGTGCATTCAGTCCTCTGGGAACCTAGATAAGGGAGTAATTAATTCTGCCTGAGGAGAATTAAAGAGGATGTTAAAGAGAATGCCACAGAAGGGTCATGTAAAGAATTGAGGCAGTGGGTGATGAGAAAATCTGCGAAAGTATCATTGTGAAAAAAAGTGAAATTAAAAATAGCATGTTTGACTTTTCCATAATGTAACAAACTAAGCGCAGAAAGGGAAACTATGTTACTGTAACTGGTGAAGTGAGTCATGGCTCTCTTTAAACATCCATCACTATGTTTACCCGTGAAATTCACTCAAAAATTTAGTAAACTGAAAGCCCAATTTCCTTAACTTATGGGAAAAAACTATAGTCAACATCTGAGATCTCTTGCCCCTGAAAAACCACCATTAAATGGGTAATTCTACTTTTAGGAGATTTTTAATAACAATGTCAATTATTTTAATGATTGTTGAACTATTCAGATTATTTATGTCATTTCGGGTAAGTTTTGTTTCTTGTAGTTTTTGAAAAAGAAATTTCTTTCCTTTAAGTTATCAAATTTATGAGCACAAAGTTGTTCATAGTATTCCGTTATTATCTTTTTAATGACTGTGGGATCTGTGGTGACATATCACATTTCACTCCTGACATTGATGATTTGTGCCTTCTCTCTTCTTGTTTTTGTTATTCTTGCTAGAGACATCGATGTTATTGATTTTTCAAGCAGCCAGCTTTGTTTTATTAATTTTCTTTATTGTTTTCCTATTTTCGATTTCAAAATAACTTTCTTGTTTTCCTCTGCTTCCTTTGGGTTTATTTTACTGTTCCTTTTTTCAAGATTTTTGAGGTAGAAAGATTACTGATTTTAGAGATTTTCTTATTTCTAATGTAATCATTAATTGCTGAAATTTTTCTTCTCAATACTCTTTCAACTGTATTCTATATAGTTTCTTATGCTGTTTTCATTTTCATTTATCATTCAGTTCTATTTTTAAAATTTTTCCTTCAAGACTTATTCCTTGACCAATGAATTATTTAGAAGTGTGTTATTTTATTTGCACATATTTAGAAATTTTCGTGTTACCCGTCTGTCATTGATGTCTAGTTTGATTCTATTGTGGTCAGAGAACACACTGTATTATTTCAGTTTTTAAAAAGTTGTTACTACTTGCTTTATGAACCAGAATATAGTCAGTCTTGGTTAATGTTCCATGGGTGCTTGAACAAAATGCACATTATGCAGTTGTATGTGGAATGCTGTGTAAATGCCAATTAGATCCTGTCGGTTGATTGTGTTAATCAGATCTTCTGTATCCACACTGATTTTCAGTTTATCGTTCTGTCAGTTGCTGAGAGGAAAAAGTTGAAGTCTACAGCCATAACTGTGGATTTGTCTATTTCTCCTTTCAGCTTTATCATTTTCCTTTCATGTATCTTAGGCCCTTTTATTATTTGTATACAGGTTTAGGTTTGTTATGTCTTTCTGGTGGATTGATCTTTCCATCTCTATGTAATGTCCCCTTTGTCTTTAGTCATGTCCTTTGCTCTGAAGTTTACATTATTAGATATTAGGATAGCAATGCCTGCTTTTTTAAATTACTGTTTGCATTGAATATCTTTTGCAATCCTTTTACTTTCAACCACTTATGTCATTGAATTTGAAGTGAGTTTCTCGTAAACAGGATATAATTGGGGTGTGCGTGTGTGTGTGTGTGTGTGTGTGTGTGTGTGTATGTGTGCATTTATCTACTTGGTCAATCTCTACTTTTTAACTGGTGTATTCAGAACATTTATATTTAAAGTAATCATTGATATATTAGGAGTTACATCTGCCTTTTTATTATTTGCTTTCTGGAGCATAGAACATTCATCATGATAAACAATATTTTGTGCCATAAGACACACTTTATTAACTTAAAAGAACAGAATTTATACAAAGTATATGCTCAGGCCATAGTGTAATTAAACTAGAAATTGATAATAGAAAGATAGCTAGAAAATTGTTAAGCAATGCACTTCTAAATAACACGAGTCAAATAAGAAGTCAACAAAGAGAAAGCTAAAATATTTTGAAGTAAAAGAAAGTGAAAGTAGAATGTATCAAAATTTGTGATATACGGTGAAAGTAGTCTTGGAAGGATTTTATACCATTAAATACATATATTAAAAGGGGGGAGAATCAAAAATCAATAAGCTAGGCTTTCATCTTAAGAAACTAAAGAGAACAATTAAAATCTAAAGCTAGGAGAAAAGGATGTAATAAAAATTAGGGCAGAAATCAGGAAAATTAAACTTAGGAAAAAATAAAGAAAAATCAATGAAATCAAAAGCTGGTTGTTTAAAAGAGCAATAAAACTCATAAACCTTTACTCAGGCTAACCAAGAGAAAAGAGAGAAGACACAAGTGACCAATACCAGAAACGAAGGAAAATCATCACTACTACCATGTACATTAAAAGATAATAAAATAATAAAGGAACATTATGAACAACTCCGTGCCCACAAATTTAATAAGTTTGATAAAGTGGACCAATTTTTTAAAAGAAAAAAATGGCCAGAAGCTCACACAAGGAGAAATTGACAACCTAAATAGACCTCTATCTAGTAAAGATAATGAATTAATAATCAATAACTTTTTTTAAAAGGGAACACCAAGTCCAAATGGGTTTGCTGGTGAATATTATCAAAGATTTAAGGAAAATGATGCCAATTTCCTATAATCTCTTCCAGAAAAACTAAGCAGAATACTTCCTCACTCATTCTATTTGTCAAGCATTACTCTAACACCAACATCAGATAAAGATGTTACAATAAAGAAAAACTAAAGGGAAATATGTTTTATTAAAATAGATATAAAAACCAACAAAATATTAGCAAACTAAATTTAACAAGTTATAGAAAGAATTTTATACCATCACTAAGCAGGATTGGTAACTCTGGTTTCATATTGGGAATAGATTAATTACCACATCAAAAGACTGGAAAATAAAAATCATATGACAATATCAATTGATTCAAAAATTTAGTAGAATCCATCACCTGTTTATGATTAAAGATACTCAACAAACGAGGAGTAAAAGGAAACTTCCTTAACTTGATAACAAAGATCAACAAAACACTAAAGCTAGCATCATACTTAATGGTGAGAAACTAGATTTTTCCACAATAAGATTGGAAACAAGGTAGGAATGTCTTCTCTTAACACTCTTATTCAACAAAATATAAAAAAGGGGAATAAAAGATATACATATTGGAAAGGAAAAAATAAAACTATTTTTTGTTGCAGATGTCATGTTTGTCTATGTAGATAATTCCAAAGAATTGACAAAAATACTTCTGAAACTAATAAGCAAGTATAACAAATTGTGGGATATCAGACTAATATACAAAAGTCAATTTCTTTCCTACACACCAGCAATAAATAATTGGAAATTGAAATTTTAAAAAACACACAATAGTACCAAAAAGTGAAATCATGAAGTATAAATATAACAAAATATATATAGGATCTATATGCATAAAATGCAACACTCTTCTGATGAAAGATATAAACAACAGATCTATATAAATGGAGAGATAGTCCGTGTTCAAGGAATAGCAGACTCAATTTTTTTAAGATGTCAATTCTTCCTAAATTCAATGCAATGGAGTCAAAATCCCAGAAAACCATTTTTTGGATATCCACAAAGTAATTACAAAGTCTATAGAGAAGGCAAAAGACCTAGAAAGTCAAACACAATACAGAAGAATAACAAAACTGGAGGGCTCACACTACTCAATTCCACAACTTACTATAAAGCTCTAATACTCAAGACAGTGTGGTATTGGTGAAGGAACAAATAGAACAGGAAGTCCAGAAATAGGCCCACATAAATGTAACCAATTTTAGACAAAAAAGCAAAAGCAATTGAATGGAGAAAGAATAGTATTTTCCCAAAATGGTGCTGGAACATCCATATGTTAAAAAATGAACCTGGGCCAGGCGCGATGGGTCATGCCTGTAATCCCAACACTTTGGAAGGCCGAGGTGGATGGATCACAAGGTCAGGAGATCAAGACCATCCTGGCCAACATGGTAAACCCCATCTCTACTAAAACACAAAAAATTAGCCAGACATGGTGGCACGGGCCTGTAGTCCCAGCTAATTGGGAGGCTGAGGCAGGGGAATTGGGCTGGAGGCAGAGGTTGCAGTGAGCCCAGATCATGCCACTGCACTCCAGCCTGGCAATAGAGCAAGACTCCATCGCCCCCCAGAAAAAAGAAAAAAGAAAAGAACCTGCACCCAGGCGTTGTGCCTTTCACAAAAATTAACTCAAAGTACATCATAGACCTAAATGGAAAGCTTTAAAACTTTTAAAAGAAAACAAAAACAAAAGAAAAGAAAACCAAAATCAACTTGAGTTTGGTGATGAGATTTTAGATACAGCAGCAAAATCACAGTTCATAAGAGAAAAAATTAATGTGACATTTACTAAAATTAGAATCTTCCTTTATCTGAAAGACACTGCTAAGAGACTAAAAACACAAGTCACAGATTGGAAGACAGGTGCAAAACACATATCTACAGAGGCCTTGTGTGAAAAACACATATCTAATAGAGGCCTTGTATGAAAATACACAGAGAATTCTTAATACTCAACAAGTAAACAAACAACCCAATTTAAAATGGGCAAAAGATCTGAACAGGCAACTCACCAAAGAAAATACACATATGGGAAATAAGCATTTTAAAAGATGCTCAACGTCATTTGTTTTTAGGCAATTGCACCCTGAAACAAAACTAAGCACTTATTTGAATGACTAAAATTTAAAATCTGACAATACCAAATACTGTTGAAGATGCAGAGCAACAAGAACTGTCATTCATTGCTACAGGAAATGCAAAATAGCACAGCCACTTTGGAAGATAATTTGTCAGTTTTTTATAAAACTAAATATAGCTTTACAATAAAATCCAGCCATCATACTCCTAGGTATTTATCCAACCAATTAAAAAGTCATGTGAATGCTTATTCATAATCACCAGAAACTATCAACAACCAAGATATCCATTAATAGGTAAGTTGATAAACTATGGCACATCCATAAAATGAAATATTATTCAGTAAAGAAATAAATGAACTATTAAGTCACAAATATATATATATATGTATCTTAATGTTTATTGCTAAATGAAAGGAGTCAATTTGAAAAAGCTACATGCCATATGATTCTAATTATATGACATTCTGGAAAAAGCAAAACTGAAAAGATGATGCAAAGATCAGTCACTGACAATGGTTGAAGGGAGAAGAAAGGCTTGATTATGAGAGCACAGGATATTTTGGAGTGGTAAAATCATTCTGCATGGTTCTGTAATAGTGGATATATGACATTACACATTCAATGAAACCTGTACGACTTTATAACACAAAGTTCTGGGTGCAAACCTTAATGTCTGCAAATTTCTACAAAATCACTTAGAAAGCTGGGAGAATTCCAGGTGGAATGTCAAACATGACAACAATCTAACTGTATTACAAACATATGTAACAATCTCATTGAAGGGGGTGAAGGAGAAATGTGCTGAGTTAAGTAACTTTGGAAATTAGTGGTGCTGGTAAGATGAAATAAAGTGTTCATAAGCCCTATACTCCAGTTGATAAAGATGTTTTCCTTGGGAGTATGGATTGGCAATTCCGATTCTGCTACACATGTGTACTGGAATTGAAGTAAATGGATGGTGGATGGTGGAAGCCAGATTTCTCACTGTTGGAAGAAGAAGTTCCACATAAGCAAAGGGAGGAGGCTGAAATGGTCTATGTATTAAGGTTTTAGAGTTGGAGACCTCAACATGAATTCATATTTAGCTTATTGCGAATACAATGTTATGTGTGGAAATATTTATAGATACATATATACACAGGTTAGTATACACTCAAACATTTTTTCCTTCCAGCTGAGTGAGCCCAGAAGCAGTGATACCCCAGTAACAATGAGCAGACCAGTGCCCAGATCCTCATCTCTGATATAATTCTCCAACAAAAGGTGCCGGGACTCCTTGGAAAAGTGAATGACTCCTGGATGGGAGCAGGAAATATACAAGATGAACACGGAGTATCTTACAGTCAGAAAAAAAGAAAAAGTACTCAAAACAAATGAACAACAACAAGAAAAATTCCACAATGAGCAGATAATGTCAAAAAGAGCAAACTGAAAGAGAGCTCCCAATGGCCAAAACTGGAAAGATTTGAGCACCAAAATAAATTAAATGGTCCATTATAACTGAAAGTATTAAATAAATATCCATGAGCTCATGCAGATATAAATGAATGAATAAATAAATAAGTGGGGGAAGAATAAACAAATCTCTCATATAGACTTCCAAATAATTTATGTAGTTACTCCATCCTCAAGGAACTGGAATAAACCACAACTTACTCATACCTTCTAACACTGGTGGGCATTTAGGTTTTATCAGGTTTTTGACATTACTGTGCTACTAGGAACATATCTCCTGCATATGTAAGAGTTTTTTCTAGGGTATGTTCTTTGGGGTGAAATTGCTGTGCTATGTAGTGAGTATGTGTTCAACTTTACTAGGTAATACCAAATGTTTTCCAAATAGTTGCACCAATTCTTTACACCTTCAGCTGTGTCTGAGAGTTCCCAGTGTTCAACAGCCTCCCCTAAGCTTGGCGTTTTCTGATTTTCAAATGTTTCTCAATCTAATCCTTATATAATAAGGTATTGCATTATAGTTTTAAATATTTGCATCTCACTGATGACAACAAAATGTGAAATCTTTTCATACAGTTTTGGATCAATCATCGCTCTTTTCTTGGAAAGTACCTATTCATGTATTTTGCCATTTTCTCTTTGTTATTCATTTTAGTTCTTTATCATCTTGGGATTCTAACCCTTTGTTGGTTATAGATACAGCACATATTTCTTGCTTGTGACTTTTTGCCCTCTTTATAGTATCTGTTGAGAGCAAGAAATTCTCAGTGAATCATCCACAAATGATCACATCCTTGTAATCACCACCCACGTAAAGAAATAGAAACTTACTGACCTCCAGGAAGATTCCTTCATGACCACGCTGATTGCTACCCACCTTCACTCAAAATTAAACATTACCCTGACTTCTAAAACCATTGATTCACTTGGCCTACTGAACAGCTTTATATAAATGGAACCGTATAATATGTATTCCTTTTGTCTGGTTTATTTCATTCAGTATTATGTTTCTGAGATGCATCCAAATTGTTGCATAGGGCTACAGAACATTCATTTTCATTGTGCGAATGTACCACAATTTATTTACCAATGTTAATGTTGACAGATGCTAACATTGTTGGCGTTGAGCCTGTTTCTAATTTGAGGCTATTAAGAAAAATTACTGTCGTGAAGATTTTTATACATGCCTTTTGGTACATATAGTTCTACTGAATTTATGTCTAGGGTAAATTGGTGGGTCACAGCTAACTTTAGTTTCAGCTATAGTGATACTGTCAACAGTTTTATAAACTGATTGTACTCATTTTACACTCCTCTCCAGTATTATGTAAGAGGTTGTATTGTTCCATACCTTTTCAGCACTTGCCATTGTCAAATTTATAATTTGTAGTGGTATCTCCCTACAATTTTAAGTTTTTATTTCCCTATATCCAATGTGGTTGACCATTTCTAAATAGATTCATACGTTATTTAGATAGTATATTTTGTGAGGTGTCTGCTCAAGTCTTATATTCATTTTTAAAATAGACTTATCTGTCATTTTCTCGATTTGGAAAAAAATCCGTATTTTCTGGATATGAGGCTTTATCAGTTGTGGGTTTTCAAGTATTTTCTCTAAATTTGTGGTTGACCTTTTGAATGTTCCTAGTGGTGTTTTTAATTAACAGACACTTTTAGATTTAATGTAGTACAACTCAGCATTATTTTTCTTTTATGGTTGAGCTTTATTTGATCAATTTAAGCATTCTCTGCCTAGCACAATATCATAAAGATACTCTTGTATTTTGTCTTCTAGAAGTTTTCTTGTTCATACTTTTACATTCACATTCATGGAGTGTGCACCTGGAATTGAGTTTTGGTGCGCAGTGTCTAGTAGACCTGATTAGTTTTTCTATATGGGTATCCAACTGGCCCAGCAACATTTCTTAAAATGACCCTCCTCTTCTCACTATTCTGCAGTGCCACCCTGCCATAAATCAAGTATGCATACAAATTTCTATTTCTGAACCCAATATTTTGGTCACTTGATACAATTGTCTATTCTTCGGTCATTGGAATTCTGTCTTAATTGTAGTAACTTTATTAAAAGTCTTGTTTTATTATAGTGTAAGTTCTTCCATCTTGACAAATTATTTTTGAGAGGGTATTGCCTGTTTGCCTTGTTTTATTTTGGTATTTTTATATAGATGCCAAATAAGATTGTCAATTTTTACAAATTTTCATGCTAGAATTTTGGTTGTTATTGTATTTAACCTATATTTCAATTTAGGGAGACTTAAATCTTTATAATGTTGGTTTTCTAATCCATGAATATGGTATATTTCTCCATTTATTTAGTTTCATCATTAATTTCTCTCACAAACATTTTGTAGTTATTTTTCTAGAGGGCTGGCAAAATTGTCTGAGATTTAGTCTTATATGATACTATTTTTAATGTTATCTTTGACTTTTTTTTCTATTTTCTATTAAGGTATAATTTACATGCAGTATAATTCACCCATGTAATTGTACACTTCTATAAATTTAGACAAATATAAAGTCACTACATTCAAGAAGTGTCATCAGCCAAAAAATTCTCTGTGCTCCTTTGTAGTGACCACCCCATCCCCATCCTCAGCTACTGTTAAACACTGCTTTGTTTTCTGTCTCTCTGGGATTGCCTTTTCTGGAATGTGATATAAATGGAACTACGTAGTGTGTAGACTTCGAGTCTGGCTTCTTATACTTAACATAATCTATCTGAGATTTATCCACACTATTGCACATGCCAGCAGTTTATTCCCTTTAATTGCTTAGTAGGGTATTATTGTACCATGGTTTTTTTTCTAACCCACTTGCCAGTTGAAGGGCATGGTCATTTGGATTTTTCCAGATTTGAAAGATTATAAATAAAGCCATTATAAACATAAACATCTGCATACAGCTTTTTATGTTAATGTAAGTTACCATTTCAAATGGGTAAAAACCTAGTAGTGAAATTGTGGGGTTTATGGTAATTTTATGTTTAACTTTATGAGAAACGGACGAACTGTTTCTCAAGGAAGCCATACCACTTTGCATTTCCACAAACAACATATAAAAGTTCTAGTTGCTCCACATTCTCACCAGTATTTAGGATTGTCAGTGTCTTTCCTTCTTTTAATTTGAGCTAGTTGAATAGGTGTGTATTGCTATCTCATTCATGGTTTCACTAATGACTAATATTGCCCATCATTTTATGTGCTTTTGTCATCTGGGTAATCTTTTCTCCCATTCTTGTCTTTTCATTTTCTTAACGGTGATTTTTAAAGAGAAGTTTTTAAGTTTGATGATATCTAATTGATCAACTTTTTTCTTTTATGAATCATGCTTTTGCTATTTTATCTAAGAAATCTTGCCTCATTTGAGGTAGCAAAATTTTTCTTCTATGTTTTCTTCTAAACTTTTATAGTTTTAATTTTATATTTAGGTCTACAGTGTATGGCTAACATTTAGTTAATTTTTTTATATGGTGAAAGGCAAGAATCTATATTTTTTATCACATGTGAAGATCTAATCCTTTCAGCACTATGTGTTGAAAACACTGTACTTTCTCCATTAAATTGCATTTGTGCCTTTATTTAAAATATCAACTGATCATATACATGTGGGTCTATTTTTAGACTCACTCTTGACTTTTTGCCAATACCACTCTGCCTTGATTACTAAAGCTACTAATTAAATCTTGAAATCAAGTAGTCTGAGTTCTCTTTGTTCTTTTTCAAAAATTGTTTAGTTTTATTTATAAATTTTAGAACTGGCTAATCAATTTCTACAAAAAAATTCTGATGAGATTTGAATGGAATAGCAAGGAATCTATAAATTAGATGGTAAGGAACTGACAGCTTAACAAGCCAATCAATAAGCATAGTATATTTATCTGTTTATTTAAGGCTTTTTAAGATTTCTTTCATCAGTGACTTGTAGTTTAGCATACAGATATGGAACATATTCTGTTAGATTTTTATCTAAGTATTTTATGAATTTCCATACATTACATGATATTTTACTTTTTAACTTTAACTTTACTCTGTTACTATACAGAAATATGATTCGTTTTTTAATACTGAAAATGTCCTAAACTCACTAGAGTTGGTAATTTTTTTTTAAGATTCTTTGGAATTTCCTGTATAGACAAGCGTGTCAGCTGCTAAAAGAGATAATTCTATTTCTACATTTTCAATCTGTGTAATTTTAGTCTTTCTTTCTCTTTCTCTCTTTTCCTTCCTTCCTTCCTTCCTTCCTTCCTTCCTTCCTTCCTTTCTTCTTTCCTTCCTTCCTTCCTTCTCTTTCATTCACCTTAGGGTACCAGATAGCATCTCCCAGTACAATGGTGAATTAAAATGCTGAGAGAACACATCCTTGCCTTGATACTGATCTTAGGAAGAAAGGATCTTGTCTTTTACACTAAGCATAATGTAACCTACATATCTTTTTGTAAACTCCCTTTATGCAGTTAGTGAAGTTTCTCCATTGAAAAAAATTAAGAATGGATTTGGGTTTCTGTCAAATGCCTTTTGTGCATTTATAGAGATGATTATATGGTTTTTCTTCTTTAGTCTGTTGATTTACTGAATTATACTGATTATTTTCTAATGGTCACTAATCTTGCATTCCATAAGGTATTATCCTTTTTCTTTGGTAAGATTCAATTTGCTAAATTCTTGTTGAGAATTTTTACCTCTGTGTTCATAAGAAACATTGGTCTGTAGTTCTCTTGTAGTATCTTTATCTAGTTTTGGTATCAAGGTAATGCTCTATGCTGTCCTCATAGAATGAGTCAGGAAGAATCCCCAACTCTTTAGTTTTCAGAAAGAGTTTATGTGAAACTGACGTTGTATCTTCCTTAAATGTTTAGTAAAATTTATAAGCAAAGCCATCTTGGTTTAAAGTTTTATTTGTGAGAAAGCTTTTTATCTGCAAATTTCATTTCTTTTGCAGTCATAGTGTCATTCAAGCCATCTATTACTTGTTGAATAAGCTCTATTAGTTTGTATGTTTTAAGGAATTTGTTCATTTCATCTAAATTATTGAATTTACTGGCATAAAGCTGTTCATAATATTCTCTTATTTTCCTTTTAATTTCTGTAGGGTCCTAGTGATAGCCCCATTTTCATCACTCCTATTTTAAATGGTGTCCTATTTTTAAATTATAGATTCTGTATCTTCATTGCTATTATATAAAATGAAATTGATTTTGCATGTTGATCCTGTAGCACACAGTGTTGCTGAACTCACAATAATTCTAGGAGGTTGTCTTTTTATTTATTTATTTTGTGAATTCCTTTATGTTGTCTACATAGATAATCATGTCACCTACAAGTAGGGATGATTTCACTTCTGCCTTTAGAATTGGTATGCCATTTATTTATTTATTTATTTAATCTATCTATCTATTTATTGCCTTCTCTAACCATCTAAAATTTCTAGTACTATACTGAATAAAAGAAGTGAGAATTGGCATTCTTGCCTTGCTCCCAGTCTTAGGGAAAAAGAAGTTAGTCTTTCACTACAAAGTATGATGTTCCCTATAGGTTCTTTGTAAATAGTCTTTATCCAGTTCAGGTAGTTCCACTCCATTCTAATCTTGCTGAGAGAGTTTTATCAAAAGTCGATGTTGGATTTTGTCAAATACCTTTTATGTATCAATTGATATGATCATATGATTTTTCTTTTTTGCCTTGTTGATATGGTAGATTGTATTTACTTTAGAACATTGAACCAGACTTGTGTACCTGGATTAAATTCCATTTGGTCATAGTATATAATTTCTTTTATACATTGTTGGATTTTATTTGCTAATATTTTGTAGAGGTAAATTCACAAGAGATATTGTTTTGTAGTTTTCTATTTTAGAGCTGTCTTTCTCTGGTTTTGGTAATAGAGTAATATTGACCTAATGAAATAAATGTTCCCTAATCTTCTGTTTTCTAGAAGAAATTGTATTAAAATGGTGTTAATTCATCTTAAAATATTTAGGAAAAGTATTCAGTGATAGCACTCGGACCTGTCTTTTTCAGGAGGTTTTCAATTAAGAATTCATTTAATCATTATAGGACTATTCAGATTATTTGTTTCATGTTAACTGAGTTTAGATTATCAAGGAATTCGTCCATTTCTTCTAAATATTCATGTTTATATGAACATAAAGTTGTTCATAGTATTGTCTTATTGTCTTTATAATCTTTTTCATGGTTGTGGGATCTTTAGGGTTATTCCCCCATTTCATTACTGATGTTAGTGAAACCTCTTGCTGGAGGTTTATCAATTTTATTGATTTGTTTTAAACTAGCTTGTGGTCTTATTAGCTTTTTCTGTTGTTTTCCTATCTTCAATTTCATTTGTTTCTGCTTTGATCTTTATTGTTTCCTTTCTTCTGCTTGCTTTTAATTTATTTTGCTCTTCTTTTCAGTTTCTTGGGGTAGGAACTTAGATTTATGATATGAGACTTTCTTTTTTCTAATGTAAGCATTTAGTGGTATAAATTTTCCTCCCACAATGCTTTAGCTACATCTCACTTTTTTTTTTTTTTTTTTTTTTTTTTTTTTTTTTTGACGGAGTCTCGCTCTGTCGCCCGGCTGGACTGCAGTGGCCGGATCTCAGCTCACTGCAAGCTCCGCCTCCCTGGTTTACGCCATTCTCCTGCCTCAGCCTCCCGAGTAGCTGGGACTACAGGCGCCCACCACTTCGCCCGGCTAGTTTTTTGTATTTTTTAGTAGAGACGGTGTTTCACCGTGTTAGCCAGGATAGTCTCGAACTCCTGACCTCGTGATCCGCCCGTCTCGGCCTCCCAAAGTGCTGGGATTACAGGCTTGAGCCACCGCGCCCGGCCCATCTCACATATTTTTATGTGTTGTATTTTCATATGTATATGTCATTCCATTCTACGGTTTTTTAATTTTACTTGAGACTTTCTCTTTAATTTATGGGTTATTTAGAAACATATTGTTTAATTTCCACATGTTTACAGATTTTCCAGATTTTCCTTCATTTCTTTGTTATTGATTTCTAGCTTGATTCCACTATGCTCAGATAATCATACTCTGTATGATTTAATTCTTTAAAATTTTGATACTCATTAAAAAGTCAGAAAACAACAGATGCCGGCGAGACTGTGGAAAAATAGGAACGCACTTACACTGCTGGTGGGAGTAGTTCAACCATTGTGGAAGTCGGTGTGGCATTTCCTCAAGGATCTAGAACCAGAAATACCATTTGACCCAGCAATCCCATTATTGGGTGTATACCCAAAGGATTAGAAATCATTCTGCTATAAAGACACATGCACACATATGTTTATTGCAGCACTATTACAATAGCAAAGACTTGGAACCAACCCAAATGCCCATCAATAATAGACTGGATAAAGAAAATGTGGTATATAAACATCATGGAATACTATGCAGCCATAAAAAAGAGTGAATTCATGTCCTTTGCAGGGACATGGATGAAGCTGGAAACATGATTCTCAGCAAACTAACACAGGAACAGAAAACCAAACACTGCGTGTTCTCACTCATAAGTGGGAGTTCAGCAATAAGAACACATGGACACAGGGAGGGGAGCATCACACACCAGGGTTGTCAGGGGGTAGGGGACAAGAGGAGGGACAGCATTAGAACAAATACCCGATGCATGTGGGGCTTAAAACCTAGATGACGGGTTGATGGGTGCAGCAAACCACCATGACACGTGCATACCTATGTAACAAACCTGCACATTCTGCACACGTATCCCAGAACTTAAAGTAAAATTTAAAAAGAAAGAAGATTAAAATAATTTTTGATACTTGTTTTTGGTCAGGATATGGTCTGTGAATTGTTCATGAGCACTTAAAAAATGTGTATTCAGCTACTGTTGGGTGAAGTATAATCTATGCCAATTAGATCCTATTGGTTCATTGTGCTTTTCAAATCTTCTATATCTTTGCTGATTTTCTTTCTAGTACTGCTGTTAGTTGATCAGAAGTTTGCGTTGAAGTCCCCAATCATAATTGTGAGTTTGTCTATTTCTCGTTTCAGCTCTGTCATTTTTTTGCCTCATGTGTTCTAGTCTCTGTTGTTTTCTGTATACACATTAAGAATTGTTATGTCTTTCTAGTAGACTGACCCTTTCATCTTTATGTAATATCCCTCTTTGTCTTTAGGAATTTTCTTTCCTCCAAAGACTATATTATTGGATACTAATGTAGCCATTTCTGTCTTTTTTAAAATTAATGTTCTCATAGTATACCTTTTTCCTTCTTTTTACTTTCACCCTATCTATGTAATTGAATGTGAAGTGAGTGTCTCATAAAGAGCACACAGTAGGGCCATGGCTTTTTATCCATTCTGCAAATCTGTGTCTTTTCATTGTAATTACTCCAAACGGCAGGGTCTGCTGCAGCTCTCGGCAGTGGAATGTGGAATGTTCCCCCACCCCGCAAAGAGGCTGCTATTGCGCTTTCAGGAAACGCCGAGGCTACCTTGTGCTGATGAACGCCATTTATAACCCAGCTCAGAAATGCAACTCAGCACTCCCCATCTGCTCTGGATTTGGAACTGCAAGTTTGAAATGTCACGGTATCCACTTCTTTGCCCAGCCCCCTCTCCGATCCTTGTACGTTGGCCTCTCTTGGGATTTTCTCTAGCACTACCATCTGGGATTTACCTTTTCTCTTTATTTTCCAAGTAATAGAACCTGCGATGTATCAACTCAGTTTCTTCCTGAAACTCAGTTTATACAAGCAGCCTGCCTGCTGTTGAATCCTTGAGTGCTGGCTCACACACGGTACTGATGCAGAGCCTGTACTATGAAGAGGCCTCTGGAGACTTACAAGGGCACTGAGGAAAAGGGGGACTCGCCGTTTAATTTACACCTTCCCTTTATGACCCCTTTTAAGTGCCACTGATCCATAATGGCTTCCCTGTTCGTACCACTCTGGGACCATCTCTCCCTTTTCTCAAGTCTGGCAATATTCATTGACATGACTTGCTTGAGTATTTTTAAAAATTAAGAATCATTCATTAAAAGCCCTCTGGGTTATTGGTACTCTGTTAGAAGTTCCGATTCTGGAGGGATTACAAGAAGGAAAGAGCCCATTGGCAGTATCCTTGAATTTCTTGCAGTTTCAGACACATAAGCGCCCTTGGGTTATTCAACAGCAATAGAGAGCAATGCGGAGGTAGGTAGAAGGGGGAGATTTCACACTCTTCTTTCACTGTCCCCACTGCTCTCATGACAGAATCACACCAAGTGATTTGCTGAAAAGCAGCCAGCATCAGTGTCCTTCGGAGAATTCTATCTGGGTGTCTTGTACTCCAGCCTGCCTTCCAGGGCGGGGCAGTGCTTCAAGTCCTACCAGCCTGCACGTGGGGCCTAAAGCGGAGACCAGAGGGAAGTCCAGAGGGTGGACACCAGCGTCAACTAAGCAGCCACAGAGATCATTTTCTTTTCTTTCTTTCTTTTTTTTTTTTTTTTTGAGACACAGTTTCTCTCTGTCGCCCAGGCTGGAGTGCAGTGGCTTGATCTCAGCTCACTGCAACCCCCACCTCCCAGGTTCAAGCGACTCTCCAGCCTCAGCCTCCTGAGTAGCTGGGACTACAAAGGTGTGCCACCGCGTCCTTCTAATTTTTATATTTTTAGTAGAGACGGAGTTTCACCATGTTGGTCAGGTCTTGAACTCTTGACCTCAGGTGATCCGCCCACCTCAGCCTCCCAAAGTGCTGGGATTACAGGCGTGAGCCACCGTGCCAGGGATCATTGTCTTTCTGTCGCTGGTTGTCTGCCTTGGAGCCCATCCACTCAGCCCTCAGAGGATCCACCCCCTAAAGCACAGAAATACGAAAACAAACCAACCAACCAAAAAACCAACAACAGAATGGAATGAGCACATCAAGACATCTCCCAAGTAACAAGTAAACAGAGCCCCCATCTTCACAAGTCAGACCGCCAGAGAGCCTGCTAGGACAGGAAAAGGAAAGCCCCTGTCCCATTGCTTTCCACCTAGACCAGACCCATGTGTAAAATGAGTGCCCAGGTGTAAGTGCTTCAAGACAGATATAGAAAATCAGTCTTGTTTCGATGGGGAGAGAGGAAAATTGAATTTAATTAAATCTCCGTATTAAGTATGCAGTAAAATGTGCTGCCTTATCAAATTAAGTCATCCACCAGAAAAAAAGGCCATGTTGACAATGTTTTATAGATTTAACTACTATTTATTTATTCATTTAATATGTTTATTAAAAAAAAAAAAACTGCCAGATATTTGGCTCATGCCTGTGAGCTTAACTATGCAGGAAGTCAAGATAAGAGGATCGCTTGAGCCTAAGAGCTCAAGGCTTCAGTGAGCCATGATCGCACCCCTGCACTCCAGCCTAGGTGACAGAGTGACACTTCATCTCTGAAAAAAAAACAAAAACACCTCTTTTTCCTACCTTGGCACAAGGCCAGTGCTACAAGCAGCAGTCACACGGTCCCATGCCTGAGATGTGCCCTATACACGCCCACTCCACTCATCTTAGGCAGGCTGCAGGCCCTGTGCTAACTGAAGAAGCAGGTGAAGAGCTGGTAACAAGCACAGGGACAGCTTTCACTGAGACATCAACCAACAGATAGCACCCCGCTGAGGTGGTACCCACAGCAGATAGCCATCCAGCTATATGTTACTCACAACAGGTAACACACCCACCCACCAAACCAGGCCCTACCCTCAAGTGGGGTTGGCCCAGGAGGCACAGGCACAAGGCTTTTGTGTCCCCATTTTGGAGTCTGAAAGCCGTCTTGAAGAGAATTCTCCCAATCAGTCCCTGCCTCAATGAAATGTAATGTCGCATATATATTCACAAACAAAATGGCATTTTAAAAACTCTTTTCAAATCTTACATACCAATTTTAACAAATAGTGCTGGAGCAATCGGATGGCACAGGTCAAAAAAAACAAAACAAAACTTGACATACACCTCACATTTTCAACAAAATTAATTCAAAATAAGTCATAGATTTAAATGTAAAACATAAAGCTATAAAGCTTTTAGAAGAACATGTAGGAGAAAAATCTCAAGGGCCCAAGGGTGGTGAATAGACATGACACCAGAAACACAGTCCATCCAAGAAAAAAGTCAAGAAGTGGGATTTCATCAACATTAAAGATGTTTGGTTTGAGAAAGCCCAGGTGAAAGGATGAAAGACTGGATGACAGACTGAGATACCTAATTCCAAACCACAAACCTGACTAAGGGCTTAAATATAGAATATAAGAGCTCTCACAGCTCCGTAGTTAAAACAACAATAGCAATCCAGTGAGAATGTGGGCAAGAGACATGAACAGAGATTTAAGTGAGGAGAATGCAGATGGCAAACAAGCCCCTGAAAAGATGTTAAACATCATTTGTTAACCATCCGGGAAATGCAGATTAAGACCATGATGAAAAATCATTGCATACTTATTAGAACAACTACAAGAAAATAGTGATAGACCTAATACTGATGATGATGCAAAGAAATTGGATTTCTCATCCGTTGTTGGGATGCTCATGTAATGGTATAGCCACCCCAGAAAACAGTGTGGCAGCTTCTTAAAAACTGCAACAGGCCAGGCATGGTAGCTCATGCCTATAGTCCCAGCAGTTTGAAGCTAGGAGTTCAAAACCAGCCTGGTCAACAGAGCAAGACTCCATCTCTACAAATAATTTTTTAAAAATAGCTGGGCGTGGTGGCACACACCTCTAGTCCCAGCTACTTGGGAGGCTGAGGCAGGAGGACTGAGTGAGCCATGGAGGTTGTGGCAGCTGTGAACTATGATCATGCTACTGCATTCCAGCCTGGGTGACAGAACCAAGACCCTGTCTCAAAAAAGAGAAAAAAATAATACTAAGGCATACACTTACCATGCATACCCTTACCCTGCTTCCCATGAAACCAGCAATTACATTCCTGGGCACTGATCTCAGGGAAGTAAAAATTAATCTCCACACAAAAGCGTCTAGATGAATGTTCATAGTAGCTTTATTTGTAATAGCTAAAACCTGGAAGCAACCTCAAGGGGTAAACTGAAACAACCGTACTACATTGTACCATGGAATATTACTCAGCAGTGAAGATAAATGAGCTACCCATGCACAGCTTTGAGGAGTCGGCCGGGCATCACGCTGTGTGGAAAATGCCAATCTCAAAACATTCCATCTGTAAGACATTCTCAAAATGACTACGTTATAGAGATAAAGAACAGATTAGTGGTGTCCAGTGTTAGGTGGGGAGGGTTTAGGAGGGGTGGGCAGAAAACAAAGGTGCCGCAAGAGGGGGACTTTGCGGTAGAGGAACAGCTCTACTACTTAAATTGTGGCAGTCGGCCGGGCGCGGTGGCTCACGCCTGTAATCCCAGCACTTTGGGAGGCCAAGGCGGGCGGATCACAAGGTCAGGAGATCGAGACCATGGTGAAACCCCGTCTCTACTAAAAATAAAAAAAATTAGCCAGGCGCGGTGGCGGGCACCTGTAGTCCCAGCTACTCAGGAGGCTGAGGCAGGAGAATGGCGTGAACCCGGGAGGCGGAGCTTGCAGTGAGCCGAGATAGCGCCACTGCACTCCAGCCTGGGCGACAGAGCGAGACTCCGCCTCAAAAATAAATAAATAAATAAATAAATAAATAAATAAATAAATTGTGGCAGTCACTGCAGGAATTCACACAGGTGACCAAATGGCACAGAGCTGTGCACACACACTGCACCAACTTCAGCATCCCACTCTCGGTATCAGACTGTGGTTTTACAGGATCTAAGCTTTGAGGGGGGCTGGGGAGGGGGGAAAAGGCTTTTTTTTTTTTTTTTTTTTTTTTCTGAGACACAGTCTGTCTCTGTCACCAAGGCTGGAGTCCAATGGTACAATCTCAGCTCACTGCAACCTCTGCTTCCCAGGTTCCAGAGATTCTCCTGCCTCAGCCTCCAGGGTAGCTGGGACTACAGGCATGTGCCACCAAGCCCAGCTAACTTTTGTATTTTTAGTAGAGATGGTGTTTCACCACTTTGGCCAGGCTGGTCTTGAACTCCTGACCTCATGATCTGCCCTCCTCGGCCTCCCAAAGTGCTGGGATTACAGGTGTGGGCCACCATGCCTGGCCACAAACAGACATCTTTATAATGCTTTTGACACTTTGTGTTATAATTTTCTAAAATAAGAAGTGTAAAAGAAAAGTCATATCCCATGTAGTTCACTGAAATGGAATGTTATCTGCCCTAAAAATGATTACAAATGATTGGACTAGGCTTCTGTTCGCGTTTTATGAGTTGTGTTGGAATTAGAGTGTTTAGGTTCTCTTCCAACCAGCAAAGTCCTCCAGCTCATGAGTGCTGCAATTTACAGCCGGCTGGAGTCGGTGTCAGGGAGGGTGGTCTCTAGCAACACGCCAGGGCCAAGCTTGCTAAAAGAGGCCTTGAGCTCTTAACTCCTGGAAAGCAAGAGTAATGTGAGGATGGGCTCCTTGATCTTGTATAGCAGGCTCAGGAATGAGAAGAAGCTTCTGAGAACACGACATAGCAAAAACACAAAATAGACAGCAGGAAACTGTGTTCTGTTTCTTGCATGTTTATGCTAGGTTATATCTGACACCCCAGAGTCAGATAGAAGAGATAAAAAAGCTACAAGGGAACAGGCATTGATTGGGTGCCCTGGGGTCAGCTTACCACACATGTGTGCAATCCTTCAGCAGCCCCACTAGGTAGAGCCATCCCTGCCGGTTTGCACACGCGGATCTGGCGCTCAGGCACACAGACAACACACTAGGCTGTTTCCCGGCAAGGCACAGGTCTGCTCTGCCTCTGTCCATGTGCACTTTTCCACAACATGCGACCTGACAGCATCATGGGTCACACTTGCAGAGCGAGGCACCCTTTTGCAGTCTGGATCATAGTGCCAAGTTCTGACATGCAGTGCTCACCTGAAGCGTGTTGTTGTTCCAGCAGTGACTCTGCTTGCCAGTTTCCAACACGTGCTTCCAATGGGAAGGGCCTAGACAGACACATCCACTTCACTTTTATCACAAGTCCTGGTTCCCAGGCACCTCTGGGATGCCGTTTCCATGTTTCTATCCCAACCCCAGCATGGGAATATTTCAACAGAGCTTGCTGGGAAACCCTGACCTGTAATTATGGAAACCAAGAATGGACATGTTTCTATTAATATTGGCCCCAGATAAACCACCTACTCTTTCAGGTCAGCATTATTTGGCAAGGGATGAGGTGGGCTGGATGCAGCATCTGCAGCCTTCCCACACAACACCCCAAGCTTCTCTGCATGGCGGAATCCCTGCTTTCGGAGGGCTCCAGCTCTGCAGGGCTCCAGCTCTAGAGGGCTGGAGAAGTTCCTTTAAGTCACTTGGCCTCATTCCTGCATCCATTGAAATTTATATCCAGCTTCATTCTTCCTCCACACCAAAGGGCCTCAGATGGCCCGGCTCTGCTTCCAAACCAGAGTGCAGGAAAGTGTTTACTGAAGAAGAAAAGTGAATCAGGAAACAGCTGTGTGAAGGTCCAGGGCTGTATCCCCCTGGGTTCACACTTGGCCATCTGTGTCTCTTATTATGGCTAATCTCTCTAGTTCTCAGAGAAGCGGCCCATTAACCCAGACAGCTGGGAAATGATGGAAACCATCTTTTTTTCCCAAACGTTCTTATTATGCAGTGTTTATGTTTCAAGATCTGAGGGACTTTCGAACGTTGACCTTTCTTGAGCTGTCCGAGCCCAGAGGCGTGGGTGCTGGGAACTTGCTCCAAGCCTCCATCTTTCTATCTGGACCCCAGAAAGGATAGGCGCCACACAGAGCCAGCTTAATCCAGGGTTACGTGTGCTGACCAGGGGGCTGCCTTCCTGAGGGCTGGATCCAGTTTTCTTGCAGCAAATTTTTCTTCTGCAGAGAGTGGCAGATCTAGGTTCTCTAAATATGGTTAATTCAAAAAATCTTTCTGGAGATGGATGGTGATGATGATTATGCAACATTGTGAATATACTTTTTTCCCCCATGGGTGTCATTTATTATAATGCTATTTATAATAATATTATAGTATATATTATGTAACATATATAATATTATACTATTGTTTATTATTAACCTTATAAATTTCACACGAATGACCATATTTTAAATGATAGTATAGTCTGTAGGCTATTATTTTAAATACAAACTGTACCTCTTCTCAGTTTTGTTGAAGGTGAATGTGCTTAGTACCACTGAAGTATACATGTTCCAATGGTTAAGATGGTAAATGTTGTTATGTGAACCATGACACAATTTTTTTAAAGGAGTAGGGAGAGTTTGTTTTCCTTTTCTCGGATGTTGGTGACTGCCTGGGGTGGGGTAGGGGTGGAAGCAGTGGAAGTGATGCTGTGTGGCCTCCAAAGAGAGGTCACAACAGGCAAAACTCGAGTCCACCTGGTCCTCTCTCTTTCTCTCTCTCTTTCTCTCCTCTCTCTCCTACTTTGTCTGTCCCTTTCTCTCTGTCTCTCTCTCTCCCTCCCTCTTTCTCTCCTTCTCTCTCCTTTTCTCTCCATCTCTCTCTCTTTCTCGGTCTCTGCCTGTCCCTCCCTTTCTCTCTGCCTCTGTTTCTCTCTCCCTCTCCCCGCTCCAGCTCTGAAGGGATGGCTCCTCTGTGAACGGTTCCTGCCCCTCTTGTCCCCTGGGCCAGGCTCCTTCCATGTGTTAGGCAGGCAAAATAGAGCTGAGACTTCAATGTGAACAAATAAACAGTAATTTTAAATGGAGATGTGTATGAGGTACAAGGTGCTGTGCGTGCATATCCCTGGGGATCCGGGAGCGCCACCCTCAAGCAGTGATCTTTGATGACATGACTGAGCAGGAGCTGCAGATGGGTGTCAAGGGGAAGGAAGAGGTCAGGGATGGTGGAGTCCAGACCCCAGAACTTTCAGGAAGGGATGAAGGAATGTGCTTGGGGACTTGAGGGGTCTACCCACCCCCATGCTCGTGGGCCCTCTTGGGGCCAAGGCCTGCACTAATAGGTCCTCACCCCACCTCATCCCAGCCTCCTCACCCACTGGCCTCAGGGGTTGTAGCACAGAGTGGAGGCTGCGGCTGTGCAGGTGGAAGTGGAGGCTCAAGGGGTCAGTCCCCGGCCTGTGAGGTGGGGATTCCAGGCTCAGGTCCAGAAGCCTTTGAGAGTTCCACTAAGGAGTCTAAGTGTCTGTAAATAATCAAACATTGCAAAGTTGGGGCCTTCTTTTTGCTGTCTTCCAACCTCTCTTCTCTTGAGAAGGTTCTGGGACAGGAGCGGGAGTTCCAGCAGGAGGAGGAAGGGCTCCAGCCTCAGTGATCCCTTCTTCCCTGCTGGTGAGCCGTTTTGGGCTCCCTGCAGGAGCCTCTGGGCCCTCCCTCCCAGCATGGTGGTCGTGGGGCTGCTCCTGCCATGCAGGTGCCCTGGCTATGTCAAGTGACCCACCAGCTAGGGAGTAGCATACTGTCTCCAGCCTTGGGCCCGTGCCCACCCTGGGCCCAGCCAGACCTGGGCCTCCTGGGCTTCTGCCTGGCTCACCCAGCCCATCCCCAGGAAGGAGCACAGAGGATGCACGCTCCAGGAAGCTAGCCTCGCTGCTCCTTTGTTCACCCTAATTGCACTAAAATTAGGCAGTTTTATGACTGACCACGTGTCTATGCTGTTTGAACCTTCAAAGTCCTTCATCATCACCACACAGGCAGCACCTAATACAGATACTGGTTTAACTACAGGTAGAAACACAACCACCACCTGCAGCACAAAACGTTTCACATTTACTCCCTGGAGTTAATGGAGAAAGGAAGTTTCTAATGAATGATCCAAGCACAGGAATGTGTCCTTCAGCTGTCTGAAAGTTCAGCCCAGGAACATGTTTCTGAGTGTTGGGGTGCAGGACTTCTCTCTTCTGAATTCCAAAATTCTCATGCCCTAATTTAACCTCAGATTGAATTCTTCTGGTGCAACCACTTTAGAAAGCAGAATACAGTTAGCAGCAACAACCTTTTACATAGAGGGCTTTGGTGAGTGGGCAAGTACTCTGGAGAGACCCATCTGAGTGGACAGGTGGGCCCGAGCCTTTAGGGGCAGAGAGGGCACCTCAGGGTCCCTGAAGACATCTGTTCTGCCCATAGCAGTTGTGGGAGGTTTTTAAAAGTGACACAAAGAGAATATTTTTAATTTCCCTGCTATTTACAGGGAATGTTTTGCTTCTATAGGACAGAAAATACATTGCCGGATGAAGGGTGTTTGCCAAGAGAAGACCAGCTGCAAATAATTTGGCCTGGAAAAAATATATAGTTTTTAGAAAACATTCTCCCAGCAAAAAAAATGGCCCTGTGCTCCCCTGCTCTCTGTTCTTCGTGTTTCTCACCCAGCATGCGTTCAGGTTGTCATGGTAACCCTGCACTATCTTTCAGAGGAGTGAACAGAAGTTGAGTTCAACATGGAGGATTGGTCCATTTGAGTGTAATCTACTGAAATCAATGTGACCTTGGCCTTTTTCATCAACGTAGGCAAGACACATTTCATTTTTAAATTTTCGGATAAAATCAGGAATGAATTTATCTTTCAACCTCTCTTGAAAGAGAGGGAAAAGGGAAAAAGAGGTGGAAGAATAATAGCTGAGAATGCTCTGGATAGTGTTAGTGAACGCTTGCTGCCACATTTCCATCCTGGGATTGATCTGGTTATCTTCTGCTGCATAGCAAGCCACTCCAAAAACTCATAGCTTATGATAATGGTAATATTTTTTTCACCACAAATCTGTAACATTGACAGGGACTTGGCAGGAGCAAGTTCCCTCTGCTTCACACACTTCCGTCTGGGGACGCTTGATGGTAGCTGGTGGGATCACAGGTAGGCTAGCTCACGTGCCTGGGTGGGGACGCTGACTGTCAGCTGGGACCTCAGCCGGGCCCTTGCTCTGGGCACTCATGTGTTGCTGGCTGCCTCGTATGCTGTGGGCTTCTTCACACAATGGTGGCTGGGTTCCAAGTGCGAGTGCTCAAAAGTCACATTCTGTCTGTCAGGAGCAAGCCAGCCCATATCGAAAAGTTAGATTTCCCCCTTTCAATGAAAGAAGTGCAAAAGGATTTGTGAACGTGCTTCAGAATGACCATGATGCCCATGTCAGATATTGCCAATTAACGATTGAGCCGGGACTCCACTTCAGAATCCTTCCCAACAGTGTTCCAGTCATCCAAGGGCCATCGCTGGAGCTGGCCCTGAAGTTAATGCCCATCTAACACCCTTGCTCTAGGCCAGTGGCCCAAGACAGCACGGGACCAATGCTCTCAGAAACCAAGTTCCTCCAAGTCCATAATAAAACCAGATAAATATAAACAATGTAATAAATTTTTCATAAAGACAACTTTATCCTATTTAAAGATTGTCCATTGTTCTGAGATTATGTACTTCTTACACTTTTGGAGTGTTCAGCTGCCCTTTCTCTTATGAACTGAAGAGATGATAAGGAACAGGTATGTTGTTTGACTCTCCTTTTAAAATATTGCTGATCCATGCAATCCAAAAGTCACAATCCACTGCCTTCGGCCATTTGTTGGTGGTTGAAACCTCACTGTCATAGACAGTGGAGTGCCACATGGCACAGACACAAAACTCTGCATATCTCCTCCGTGAGTTCACCTCTGAAGGCCCACATGCCGCTCTGGAATCACTGCATCTTTTCCCTGCTTGAGTCTCTGGATTGAGCTCGAGTTTTGGTTTTCTTTCTCTCTCTTTTCTACCTTCTGCCTGGCCATCCCGTAGGCTGCACACTCTTGCTAAGCAATGTGTATGTGCTGCTGCTGTCATAAGAAGCCCTGTCCTGTGGCAAACACTATCCAGCACTCAGAGCTACACATCCCCCTGGGAAATCCCCGTGGGCTTGTCAACTCAACAGTGGGGAAACAGAGCCTTGGGACAACCAAGAGTCCTGGACTTTGAGTCCGAGCTGCTCAGCGTGACTTGGGGAAGATATTAAATGTGGGAACCAAACCAAAATGACATAAGTGGTCAACAGTATCTAGACACAAACAACACTGTCTGGGTTTGAAGGAGCCCCCGTGCCCATTGTTTCCTCCCTTGTCAATCAGAGAAATAATTGCCCACTTTACTGCCAGAGATGGGGTCCAAGTTAATGAGGAACTGTAGCAGCTACTTTTAATGCAAATTCTTGGAAACAATAAGAAAGTTGGAAAATACATGGGATCTTCCAGATTATGGAACATAGAAATAAGGAAAGGGAAAAAGGCAAAAGAAAGGAAGAGGAAGAAGGGAAATGAGAAGGTGGAAGACAGAGATCCATGGAGTTACAAGGTACCTTTCACCTAGAGCCGCAGTTTCACTTTAGGAGAAAACAAAAACTGGGCTTTCTTTTGAATGATGTTAAGGAAGTTACCAGCATGGTCCCTCTGTCTCCCTCTCCAGGGAGCAGGGCCTGGCCGAGTCTCATTATACTGCAGACCGTTGGTCTTGAGCCCAAGGCTTTACAAGAGAAGCACAAACCCCAACAATTACAAGGGACATTGCTTTCCCACCCTGGTCACTCCCTACACAACAAGAAGAAAAAGAAAACAAGCCCAGATCTGTAAGCAGGGCCCAAAGAAAACATTGCGATGATGGACCTTCTTCAAGGAAGTGAGCTGACACAAAAGCAAAGGCAGAAAGCTCTTTCCAGCTCTCAGATTTCAAACCACCAGGGAATGTGCACTGTTCCAGGGCCTCTGAGAAGCCAAAAGCTGGGTTGCACAATCAGCCCTGCTGCCCCAGGCCAAGCTTGCTGTACACCCGGCAGTCAGGTGCCGCTCACCTGGACGGTCCACCTGCCCTCTTTGCCTTCAGCTTCTTCCGGCCACAGGAAGGGCTCTGTGTCAAGGGTGACTTCTTCCTGTTCCGAATCTCAAGAACAGCCCTCTGGTATTTGTCTTTCTTGTCTGGCACCTTTCACTTAGCACACTGCCCTCCTTATTTGCCCCTGTTGTCACAAACGGCAGGATGTCCTGCTTTTTTAAGGCTGAATACTACTCCATAGTACATATATATGCACCAGACTCTAATGAAGTTGACCTCTTAGAAGCAGAAAGTAGAAGGGCAGTTACCTGGGGCTGGGGAGTAGGAAAAAAGTGTGTGGATTTTGGTCAAAGGGTACAAATTTTCAGTGATAAGATAAATAAGTTCTGAGGATCCATGAACAGCATGGTAACTATAGTTAATAATGCCGTGCTGTATGTTGACAATGTGCTAAGAGAGCAGATCCGAAGTGTCCTCACACACACAAAAATAATGGTAACCATGTGAGGCAGTGAAAGTGCCGATTAGCTTCATCTTGGCAGTCACTTCACGATATGCACATGCATCAAATCATCACATTGTACAATTAACTGTATACAAGTGTATTTGTCAATTACATCTCAGTAAAGCCAGGGGGTGGAGTGGGGAGGAAAGAACTTCTGTCTTGCTCTTGGTTTATGCACTATCTTGCAAAGACAGCATGAGTCACCATCACTATCTGCCCCAGTCTAGTACTCTCGGGTCCTTTGTCCTGCAAATCGGTTCACACACACCAACCAGTGTCTTCTCATGATGCACAGCGGGAAATAATTGCTTTTTAAGCTTTAAAAAAATTCAGGACACAGCTTATCCTTGGTGTCCACCCACAGGTAGTCAGGCCCTGAGAACATGTCACCTGTGGACAAATGCTAACTTTCCCAAAACGAGAGGAAGTGCTGAGTGAGAGGTGAGGCCTTTGTCCTGCCTCTCTCTCCCTGTGTGGACCGACTGACCAACCCTCCAAAGCACTTTGAGAACCATTAGACATAGTAGTTTACTTCTTCTCATGCAAATATTCCTTGGAGGAGCCTGGTGTATTTATTTTAAGAGTTGCTTTCAGAAACAGAGGATCTCTCTTCTGTTTCACAAAATAAAAATACATGTCACAGAGAAGAACAAACCCACCCATGGCCAGCCTCTGGCTGTGTAATTGCTACTCTGCACAATAGGAAATGAGTGGCCATGGCACAGGTAGCCCATTTGGGAGTCGCCTAGAGCCCTGTCCCTACAAAGAAATTATAACGTAGCAAAAAACCAGAGGCTCCCTTCCTTGAATATCCAGGCTTGGCCCTAGAGCATGGAAACAAGACCAGTGTAATTACCTCGCATGTATAATCACTGCTGAGACCTGAGAACAGAGGCCGGGCCCTGCCTGGTCTTCGGCTGTCTGGCCACAAGCAAGCCGCCTCTGAAAGCAGGCAGCTGGGGCACAGGGTGTTTGTGTGTGTGAAAATGACTCTGCTCCCCCGAAGCAAGGAGCAGGGAGATGGCTTTTCCCTGTATGGCTTATCTGGGTCAGAATCAACAAGCAGGGGCATAAAACAGATATCAGATCCCAGGAGGAAATGACAGCCAGGCCCACTGTGTGTGCGTGAGTGAGGGTAGGCATGGGGAAGATTCCTGTTTGCTTGTCCCTTTTAAAAAGCAAAACTGGCACAAGACTGTAGTCAGGAGCTCAGTACACAGGAAGGGGCCGGTGTCTGACAGCCTTCCCCAGAGCCCCAGGTGGCCTGGAGAGGAAGGCATGCTGCCCTGAGAGTGGTGTGCAGGGATCCCGGAGTTTTCCTCCAGCCTTCATTGTGGTATAAGGGACTTTTCTATTTTGAGATTCGATCTTTTAGTTAGATTGCTTGGGGGACTTAATACTGGGAAAATTTTAATGCTTTTACCTAAAGAAGGGATAACCTTGTTTTGGAAGCTTATGATACGGAGGAAAGAGTTAACTGTAAAATCGGCAGGCCCAGGGAGAGCAAAACCAACCAAGCAGTAGCCAGAGTGGGTGCAGGGCTGTAGCCAGGGCTCCGGGCTTCCCCACGGCACTCCCACTGCGCTCAGGGAAGCCTTTTCTAGCCTCCTAGTTAGGAGACATCTCCTATTACACACTCTTGGAGCATTTCACAATTCTTCTGAGAGTTTATTACCCTGGCCAATGAATAATTGTGCAATTACTCAATGTCGTCTCTCCCTCTGGAACATGATACAAATGTCAGCTCCATGCCTGACTTGCTTGTTGCGGGATTCCCTGTGCCTCAACTAGTGCTTTGCACATGCAAGAAGCTCATGTTTATTGAATAACTGGATGGGTGGGTGGATGGGTGGGTGGGTGCATGGACAAGAACGAACAGTTGGATAGGTGGATGGACAGATTGAACAGACAGGCAAATGGATGGATGGATGGATAGAAAGATGGATGACTATAGATGGGGATAGATAGATGAGTAGATGAATGAATGGGCATGTGAGTAAATGATTGCAGAAATGCATAAATGAATGAGTAGATAGATGAATGGGTGGGTGAAGTGGATGGGTAGATGAATGGATGAGCGGATGGGTGGATGGATGGATGAATGGATGGATGGATGGATGGATGGATGGATGGATGGATGAGCCCACAAGTTCATTAAAGCATTTTGTTCTCTAACTTCTGAATTGAACTCCATTGGGTGTCTGTAAGAAGAGCTTTTACAGAGGGAGGTTGAACACCAAGCTTGTTGGACATGAGTGATGGCAGCTGTGTGGTATCTCTGGCCTAGATGCACTGATGGCAGCAGAGAGCTCTGTCCCTTGGGAAGGCATTGTGCAGGGCCTTCAGGCAGTTTCCTGGGCCCTGTCTGCAGAGCCTAAACAGATCACATCTGGCCCGTCTCAGTAGGGCTTCCTTACCCTTTAAACCGTGCACGTATTTATGTAACACTTCAGGCCTGATGGAGACCAGATGTGACCAAATGGTGCTTAATGCTGCCCAGGAATGCTGAAATACCAACCTAGACGTCTTTTATGGCTGTTCTTGCTCAGCAATCTCTCTTTAAATCTTAGGTTTGAGCCCTAATATATGACCTTTAACTTCATTCTTCTGTGAAACAGAAACATCTGGCAACTTCTATTTGATTTGTTATCCTTATGAGAGAAATACAACCATGTACAACTTCTATTCTCAGTTAGTGTAGTACAGTAAAAAGAATGTTGATGGGGAGTCAAGAAACCCAGGCTCAGCTCCGCCTGCACCTCCCTTGCTGGGTGGCCTTGGGCCAGTTGGTTCTCACCAGGACTCAGTTTTCCATTGGTAATTTTAAGAGCTATCATTTATTAAACACCTCCTGAGTTCTAGGCACCCTACCTTGTGCTGAGTGAAAGTTACAGATCATTGCCACAACTACACCCCTATTCAGATGTGCAAACAGATACATAGGTGTGACTTTCCAACATCCAATCATCCTTAGGAGGCAGATCCCAGCCTCAATCTTCTGACTCTAAAACCACCTCTTCCCATTAAACCAAAGGGCCGCTTTCACCTACAAAATAAGGACGTGCAGCGGAATTGCTATTTTCTGAATTTGTGTTCCTTGGACACTTCTGTTGGGAGTGACTAATAAGCCCTTTGACCCCTCTCCAAAGAATGAGGAAGTGTCTCTGAACACACATTTGGGATTTTGGACGCCCACAGCACATTACAGATGCTACAAGAATTTAAGCCTATTTACTGTGGGGTTTCTCAAACTCATTGGGCCACTAGAATGTCTTTGTCCCCTGAAACTCCTATTAATATCTTGAGGATCATGGATGCACATTCATACAAAAATGTTGATTGAGTAGGTTTCACGCTCCTGGAAGGACAGGCTGTGTCTCTGCACTCAGGGAGCAGCCACCTTACTGACCCAGGTGCAGCCCAGCCCTGATTGCCCCTTCTATACTTGCCTGTTTATACAGAGCTCCTCCCTTCTCCCTCCATGGTTGTATTTACAATGTAGAGATACTCTTAATACTGTCAGGCTGCTGCTACTTGAGAAAGCCCACAACACACTTTCCATGGGGATTGGGAATGGAATTGAGCAATGCCATTTAGTGTCACCAAGAGTAGCGGGACCTGGTGCGCTTATTTTAAGTCTCACTCCCTGAAAGGGCCAGACCTGGATTCTGAGTGACATCTACCCAGGGCAATTTCTCCATTGAACAGAAAGAAATGTGCAAAGCATCCTAATTATGCTTTTGCAACAAGCTTTTTAAGAAAAATTGCATTGCAAAGATTCCAATCAGTGCAAAATTTGCCCGGAAGTTCCTTATAGCTTAAAATCACCATATCCCTCTGCCCCCTCAGCTTCCTTCTGCGGTTTCAGGTGCTCATGATGCGGAAGGGTTAGGGGCTGCAGGAGGCCCACATGCTTCGGCTTTGATCACAAACTGCAGCTGTAGCTTCATCTCGGTCTCTGCTCTACTTAAGGACAGCTGCCCTCAGAATGCCAGGCTGAAACATCTAAATTCTACTAAAATGATCACTCATTCAGAATCAACAGCTAGGAAGAGGCCACAGAGCAGAGCCCTCGTTAATTTGGAACATGCCAAACTCAAAGATGGTCCATAATGCCCCAGCAGAGCGTGTGGGAGCCCAGCTTCGGATTCGATGAGACCTGCCCAAGGCCCAGGCCAGTGCAGCAGTGCTTCCTCAGACGGGTTTGTGCTTCGGAGCCCCGAGACGCTTCCCAGGCCAGAAGCGATAAAGCCCCAGTATGTCCTTTTCTGCAGGCCGGCACCCTGTCCACAATCCCGAGGGACGACGGATGGCCATGTCATCTCCCACTAACAGCAAAGCCCAGGGTGTGCAGTTCCACCCCCTTCCTAAGATAGATGTTAATTTAGAAAACCAAGAAGAGAACCTCCTGCCTCCATGCAGCATTTCTGAAAACAAGCAAAGCATTTCAAGGGAGGAGCAGCAGGCAGCTCGGGAACTTTGCACAAACCAGCCTGGAAGGCATTGACTGGAAGGCAAGCAGGGCTACCTTTTGCCATGATGATCTTTAGAGGCTCACGTTTCTTCTTATCCTTTCTTTTTTTTTTTTTTTTTTTTTTTTTTTTTTTTTTTTTTTTTTTTTTGAGGTGGAGTCTCGGTCTGTCACCCAGGCTGGAGTGCAGTGGCTGGATTTCGGCTCACTGCAAACTCCGCCTCCCGGGTTCACGCCATTCTCCTGCCTCAGCCTCCCGAGTAGCTGGGACTACAGGCACCCGCCACCTCGTCCGGCTAGTTTTCTGTATTTTTTAGTAGAGATGGGGTTTCACTGTGTTAGCCAGGATGGTCTCGATCTCCTGACCTCATGATCCTCCCAAAGTGCTGGGATTACAGGCCACCGCACCCGGCCTTCTTATCCTTTCTTTAAAAGCAAAAACAATGTTATTCTTTCTCAATTGTCTGAACTCAAACAAATAGGAGGCCAGATTGCCCAGATAAGATTTTATAAAATGTTTCCTAGCAGTTAAAGAAGTCCATTTGTCTGTAATTTTGTTACTTTCCTCTCTGTGACTTCTTGGGGGAATGTGCGGAAGCAGCAGTGTGCGGCTTAATGGAATTAAACGTAAAATTCCGACTCCGTCCGATGGGCTTTGGAAGCAGCCAAGGATGACTTAGAGGAGCCTCCAGTTTATCCGAATCCAGTGTGGTTTTCTGTTCGTTTCAGCTTAATTTTTCTCTTATTATAAAAGTTAACCAGGTTATAAAATAAAATGTGGAGAATATGAAAGGTATCAAATACAAGAATAGAAATCACTTGTGATAACCCCATTGTATCTGTTTTTTTCTAAAAGAAATCTTGACTGATGGAAAGAAAACTCGGAATCTCTGTGAAACCCCCAGTCCGAGTCATCTGCAGCATCCAGAGGGTGGGGCTCTAAGTATTTTTTGCCACTGAAACTGTGTTTCTGGTCATGAAAGACGAGAGATGAACAGCAGTTTATATGCATCTGATTCCATACCAAAATGGCTACACTCACCCTCTGTGTCTCAGGAAACTGCCAGCTTGGCCTTGGCTGAATCTTTAGCAAACGTTTCACTTAATACCAGCACCAGGCATGAAGAGCTGCTTGGTGCTTTCCCCATTCAGATGTGGGCCGGGAGGCCGGTGTGAGGCATTCAGTTCTGCAAGCAGAGCGACCCAGAGGGCCAGACAGATTGAGATGGGACACTGACCCATGATCGGCCTGAGCAAACTTTCCAGGGCTGGGCAGTGGGCTCAAGGTCACAGTGGCTCATCTCCACTCCTGACCCCTCAGAAACCAGCAGAAGCACAAAACCCTTCACTGCAAGAAGAATGGACAGCACCTCATCCCTGAAAGACCTTCACTGATCACCATATTCAAAACTGCAGACTCCCGCCGGGCACTGTGCTTCCCAGCTCCAGCTTCCCCACTACGCTCATCTCCTTGCCCACACGCCTCTACCTCCTCATGAGGTTCTGGCTACCTTGACCTCCACTGGAATTAACGGATGCACCCAGAGAGGCAGGGGCGTGGGCCTGCTTTGTTTATGTCTTTATTCTCATAATCTAGAATACCACCTGGCAAAACAAGTGTCCAATAAATGAGGAATAAACAAATAAATTAATGGAATGCATTATTCTCTTGGAAAAGGACAAAGACAATGGAAACACCAGAAATGAGAGCAAAAGCTCTACAGATGTCACAATCTAAACAGAGTGCACCTTCTGGGGAAAACAAAAGCAATGCATTTGTTTTGAAAAGGAACATTTTTCTTCTAGCGGCACACCGACTCCCATAGAGAAAAAGATGTGATCTTGGCATACCACTTGGCCTGAATCGTGAATAAGAGTGACATAAAAATTATGATGCAGCCACACTGCACTAATGTATTGTTGTGCACATATTTTATTTATAATTATGATAACAAATTTATGTCTGTCTATGTCTTCCACTAGACTGTCAGTAGAAGAGGCAGAGATTTCTTTTATATCTTGTGCAAATTCTAATTGCTGGTATGTAAAAGAGTATACATAGACACAGAAAATACTTTTGAAAAACTAAACACTCGCCTACAACTCAACTGCAAATATCCAATACAACATCCCAGGTGTCCCACCGTATTTGCTTCCTGGGGCTGCCACAACAAAGAACCACACAAGGGGGCACTAAAACAACAGAAATCTCTTATCCCACAGTTCTGGAGGCTGGAACCCCATGAGCAAGGTGTCAGCAGGGCTGGTTCTTCTAAGGACTGTGAGGAACAATGGACTCAGGACTCATCCCTTGCCTTGCAGGTGGCTGTCTTCTCCCTGTGCCCTCACATGGTCACCCTTCCATGCATGTGTCCTCATTCCTCTTCTTGATAAGGATACCAGTCAGTCATATTGCATTAGCGTCCACCCTGATGGTCTCATTTTAATCACCTCTTTAAATATCCTATCTCCAACTCCAGTCATATTCTGAGGTACGGGGTTAGGTCTCCAACAAATGAATTTGTGGAGAAGTCACAGTTCACCCATAATCCCCGCCCCCTGCATAGAGCATCCCCCTCCAACTCTGAAGCTTGATGAGGTGTTCACTCCCAACCCATCACTCTCACAGGACCCTTCTAAGGCCGTAGGTGGTACCCCCTAACAACGTGTTTGCATGGTCTTGCTTCTGTGAGATTTGAAAAGAGCAGTGTTGTCATGGCAACTGGTTTCCAATGCTCATTCCCACTGCCCTTCATTCACACTGTCCCTCATGTTGGGGGACATCGGAGTGGCTACAGGCATTTTGAGATCCAGCTAATGGGAAGGTTCAAGGGACGTGCTTAATTGGAGTGTTGAGGAGTATATTTTCACGGCTTAGCCACTTCCATGTATAAGTAACTTACTGCTAGCCAATCCAGAGTAGGAACGACTTCGTGGAATGGCACCCTGCCCATTGTGCCAGACCTCTCGTGTCTCAACGTGAAGGTGCTCTTATTTCCTACAGCTCGATACGTGTGGATGGTAGAAGAGAAACACGCTTCAAAGGGCCAGGAGCCTAGTCTATGGAAAATTCTCTCAGTCTTTACACTTATAAGGAGTAAGTAGTTCTAACTGATGTCTAGGCAAAAGCAATGTTTTCTTGTCAGGAAAATGCTTAAAGTGCAGTAGATTTAATTATAAACACAGCATATATTTCTCCATTTTGATGAAAGTCACGTGCAATAGAACTTATCAGAACTCCTCTTTTGTCGGGCAAAGCACCATAGCATTACTTTTAAAAGGCACATCTTACCCACCAGAGACTAGCAATTGGCAAATTAGGAATTCTAATGAATCTTGTCCTCAAGAAGTAGACAGTTCCTGATGAAACATGCAAATCACCACCAATGCAGTAAAATTCCTCAAGAAGCAAGTATTTCAGAGGTGTGTCAATTTATAAAATGTTATTTTTATGATACTGTGAGATCCACAGTACTTGTCAACGTTCAAAAATACATAATTTACTGTGATTTCTTTTCTCATTCTAAGTAACCTTTCTCAGGTGAGTTTGCCTTTGTAATTTTAAGTCCTGGATATGCCCCGACCTGGCACATTACAATTTCACATCCCTAGTAACCATGTATTTCAGAGATGTAATGTTCTCCCTACATTTGGGGATCAGCCATGTGACTGTGGGGTCCAGGGAATGGCAGGAGCTGGGAGGGACTTGGGGCAAGAGATCACAGCACAAGGAAGACTCGGCCAGATGTGGCAAGGCCCCTGAACCAAGTGACTTATGCATCCTGAATGCTATTTGCACCTTGTGTCCATAGATGGCTCTACCACATACAAAGGGCACATCCCTGGGCTGATCTCATTGTCCTGGGAGCCTCGTTTCTTTATTTCTGAAAAGCAGGCAGTGACTGTAAGTAACTTCATTGGGTTTGGGTGAAGATTAAGGGATAATAAGACATGACTGTGCTTTGGAAGCTCAGATGTGCATTTGACATAAAGGGTTATTTTCCACCTGTGGGGAGGTGTGCAAAATGTGCATTTTAAAATGATTATTAGCAAATATGCTTCTGGGTAGAGCAACAGTGAGAAATTGGTGAAGAGTGGGGAGAGAAATGTCAAGATAGGCAGGAGAAACGGCCAGTGCTTCAGAGATCCTGGTCCTAGAGCACCCGGGGATGTGGCCATTAGAAAGGGGTAAGACAAAGAGATTCCAGAGTGAGGCTATCTCTAGACAGGAGGCTGGGTGGTCCCCTGTACCCCAGGCAATGATATCTAGACAATCCCTAATATGATTAGCTTCTTAAAAGTCCTTTTAAAAATGTGTTCAGCTGGAAAATAAACTCCCGTGGTTAGAAGAGACAGAAAGTCCAACTTTTAACTGGCAGATGGCTCACTTAGATTCCGACAAGGCCCGTTTGAACTCATGCTACTTAGGGATGCATAAATTTTTGTTTCTGTTTTCTCCCATTAACTGCTTGGGATTGCAAAATGAGGGATAGTTAGCAGACATCATTTCACCATTAATGAAACATACACTAAAACATTCCATAATGTAAAAGTATATCAAAACATTGCACTGTACTCAGATATATATAATTATTAAAGTATATCAAAACATTACACTGTACTCAAATATATATAATTATTATTTGTCAATTAAATAAGTTTATTAAATAAGTTTTAAAAATGTGAAATAAAAAAAGACATTTGGAATTTGGGGCAGGGGAATAGGATGGGTTAAGTGAAAAAGTGACCCTTTACGTAAGAATCCTAAGTCTGAACACTGACAGACTGTGCAATGGAAAATACTGGAAAGTCCCCAGTGCTCTGGATCATGTGGATAAAACTGGTTTCTGAAATAATTGGGCCCATGTGTTGTTATCAGAGACCTAGATCTTTTATCGACATTCTTTCTGTTAAAAAAAAAAAAAAAATGTGCAGGCTAATACTTGCAAAGGACATGTGATTGTTCCATTTGCATTTCTGTCCATACCACATGGAAGTCATTTTAATGTAAGTGGTTTAGAATTAGGGCTGAGAAAGGAGTTCCAACTATTGCATCAGAGGGGGCAACCTCTCTCTGCTGGTGCCGTCCAGCAGTCAGGCTCCTTCCATTGTAAGTAAGCCATGCCCCGCTACAGGAGAGTTCTTGAAGTTGAGCCCAAACCAGCCTCCTCTTCATGTCTCTCATTCCTTCAACTGAAAAATTATCTGCTACTTAATCCCAAAAATATCATCATGGATGCTCAAAGATGAATGAAGAAACAGATAAGAGAAAGTTAAAATCTTTCTCTTATCTTATTGGTGGACAGACCACTAATGGCAAAATCTTCCAACGCAGGATGGTTCCCAACAATTGTGGTTGTTTACATTTTTCAAGGAAAGAGAAGAATCGATTTGAGAACTCTCTGGAGAAATTCTTCTAAAGTAGAATCTTGTGTCCAGGGAAACTTTAATTTCTTTTTTAAATGCCTATGTTCCAAAGGATTACTTCGAAAAAAAGTAAAACAAAAAACAAACTACAAAAGTCTTTTTCTGTTATCAAATTTACGAAATCCTAATACACATTAAAAATATTTCAAAAGCTGTTGTTTCCACGCCTTCACTTAAAATGTTGTGTATAGGCTGAAGTAGTTAACAAAGGCTATTTTCAGGAATCAAATCCCATCCTGAGTGGTGTGCTGGGCATTGTGAAATGCACAGGAAGCAGCTGTGGATTCCATGCAGTCGCCTGCCTGATCTGGGCGCATCCATGGGCCAGGGCAGCATGCATGGCACAGGGGCAGGCTCCAAGTGAGCCCTCCGCCTCTGACCTGCCTGCCCCTCATCTGTGAAATGAGGACACTGCTTAGGGCTTTCCGAGGGTAAATGAGTCAATCCATGGAAAGATGTCTGGGCAGTACCTACACACAGTAGCGAGTGCTAACCGCTGACTGCTTTTACTCATTTCTGTTCAGTTACGTAAGCTGTAAATTATTCAGGGACCCCTTTTTGGGTTATATATTAGTCTGGCGACATTTTCAGCATCCTGTTTCGTGCTTTTAGGTAAGTTTGCTACTTTTGAAAATGTCATCTGGGACAGAGAAAAAAATGAAACTTAATGGAATCCGTTTTTCTTCTTTGTAGAAAAAACAAATGAGCCAGGAATGAAGCCTCTCAAAACAAGCCCACAGTGGTGAGTAGCATGGTTGGATGGCCCTGCCAGCCATGTAACAGTGTCTGTGCTCCATCTGAAGAGCACGGTGGACCTCCTGCAGGATTTCCAGCAGAGGCGTGCTGGTTTTGTATAGTCAGGGGATGTGGCAGAAAGCCTGTAGGATGGCCCCCAGTGATCCACAGATCGTGGAATTCATGCCTTTGTGTGATCCTTTCCCTTTAGTGCAGACTAGACTTAGCGACTTGTTTCTAATGAATAAAATACATCCAAAAAAATGAGATAGCACTTCTGAGGTTAGGTTACAAAAGGCCTGTAGCTTCTATCTTGGCTTCTCTCTCTCACTCTACCCCTTGCTCACTCCAAAGAAAGGCAGCTGCCATGTGGTGAGCTGCTCTGTGGTGACATCCATGGGTCAAGAAATTGGTGTTTCCAGCCAACAGCCAGCCAAGACCTGAGGGCTGCCAACAGCCACGTGAGTGAGCTTGGAAGTGCATCCTGTCCGAGTTGAGCCCGCAGATGACTCAGCTCCACCCAACCCCTTTGCTGCATCCTTGTAAGAGATCCTGACTCAGGCACCCAGCGAAGCCTTGCTCAGATTCCTGACCCACAAACGTGGTAAAATGAATGTTTGTTGTTTTAAGCCACTAAGTTTGGAGCAGCACTAGATAACTAATACAATTACTCTGGCTAGTGTAGATAATACATTGGGGAGAGGAGGTAAGACTGGAAACAGCTGCAGTAGCTATAACTCTATGAGAAAATTAGTAGCCATAATAGTAAGAGTATGGACTGGGTATGGTGGCTCATGTCTAAAATCCCAGTACTTCGGGAGGCTGAGGCAGGTACACTACTTGAGCCTAGGAGTTCAAGACCAGCCTGGGCAACAGACTGAAACATCATCTCTACAAAAACTACAAAAACTAGCCAGACATGGTGGCAAACACCTGTACTCCCAGCTGCTTGGGAGACAGAAGTTGGAGGATCACTTGAGTGCAGGAAGTTGAGGTTGCAGTGAGCTAAGATCCTGCCACTGCACTGCAGCGTGAGTGACAGAGCGAGACCTTGTCTCAATTAAAAAACAAAACAAAACAAAAAATGTCCACAAGAAAAATCAGCTCTTTCTTTTGCCATCTTCCATCATTGCCGATGGCATTCATCCAAAGTGAAATTCAATAAAGATTCGTTGGTTGGTTGCACTATGATACACTCAGGGTAGTATGTGGTTGATTTAGTAGTCCAAACACAGATGTTGGGTATGTAAGGGGAAAGCTAGGCTACATGCCCATTCTTCACTTACCTTTTCCCGTGTTGAGCACCACTAAGTTCAAGGCCACACCCCTTGACTGGAGCTGGAAGGCACTGCTTGTCTGTGAACACCTAAGTGTCAACCTGGGCAGACAGACTGGTCACCACTGTCACATTAGAAGGGATGTTGGAATGGAAAGAACATTCTAGAGACAGCAAACAAGTAATTCTGGACTCACTCCAGCTCCCAAAGTTCTATAACATAAGAGGTGATCTGGAGGTTAGCCTCAAAATATCTTTTCTTTACTTTTAAACATTAATCTTTTAAATAGAAACGAGGTCTTGCTATGTTGCCCAGTCAGGTCTCAAACTCCTGGGCTCAAGCAATCCTCTTGCCTCGGCCTCTTGAGTGGATAGGATTACAAGTATACACCACCCAGCTGCTATTATAGCTTCAAAGTTTTTAAAGCAAGTGTAACAATAGTCAAGAGTCCAGCTGCTGATGTCAGAATTCCTATATGTTTTCCCAGCAGAGTTCAAGCCTGATCCTCCCTGGGGACCTGACTGGTCAAGTCCTGTTTAGGCAGCTTCACCTTCAGAAGAATACAGGGCAGTCCAGTCTCACTTTGGAAAACTTCCCCTTGGAGGACACATTCTAGAAGATTTTGTGAATCCAAATGATAAACAGAGAAGAGGAAAAGCAAGTAGGTTAGTATTTATGTGGGAGGAAGTAGTGCAGGAGGATGGCCATGGAAGCCCACTTCTGGCTCCAATAGTCTGGTTTGTAGCTGCCTGATCCTGCTGATGTCTGATTGGAAAGCTGGATAAAATACGAAAGGATCTGTCTGAAGACACCTGGTAGCTAGAACTTGGCCAATATCCCAAGGAAAAAGGAGTACATTGATGTGAACCAGTGGGTACTTGACACAAAAGCAACCCACATTGCAAGTGTTCAATAGCCACCTACAGCTACTCTACTAGACAGCACAGATCGAGCTTCTACAGTTTCCTATATACAATATCTACTATGCAATGAAAATTTCCCAAGCATACAAGAAAATAGAACCAAAAGAAAAAGATAGGTAATAGAAACAGATGCAGATATGAGAATGATCAAAAATAGATCTCTAAATAACTAAGATTCATATATTCAAGAAATTACAAGACAAATGGGAATTTAGCAGAAAACTCAAATCAATAAACCAAATGAAAATTCTAGAACTGAAAAATGTGATAACTGAAATTAAGAGCTGAATAGATAGATTTAACAGCAGATTGGTCACAGTCAAATAAAAGATTAGGAAACCAGAAGACTGGCCAATATAAAAATCCAGAATAAAAACTAGAGTATTTAAAAGGGCATAAAATACCAAAAAAGTGTATAAGAAACAAATGTGACATGACGAAGTGGTCTAATATATATACAATTGAAGTGCTACAAGGGAAGGAGAAAGAGATTATGGCGGAAACAACATTTGAAGATTTCTCAACTATCATGAAACCCATAGAATCAGGGGGTTCAGCGAACCACAAGCAGGGTAAATACAAAGAAAACCATACCTAGAGAACATCATGGTAAAATGCTGGAAATCAACAACAATGATAAAAAACCTTTAGAGCATCCAGAAAAAATGTAAAGGGCATATTAACTTCAAAGGGGCAACAGTTAAGACATGCACGCAGCTGATTTCACAGCAGAAACAGTAAAAATAGAAGATAATGGCATGACATCTTCACAGTCCTGAAAGGAAATGTCTGCACAGGATAAGCAAGCAGGAAAAGAGAGATCTGAGGCTGTTTATTTCTAAAAAAGAAAAAATAAACCTGTGGTTGTCTCTCAATGACTTATACTGCTTTAATGGGAGTTTTATTTTCTGTTTTCACCTTTTGGATCTTTACTGCCTATTAATTTTTTGCTCTGCTTATGTAACTGAGATAAAGCATTACATGTATTCTAATTCCAAGAAAATAAGTTAATATATTTTCCTAATGAAATCTTGAATCTCATTTTTTAAAACTGTATTTTATTAATGGGACTTTCCTCCCATCAAACGCTTACAAATTAATGAGGTCATTGCCAACATTAACTACACATTCCAGTGACTAATTAGAGTGGCATATAGTTTCTTTCCTCCTGCCACACTAAAGTATTTCATTTGCATGGCTAGTGAAATCATTAAGAGTCCCAGGATTTTAATTAAGACTGTCTGGGTAAGAATCCTGCCTCCACCACCTACTCACTGTGTGATCTCAGGCAACTTAATGTCTCCAAACCTTGATTTCACAGAGGACAATCATAGCCATTCCTAGGAATTTGTGAGACATACATGAGAAGATTATACATGTAAAATTCTTGGCACAGGGAAGATTCTGTTTCCTCCAAAAGACATAGGACCCACATGTTTCCAACAAAACTTGGCAATACTAGCAGAAAAAGCAAGTTCTTTTGGCAAACACACACCATCAGTAACGAGCTGACGACACCCATGACAAGGCATGCCCACTGTTACAAGGCCTGCTCCCCTGGGACAGCCATGCATGGAACAGGGTCAATGTGTCCCAGACAGCAACAGATGACTTGTAAAATTGGGAAAGGAAGGGAAGAAAAGTTGTTAAAGCAACCCCACTTTGTGAAATGCCTTCCCCCTCAGGGAACACTGAGTAATCCCGGGCACCCCCCGGCTTCCTGGGATCTCTAACACCTCCCCACTCCAACCCCTGCAGTGTGAGCATGTCTGTTTGAACGCTGAGCTTCCTCCTGTTCCTGAGTAACCTGGTGCAGCCACATGAAAGTAAAGCCTAGTTCTGGCTTTGGGCTTCTGGTTCTTTCATCCCTTACCCCGTCCCTAAAGTTCCATTTCTCCCCTCAATCAGGAAAATGAATTAAAGCTGAGAGTGGGGGGCAGTGGTGGTGAATTCTTAAGCAATCCTTTCAAGAACTATTCTTGGGGAGAGGGGGTTAAAGAGGTCTCTAAAGTTCATTTTAATTTCCTTAGAAATTAAAATGGATTCTGTAGTGACAGAATCCAGAGAAACATGATATGATTTTTAAAATAATCATTTTCGGAAACTGATAGGCAACACATACAAGGATTAGATTCAACTTTGTGATTCTAATATCTCTAAGGAGCATGTCATCTGAAATGTGATATGGAAAAATCCAAGTTCTAATTTTATTCAACTAGATAATGCATGCTTAGGATCTCGATCTTTCCTTTTTATCTTTTAATTGGTGAAATATTTCCATCTTTTATGGAAGCATAACACAGAATACAGAAAATACACATATCACAAGTGTGTATGTGTATACAAGTATACCCTTAATGATTTTCTCAATGAAAATTCCATGTAAATCATTAAAATAGTAACCTACCACATTTCTATATCTTCAGGTCCCAGGGCCTGGAAAGCTGAGGGGCATCAGGCTCACTCTGTTCACCCCATTCCATCTCACCACTGCTTAGCTTCCACCCAAAAGCCTCTACTTTTAACTGTTTTAAGGATTGAGGTTGGGCACTAGATTTTGTTGTGGGAAAAGGATAGGTTCTGATGTAAAAAAAAAAAAAAATAGTTTTAAAGTTAACAATCTCATCCTAAGATTCAGGGTTCCTTCCTATTCATAGCTCAGGATGTGGGACATGCTGTCACAAGAGAAAGATGCTGAGCCAAGACCAGGTGGCAGGTGGGGCTCCAGGGTGAACACAGGAACACAGGGTCCAATGTGGGCAAGAGACCTCAACGTGGAAGCAGGGCATGTCCCAGCACCAGATCTATGGGTGAGCCCCTGGTCAAGAGTCAAAAATGGACATGATACCAGCATTGGAGCAAAGACTTCGCTTGTCTAAGTCATTTCCTTCAAGAGTGGTTTGCATTATGCTTTGCAAAACGTCCTGGTCTTCTCCAGAACCTGCAGGTTAAATCCATGGAGTTATTCAAATCCAAAGCACGCCACTCTAATGCAAGCAACAGCTGTGGGAAGTTTCAGTTCCAGGTCTGCGCACATGATTCAGTCAAATTCCCAGAAATGGTGCGGGTACTTCCCAGGCAACTGGATCCTGTGCCCAGCTCTCCAGAGTAGATGTCATTCTGTTCTCCGTCGTGGAATGCAACTTTGCCCTTGCCCTCAATTTCTCCACATTGAGTGTCCTCATCTACTGTTCCCTCCATGCACTTAGGGATGTGTTTCTTGGCTCTGAGCCTGTGAAGCACTTCTGTTGTGATGTTATAACCTCTTGAGTGTGTTGTTCCCTCTGTGACTCTGACATATACCTTCCCCCACAGGCCTCCCCACAATTGCAAGAATACGCACTTAGTTGTACTGCTTTTCTATTTTCCTTTCCCATAGCCTTTCCTCTCCCTTGGAGAGTAGTTTTCTCTAATGACATTTGAAGGCATGCTTTCTTTATTCTGTTTTTCAGAAAATAGTTCTGCAATTCCTTTGGAGGCTGCCATCTGAAATGCATTTGTACTGCCCTGTTTTTATCCTTCTGCCTCCTACAGCACAAAGAAAATCAATCATTCGATTCCTCCTAGTCGTTTTTTGAGAGACCACAGTCTCCAAACACTAAAATAGGCCCTGTAAGGATAATATAAAGGACATAGGAGATGAGATGTGGTTCTTGCCCTTGAGTAAATGGTAAGAGAGCTGGAAGAACTCTGTTGATCAATACCTGATACAGCCAGGATGCAGCTCAGTATTAAATCATTCCTTCAAGCTGAGGGCAGTGGCTCATATCTGTAATCTCAGCACTTTGGGAGGCCAAGGTGGGTGGATCACCTGAGGTCAGGAGTTCGAGACCAGCCTGGCCAATATGGTGAAACCCCATCTCTACTAAAAACACAAAAAATTTAGCCAGGCATAGTGGCACGTGCCTGTAATCCCAGCTACTCGGGAGACTGAGGCACAAGAATTGCTTGAGCCCAGGAGGTGGAGGTTACAGTGAACCGGGATCACACCACTGCACTCCAGCCTGAGCGACAGAGTGAGACTGTCTCGAAATAAATAAACAAACAAACAATCATTCCTTCAGTTCCCAGAGCCCTTGAGTGGCATCTATGGAAGAATGCTTTCTGCAAGTACTATTTTTTAAAAAAGGAGTTTTCACTTTTCCACTAACTTTGAACCATTGCCTCAACAGTCTGAAACATAACAGAGTCTCAAGTAAATATTTTGGACAAACAAATGGGTGGGTGGATAGATGGATGGATGGATGAATACTCATCCATAAATACATGGATAAGTAGACGGATGGATGCATGGTAGGTGGATGCATGGTAGGTGGATGGATGAGTGGATGGATGAATGGGTGGATGGATGGATGGATGGGTGGATGGATGGGTGGATGGATGATGAATGGGTGGATGGATGGGTGGATGGATGAGTGGATGGATGAGTGGGTGGATGGATGGGTAGATGCCTGGAGGGATGAATTGATGCATGGATGGGTGGAAGGATGGGTGGATGAATGAGTGGATGGATGAATGGGTGGGTGGATGGGTGGATGGGTGGATGGATGGATGGATGAATGGATAAATGGACAAGTGGATGGATAGATGGATGGGTGGATGGATGGGTTGATGGATAAGTGGATTGATGAATGGGTGGACGGATAGATGGATGGATGGATGGATGGATGGATGGATGGATGGATGGATGAATGGATGGATGAATGGATGATGAATGGGTGGAAGGATGGGTAAATGGATGGGTGGATTGATGAATGCACAGGTGGATGGGTAGACAGATGGATGGATGAATTGATGCATGGATGGGTGGAAGGATGGGTAAACGGATGGGTGGATGGATGAGTGGATGGATGAATGGGTAGATGGATGCATGGATGGATGGATGGATGGATAGATGGATGGATGGATGAATAGATGCATGGATAGGTGGAAGGATGGGTGGATGGATGGGTAGATGGATGAATGGACAGGTGAATAGGTGGATGGATGGATGGATGGATGGATGGATGGATGGATGGATGGATGGACGCATAAGTGGATTGATGGATGGGTTGGTGGGTTGGTGGGTGGATGGATAGACATATGGATAGGTGGATGGATACATGAGCTACTTTACTTGATGTTGGATATCCTAATTAAGAGACAGTTTGGTACAGCAGCCTAGTGTGGCTGTGTGAATATGAAGAAGTTATTTAACCTTTGTTTCTTTTTTTATTCACTTGTAAAACAGAGACAAAACAGGTCCATGATCACTTATATGCAATCCTTATGGATTTGTTAGGGATTCAGACATTGCCAGATTTCAAAGGGGTGATGTAATTTATATATACCTCCAGCTGGGTCTGAGGCAGTACCACAAAACAAGAACACTGACTATTTTTATTGAGTAATGTAAATAGAAACCTAATGGGCTAAAACAAGACTGTAACCATCCTAAAGTCTTCTCAGTTTGGTTTTGACATCAAATGAGATATGACCAACTTTTTAGTTTCCAGAGCATTTTGGATTTTAGCATTGAATGTAAGGAAATGTGAATTGGTCTTCTCTACATTTTAGAGCTTGTTTGGGGATTCCCGTAAGATTACAAGCACATATTGGTTTACTTGTTTATTCTCTACTTTCCCCACAGTATTAACTACAACCATTATAAAAGTGAGGGCCGTGTTAGAAAAATTCTATGCCTATACCTGAGCAGGTGTTCAACTAAGGCAAGTGGTATGAAGCGTGGAGTGAGGGATGAAGTATCCTGACTCCTGCACTTCCCTCCCCCGTGAGCTGCCGCTGCAGGTCTATGCTCTGAGCTCATCGGTTTGTATATTCCTGAATCACTGCAGCACATACCCCCACGGGCCACTTCCTTGTTCTTGAAGCACTCCCCTTCTTTGCTTGCTTTCCATATCATGCAATCTTTCTGGGTTTTCTTCTTCATCTCAGTCTTCTCTTAGATTTCCTCTTCCTCCTTCTTGTCCCACAAATGTCAGTACTTTATAGGTTTCTGCCCTCAGTCTCCTCTCTTTGAGCTTGTGGAGAACTCTCTGCTGGTTACCTTGCCTGCTCTCTGGCTTTACCTATTGTCGCATACACTTAAGATTTTCAATCCAAATCTGTCCTTGAGATTTGGACTTGAGCGAAGACTCTCATGAGCTTCAGGCTCAAGTGTGCATCACTTCTAGGATGTCTGAAAGCACCCTAATTCCAACACGCCCAAAAGAATCCACCTCATTTTGCCCAAACCTGATTCTCAACCTTATCAGTGAATGCACTCTTATCAATGAATGCACCATCATTCACCCAGGCCAGAACCTGGGAGGCATCTCTTCCTCTTTACCTAAATCAGATCCATCCCCAATTCTCCAGCAATGCTGTATTTATCCATCTCTCATTACATCTCTACTGTTCCTTTTACCTCGCTCATTCAAGTTCCTATCATAGCTTCTTTGATTTTCTGAAGCTATTCTCAAGAGGTGATTCAGGGACCCCTAAGGATCTATCTCCAAGGTCCTTGCAGGTATCTACAAGATCATATCATGCATGGATAAAACCCATTCAAAGTTCAAGAGAGATTAATGTTTTCAATGTACAGAATTTAAGTGTACTGATATGGTTTCAGATTCTCCTTTCAGAAACTACCATCTGTTGAATGTTGGTGCAGTATCAAAGAATAATATGCACAATTATCTGAAAAGACCATTAAAATATTTCTCCATTTTCCAACTATACATCTGCTTAAGTCTGGATTTTCTTTGTGTCCTTAAACTAAAAAGCACTCACAGCAGACTGACTGTGAAAGCAAATAAGACTCTATCAGGCTTCCATTAGACTATACTTTAAAGAAATTTGCAAAATCTCTAGATTTTGGTTTTGAAATAGAGTTCTGTTTTACAAAAGTCATGTTAACATGTAATGGTTTAATTAATGTTATTTTAATAAGTTAAATAATTTTAAATTTTCTGTTTTAATTTCTAATTTGGCAAATATTGGTAGGTACAACCACAAAACAAAAACTCTTTAGTATCCTCAGTATTTTTTGTGTGTAAAGGAGCCCTAAGACCAAAATGTTTGAGAACCTTTCTTTAATTTACCAGAACAGCTTTGTGGCCAGTCTTCTTCACCCCTGTTGAACCCACTCTGCAGCCAAAGTGACTCTCCTGCAGGGCAATGTCATTAAACAACAACCCCTAATAAAACCCTTGAGAGGGTTCCCACTACCCTGAGGATAGACAATAGGCAGGGTCCTCCACAACCCTGCAAACTTCCCTCTCTTCCCTCTCAATCCCCAGCCATGGGCCTTTCCATATATGTTCACTACCTCTAGAATGTTCTTTTAATTCTACCATCCCTTCTGTTTTCTGCAGAATAGGATCTATTATAAGGCCAGCTCCCTTAATGATGCTGGGATGCGTGTCAGCAAACCAGGCTATCACTTCCTTCTCATGCCAGGTGGTTCTTTCTTCTCATATATTGCACAAAAGACCAGGGCTTCCCTCAGAAAGGAGTACATCGGTAGGCCACCACCAGTGATGACCAGTGGCTTTGATCCTCAAAAGTCCACAATAGATGACTCTCTTTTTATTAAATTAAATAAAATTGTATTTAAAACATAAAAATTTAATTACATTAAATTGTATTAAATCATCTCTCAAAATGTTTTCAAACATTCTGGTCTATCATCCACTGTACTTCCCTATCATAACACTTATCATAGTGAATAACCTGAAATTGCTCCTTTAATTATCTTTCTTTCATTTGATGCTAAGGATATGAGGTTGGGAACTGTGTCTGCCCTGTTTAATGCTACATGTCCATTACCTAGTGTAATGCAGGCTTTGCATAGAGTAAACAAAAAATAAAATTCTGAGCACCTCACAACCATTGGAATCAGCCCCTCCTCTCAGCCAGGGTATTCCAAAGTTAACCTAAAAACTGGTTTAGGCCATGACAGGAAGGCAGGATCAAGCATGTCTCATTATGCCCTCCTTCCTTTTGGAATTCAGGAAAAGCCAACCAGCATTAACATCAACACAGACCTTAAGACTGTTAAGAAACATTTAGAATCTATTCTCTCTGATGGCTGCTACCTGGATGTTTCATGTGCATGAGAAAACTTTGGTCTCCACAACCCCTTATTGTAACCCAGACGCTCCTCTCTATTGATAATAACTCTTTCAACCAATTGCCAATCAAAAATTCTACCCTTAACCTGGAAGCCCTCTCCCTCTTAAAGTTGTCCCACCTTTTTGGACTGAACCAATGTGTATCTTGCATGTATATGATTGATGTCCCATGTCTCCCTAAAATGTATAAAATTAGGCTGTGTCCCAATCACCTTGGGCGCATGTTCTCAGGATCTCTTGAGGGCCGTGTTACAGGCCATTGGTCACTCATATTTGGCTCAGAATAAATGTCTTCAAATATTTTACAGTTTGACTCTTTTTGTCAACAATAGGTAGGTGCATAATGTTTATTGGTTAAAGAAAAGTAGATGAGGGAGAGCGAGACAAAATTGGGTCCCAGCAGAAATCAGAAGAATATCTGGAGAGAGAACAAAGGGACATTTTTCTAATCTTAGAGAGGAGATTGAGGCCCTGCTCTGACTTTTCAGGTAGGGTTGCCGTGATTATTACTGAATATTCAAATACTTTACATCTTACCTGGAAGGTTTTACAGGAGGCACAATTTAAAAGTGAAATTTGATTCAGAGATTTATATTGATCTGATTAAAACAATTTATTTTAAGAGTTTTTTAAGTTATAAAATTGCCTAGTAGATGTTTTTGGATTATCTTTAAACATTATTATCTGGAGAATTTTGATAAGCACAAGAGTATAATCCTGATTTTTACATATGACCCTTTCTTTATACTATATCCCTATAATTACTTTAGATTTCAGGAACCATTTATTTTATATCACCTGGAGAATATTTGCAGTTGCCTTAAACATGTAGATGAACATTCTATGTATATATAAGGAAAGAACAGGCTTCTTTTTAAAACTGCACGTTTATTCCCAGTCAACATTTTAGAAAGAATCAAGCCTGAATACTAAAAGGTACAGCTCTAGCCATATGAATTTTAGATTTTAGCTGAGGGAGAAAAAAATTCTCTATTTTTCTTGAAGATTTTAAATTATTATTTGGGCTTGAGTTTCTCAAGTTAGAAAACAAAACAAAACAGTGTTTACTATTCAGGTTCTGTTATCACTCTTCTACTCAAAAAAGAAAAGGAAGAAAAGAAAAAAAGGCAGCTCTGGATTAATAGAGTCATGAAAAGGCTTCCAGATAAAAATCTCAGGTTCAAAAAATGATTTAATATCTTCATAAAATTGACATAGAAATGCTTGTGAAATTGGATGATACATGACATATTTCATAAAGTTTATTGAACCAAGACTCAATTAACTCTAAAATATTAGAACCATCACCAAGCCCTCTCTGTGCTGCTCAGCTGAGCCTTCCTCACTGGAGGGACCCCTAAGATTTGGGCTCTTTGATCAGCCCCACACAGAACCACTGAGCCCAACTGCGTGTTCCCTAGAAATGGCTGCGCTGAGCCTTTGATGACCGGGCTTCTTACAAAGCCCTATCTAGACATTGACAAGGTGACTCGTTTCTGTCCAGTGTGAATCTGGGATGGTCTTGCAATAATGATATAAAAATTTGGCCGGTGTATTACCAAGTATTTTATTTTTTGTATTTTGATGCCCTGACATGTTGGGGGCTGCTGGCCCTGTAGGAATTGTTCTCCCCACCCCAGCCCCAAGGACCAGCTGATTCCTAGAGGGAGTAAAGGACCCCTGTGAGTACACCTTTCATATGTAAAACAACCAACCCAGAGCCCACACCCCACCGCCCCCTCTATGGGGCTTTCATACTCTGGGCCACTATCCCCTTACCCCCATCACCCCAGGGAAGGTACCAGACAACCAGGGAGAGCCCCTCCATCCCAGAGCCCACTGAAATGATTCATACTAGCCAATCCCAAGCCTGCTTACCCTGCCTCACCTGTCCCTTCCCACAAAAACAAAACAAAACAAAATAAAGGCTCTTGCCCACAGTACCCTCGATTCCTCATCCTATGGCCTGTCTTGGTGTTTCCATATATAGCACCTCGTGGCATGGTGTGGGCTCTCTTCTTGGGAACTGTGAGAAGCAAACTATCTTTTCAATGGCAGTCATGTTCTTATCTGTTGGCCTTACTGTGCCTCACATTTTCTCCCACTGCGCTATATTTTAAAACAACCAGGGAAATAAATTTTCTTTCAACATGTATTAATACATAGAAGGAGTTAAGATGAAGGCAGTTGTCCAATAAGGAAGCTCTGTCCTTTAAGCCCAGGGCAAAAAGGGTCTGGATGGAGCATTTCTGGCTTGATTCCATTGGACCTCCCCTGGCTGTGTCCCCTGGCTCACACAGCATCCAGTTGCTCAAGGTTCCCTCTGTCTGAATCCTTCTCCACGCAGTCCCACTAACTGAAGCATTCGGTTCTTCTTTTGGGCGGTCTTGAAGTTGATGATAATCTCCATCTGCCTGAGTTAGGAAAACATTTTTTGATGAAGGACTTGGCAGGAACGTGCTTGTGCCCGTCACAGCTAGTGAGCCCTGAGCTGATGAGGAAAATAAGTGCTGATATGTGACTAAGGACTGTTCTCACATCCCAGACAGTTCGTGTGGACTCCCAGAAATACTGATTACATTTATTCTTGCTTTAGGACAAAAAACATGAGAAATATTCTTTTTTTTTAATTTGACAAGTGGCTGATATATTTTTCCTCACCCTAGCTTTATTGAGGTATAATTAACAAATAGGAATATATTGAAATCAGCATGTTGAAGAGATGTTGGCGCTCCCATGTTCGTTGCAGCATAATTCACAATCAATAAGGTGGAAGCAGCCCAGGTGTCCACCATCAGATGGATGGATAAGGAACATGTGATCTATATACTCAAGGGAGTACTGTTTAGCCTTTAAAAACATGGAAATGTTGTTATTTGAGACATGATAAACCTGGAGTACATTATGCTGCATGATATAAGCCAGGCACAGAAAGGCAAGTATTACATGATATCACTTATATGTGGAATCTAAAAAAGTTGAACACATATAAGTGGAAGTCCTATGCATTGTATATTTCAAAATTATGCATTATATATTTCAAAATTGCCAAGAGAGTAGATTTAAAATATTTTCACCACAAAGATGAAAAGCATGTAATGAATTTGTTAATGAATCTGAATTAATCATTCTACATTATAAATACATATCAAAGCATCACATTGTGCCTTATAAATATATAGAACTATTATTTGTCAATTAAAAATAAAATGTAAAAATTAATATTAGAAATTACACATATTTACATGGTGTTTTGATATATGTATATATTATGAAATTATCAAATCAAGAAAATTAACATATACATCACTTTATATACTTATTTTTTTGGGGGTGGTGAAAACATTGAAGACCTACTCTCTTAGTCAATTTCAAATATACAATGAAGCATTGTCACCAAACTGTACAATAAATCTCCAGAACTTATTTATCCTCCATAACTGAAAGTTGTACCCTTTGACGAAGGTCTCCCTATTCCTCCCAAAACATCCAGCCTCTGGTGACTACCATCCAATTCTCTGCTTCTGTAACTGAAATGCAGTTTAGTTGCTTGCTGAGTCCAGTTAAAAAAAGAAAGGTCTGATACCTAAAAAAGTGAATTTCTTGGCCGGGCGCGGTGGCTCAAGCCTGTAATCCCAGCACTTTGGGAGGCCGAGGCGGGCGGATCACGAGGTCAGGAGATCGAGACCATCCTGGCTAACACGGTGAAACCCCGTCTCTACTAAAAAAAAATACAAAAAACTAGCCGGGCGAGGTGGCGGGCGCCTGTAGTCCCAGCTACTCGGGAGGCTGAGGCAGGAGAATGGCGTAAACCCGGGAGGCGGAGTTTGCAGTGAGCTGAGATCCGGCCACTGCACTCCAGCCTGGGTGACAGAGTGAGACTCCTTCTCGAAAAAAAAAAAAAAAAAAAAAAAAAAAAGTGAATTTCTTCCAAAGCTAGCTTGGGGAAGAGGCACAGATGTCCTGCTGTACTGCTTCACCTTTGGAGCAGAAAGCGGGCACCTTTATAAGGTGGCGGGGTGGGGAATGAGCAAGGGCAGGGGCAGGGTTCCCCTGTTAGGTTGGTCCTTGTCTATTGACAGTTGAGTTGGCGCCTTCCTGGGCAGATGTAAGTTCTAAAAGTAGCCAAGCAGGCATGCTTTCCATATGCCCTCTAGTGGATCAAAGTTCCAAGGCAACCCCCTACAAGTGAAAGTTCCATGGGGCATGCTTTGGTGTGCAAATCAACTGTCAGCTCTCCAGGAGAGATCCATCTTGGAGCGCACAGTTAGATGAACTTGCCCTGTAAGGAATGTCTGGTGATGGGGGACGTGAAATGTTACATTTGCATTTCTGAAGGGCTAGGTAGGAAATAGGGAGCCAGAGACATGAGAAAAAAAAGTGATAGAGGGAAAAAAAATAATTAAACCACCTCTTAGAAAAATGGGGGTATTCAGTTACACTTCTCTGAGTTGGACTTTCTTAGATTCCATAGATGAGTAAGATCATATGGCATTTATCTTTCTATGCCTGGCTTATTTCATTTTGCGTAATGTCCTCCAGGTTCATCTATATTGTCCCAAATGATAATATTTCATTTTCTTAGGCTGAATAGTATTCAATTGTTTTTATAATACAATATTTTCTTTATCCCTTAATGAACAATATTCTGTGATTATGTCATATTGTATTGTGTTGTGTTGTACTATCCTACATGCCATGGACCTTCATATCTCTCTACTTTCTGTTTGCAATAAAATTTAGTCTAGGCTCTCAGGAAGGACCTAAGTGTGTGTGCGTGTGGCTTTGTTTTGCACAACCTTCCACATCTTGTGGAAATAAGGAGTCATAACAGGAAAATCCCTCTTAATGCTGTGCCCTCAATGTTTGTCAATGAAGATTCCGTTACTCCTGTTTAGCATGTGTTAGAAATGGTGTTAGAGCCAGAGCTCCAGAGAGTGGGAATGTAGGACTCCTTTATTCTACCTTGTCAATACTGTGATCTAGGACTTTGCCATAGGTAAAAATATGAGGTCAGCTAGATGGCCTGGGGCCCAGTCCTGGCTCTATCCTGTCAAAGGCATTTGAACCAGAGTGACTCCGTCTTGAATTCAGGCTGGGTACAATGAGGCTGAGACCTACTGGGCATTTCCAGGGTTAAGGCATTCTTAGTCATAGGATGAGATAGGAGGTCAGCGCAAGATACAGATCTCAAAGACCTTGCTGATAAAACAGTTGCAGTAAAGAAGCCAGACAAAACCCACCAAAACCAAGATGGTGACCAGAGCGACATCCGGACATTCTCAGTGCTTATTATACACTAATTATAATGCTTTAGCATGCTAAGAAACACTCCCACTGGTGCCATGACAGTTTACAAATACGATGGCAAAGGAAGTTACCCTCCCTTTGGAGGGTATGGTCTAAAAGAGAGAGGAACCCTCAGTACTGGGAATTTTCCACTCCTTTATCAGAAAACTCATGAATAGTCCACCCCTTATTTAGCATATAATCAAGAAGCAACAGTAAGTATAAGCAGCTTGAGTAGCTCATGCCACTGCTCTGCCTATGGGGTAGCCATTCTTTCTTTCTTTACTTTCTTAATGAACTTGATTTCACTTTATGGACTCACTCCGAATTCTTTCTTGCATGAGATTCAAGAACCTTCTCTTGGGGTGTGGATAGGGGCCCCTTTCTGGTAACAACTCCATACTAGAAAAAAGGAACAGTGCTGTTAACTTCCCATTGGAAGCAGGATTTTAGGATGTTATTTCATTTATGTAAGCATAATATATACATTGACCTTTGTTCCTGGCTCCTGGCACACAGCTCCTAAAACCCACGGAGTCTCCTGAGTGATGAGGGTCTTTTATACGCTGACATGAGATGACTTGGGGGTGGGGCCCTGGCTAGCTTCAGGATAGGGGTCTGGCTGCCAGAAAAAAGCAACCCTGGAATTAGAGGGTTAGAACTTTCAGTCCCACCCACTCTGGGGGAGGAGAGAGGGACTGGAAATTGAGTTCAGCAACCAACGACCAATGACTTAATCAACCATGCCTGTGTAACAAAACCTCTATAAAACCCCTAAATGATGGGATGCAGAGAAATTATGGGTTGGTAAATGCTCAGTGTGCTGGGAGGTGAGGTGCCTCGGTGAGGGCAGGAAAGTATCATGTTCCTTACTCCCCATACCTTGCCCTATGTATGCCTTTCATCTGGCCATTCTTTTTTTTTTTTTGAGATGGAGTCCCATTCTGTCACCGAGGCTGGACTGCAGTGGCGTGATCTTGACTCACACAACCTCCGCCTCCCAGGTTTGAGCGATTCTCCTGTCTCAGCCTCCTGAGTAGCTGAGATTACAGGCACACGCCACCATACCTGGCTACTTTTTCTGTATTTTTAGTAAAAACGGGGTTTAGTCATGTTGGCCAGGCTGGTCTCGAACTCCTGCCCTCAGGTGATCTGCCCACCTCAGCTTCCCAAAGTGTTGGGATTACAGGCGTGAGCCACTGCACGAGGCCCCATCTGGCCATTCTTAAGTTTAAACATAAGTAAACTGTTTTCCTGAGTTCTATGAATTATTCTACAAATTCACAAACCAGGTGGTGGGGGAAGGGAGGATATCAAGGGAACCCCTGAATTTGTAGCCAGCTGAGCAGAAGTGTGGATAATCTGAGCACTCTACTATGGCTGGCATCCAAAGTAGGGGCGGTCTTGTGGGTCTGAGCCCTTTACCTTTGGGTCTGCNTTTTGAGATGGAGTCCCATTCTGTCACCGAGGCTGGACTGCAGTGGCGTGATCTTGACTCACACAACCTCCGCCTCCCAGGTTTGAGCGATTCTCCTGTCTCAGCCTCCTGAGTAGCTGAGATTACAGGCACACGCCACCATACCTGGCTACTTTTCTGTATTTTAGTAAAACGGGGTTTAGTCATGTTGGCCAGGCTGGTCTCGAACTCCTGCCCTCAGGTGATCTGCCCACCTCAGCTTCCCAAAGTGTTGGGATTACAGGCGTGAGCCACTGCACGAGGCCCCATCTGGCCATTCTTAAGTTTAAACATAAGTAAACTGTTTTCCTGAGTTCTATGAATTATTCTACAAATTCACAAACCAGGTGGTGGGGAAGGGAGGATATCAAGGGAACCCCTGAATTTGTAGCCAGCTGAGCAGAAGTGTGGATAATCTGAGCACTCTACTATGGCTGGCATCCAAAGTAGGGGCGGTCTTGTGGGTCTGAGCCCTTTACCTTTGGGTCTGCAATAACTCTAGGAGTTAGTGACAGGATGAGATAAATTGTAGGACACCCAATTCATGTCCGTAGAGTTGAGGGAGTAATATTGGAAAAGATACCATTACTTGAGGTTAGGGAAAGAACATGAAAATTTCAAACTTAAAACAACCCTTCAGGTTAACTATTATATTACAAATTTGCAGATGAAGAAATTGAAGCAAAGAGACTAAGAAGTTGCCAGAGTTACGAAGCGAATAAGCACTTAAACAAGGATTTGGACTTGGGTATATTTGAATCCAAAGCACTCCTTGTTCTCTTCACAAACCAGGCAGCCCTTATGTTAGGTGGTGATGCGGGACAATTACCCAAACATTTCCAACAGCTCTACTTTAACAAGCACGGAAGGAGCATGGGTTTGGTCACTTAACTCCTCTGAAGTCTAAACCTGCTTCCTAAGGATGCCATGAGGGTCAGGTAAGACCAGGAAATCATTTTGTAAAGAGTGTAAGTCAGTGTCCACTTGTAAAGTATGTTTATTATAATTGTATCATTTTTGTTATAAAATTTATCAGCATCAGTTTCTCCTGATACACCCACGGCAGTCTTCTGCACTGCTTCTGCATCACCAGAAAGGGAGCCCAGCACAGTTCCTTGGTTTCAAGGTTGTAATTTGCCAAGAATCATCTGTCTGTGGCATGCCTCTGGTCAGGTAGAGACCAGTACTGATGTCCTTTAATTACATATGTTAGAAACCACAGCTAATTCAGGACAAGCTAAAACATTTGAAATAAACACCAGAGTGGCAGAGCACTAGATGGTGTACCAACCAGTGCCACGTTACATAAAACAACCAAATAAAGACAAAACAGAAAACAAAGATGTTTCATGTCCCCCTTTTCTCAAATACTAGATTCTGACTTGACTGTTCTGATTCCATTCAAAGAAAAAGTCAATTCCATGTAATGGGAATTCCATATACATTATCAATCAATTTCATTAAAACTTCTAGAAATCATTTGAACATTGTCCATATCCATTGATATTGAAATCCCACAAAGGCACAGAGGCTGGGGAAAATGTGGGAAGTGCAAGATAAAAATTTGTCTAACTCAGGGGTGACTGAAAGAACAAGTAAATAGATGCAGACCTTCTCTGACTTAACTGCAGGGAGGTCTGCATGTGGAGACTCAAACAAGAAGATGATACCAGGAATTTCTCCTTACCTTAATAAGAGTATCTCAGTTTAGTGTGTGGCCTGTCTTTAACTAAATATTGGTGTTTAACTGGTTCTTCTTCGTTTGCTGTCTATTCAATGCACTGAAAAAAGACACTAATCATGTATCCTTCAAACTACACTGTTGATTTTTACCAGAATATGTATTGCTACGTTTCAAAACCCCATATTTGGACAGGAGGTTCTCTGTCACCTTTATGTAATGGAGAATACGTTACTGAATGACGTTTTTGTACTGCATTTGTTCCAATCCCATCTTCATGACTCTAACTTGTAGAAGGAGAAAACATTACATTTATCAAGAGCCTTCTCTATGCCACTATCTCCATTTACACTCATCAATTAAATAATGTGTTGGTCCAATTAGTCAGACAAGCAACATTCTTTATTGAGCGCTAGTTAAGTGCTGGGGACCCAAAGATAAATAAGACACAGTCTCTGACATCAGGTTACTCTGACCAGTAGGAGAAGATAGGCATGTTTTTAAAAGAGAGATACCAAAAAAGGGCCAAAAAATACTAGAGAAGATTCTATTATTCTAATCACAAAATTATGTTCACAGGACTAGGAAGTTAAAATGTAGAACAAGCTGGGTTTATATGAGAAGAATTGAAAAGAGACTCACAAAGAGATATTTGCACATTCATTTTCGTCACAGTATTCCCAATAGCCAAGGTATGGAGGCAATCTAAATGTCCATTGTCAAATGAATGGATGAAGAAAATGTGGTATAGGAAGTAAATTATGAACCTTGAGGACATTATGCTAAGTGAAATAAGTTGGTTACAAAAAGACAAATACTGTATTACCCCACTTATACTAGGAATCGAAAATAGTCAAACTCATGGAGACAGAAAGCAGAATGATGGCTGCCAGGGGTTAAGGGAAAATGAAGAGTTGTTTAATGAATATAGAGTTTCATTTTTGCAAGATTAAAAAGTTCTAGTGATCTATTGTACAATGATGTACTGTAGTTAGCAATACTGTATTATACACTTTAAAATGATTATGAGATTAAATGTAGGTTATGTGTTTTTTGTCACAAAAAAACAAAGCAGGACAAGATCAGAAATAACTTCACAAAGGTTGGGTCCATCACTGAATGTTCTTGGGAGCATCATGAAGAAGACACTACTGTCCCGTTTTACAGCTAAGGGAGTTGAAGACTGAATTTCAGGTCCATGTGACGTGGAAGACGGTGATTTTCCATGACCACCCACTCCATGTCTCTTCTGTAGGATACTAAATCCATATAATGCATTTTAAAAATTTTGCACGAGGCAAATCAGAAAGGATAAAATTCCTAATGTGCTCTTTTGCTTCCACAAACCAAAATGAACCAAATCAATAATCAAAACTAGGGGAAAACATACTAAACATTTATTTTGTTTTCTTATATTTATTTACTTGCCTGCTAATGGAAATGACTAACTTTTAAAAATAAAACTATGAGCTTTTAAAGCTGTAAAGTGAAAACTGTTTTCTTGCCAAACAATGATTTCAAGCAAATGTAGTTCATTTACTGAATGGAGGCTCCCAGAATATTTTCTTGAACACAACCAAAATGACGGAGTCACACACACATTGTTTGCCTCCTCAGTAGGTAAGAGAATACAGCATTCTTCAAACACTGAAAAAGGGTCTAAAATATCATTTAATGAAGAGATATGTATCTTCTCTTTTAAAGCAGTATTTGGAATATTTGTTCATTACAATTTTGTTTGAAATATGAACATCAATTTAATATGCCAGAGAAACATACTACCTTTACCCCCTAAAGTGGAAATATGAATTCTCAAAAATCTATAAACAAGACATATAGTAAATAATTTGTAGATGTATTTGTAGATGCATTTGTAGATGTATTATTAGATTATAGCCATTGCTGTTATTGATTGTCGAATAAATCAGAATAGAGGCAGACTGTTCATGTAGCGGAATAATGTGAATGGTTCTCAACCCCCAGGGGACATTTTTGATTGTCGTGACCTGAGAGTGCTACTAGCAACCAGTGGGTAAAGGTCAGGGATGCCGGTAAGTATCCTGCAGTGCACAGGACAGCCCTTCGCAATAAATGATTATTTGGTCCAAAATGCCACAAGTGCTGAGACAGAGAAACCCTATATTATGCCAATTCTTTAATTGCTGTCTGTCCTACCCACTTTGTCTCAGATCAATAGAAAAAATAAGCAATGTCATTCCCTTCCAGGGACTGTGTCTTCAGGAAGCATACTGCTCATGGCTGGGAAATGCTTGTTTTCAACTGTGGTGTTTTTATAGGAATGACACACAATTCATCTAAAAGGAGATAGAATGATAAACTGCAGGCAAAGAGGAGACCAAGTTCTTTTCAGAACTCTACACTGGCATTTAAATCATATCAAAAAGACTGTAACAACTGGGAATTGGACCAAATTGGCACATTTTTCAATTTGCTACCAGATCCAGGAAGAGAATTGGGTCCAAATCAGTCCTCAAAAATGAATTCCTTGTAAGTAAACATTTTATTTAGTTTGATTTATCCCATTAAAGGTTTCACTTCATATACAGCATAACATGATTAAATTAAAAGCAGAAAAAAAAGATCAGCCCAGAAAACAATCAGTAGGGTGGGAAATAGTAGGAAGTCAGACAAAGAAGCAAAATCTACTATATAAATTTATGCAACCAGCCAGGTATGGTGGCTCACACCTCTAATCACAGCACTTTGGGAAGCTGAGGCAGGCAGATCATGAGGTCAGGAGTTCGAGACCAGCCTGGCCAGCATGGTGAAACCCTGTCTCTACTAAAAATACAAAAATTAGGCAGGCGTGGTGGCATGTGCCTGTAGTCCTAGCTACTCTTGAGGCTGAGGCAGAAGAATTGCTTGAACCCAGGAGGCAGAGGTTGCAGTGAGCCAAGATCTTGCCACTGCACTCCAACCTGGGCAACAAAGTGAGATTCCATCTCAAAAAAATAAACAAATAATTAATTAAATGTATGCAACCAAGAGTAACCCCTATGAAGTCAAACTAGCTAACTAGGGCTCCTTTATCTCATTGGCCCTCACATATACATGGGACAACTTCTTCATGTGGTTACCCAGTTGTCTCTGAGACATTTCATGACATTCATTGATCATAGATTTGTTTGTCCACTTTTATTATTTTTATGCTATTATGTCACAAACATTTGAGACCCTTGGTGTGTGCTTTGCTGATCTGTTGCTATGTATTACAGTACCCTGAAGTTTATCAGTTTAAAATATGCACACATGTTATCTCACAGTTTATTTGGACGGTAAATCTGGGCATGACTTATTTAGGTCCTCGGCTTCAGTCTCTTGCAAGGCTGCAATCAAGTGGCAACTGGGGCTGCAGTCTCATCAGAAGGCTCAACTGGGAAGTGATCTGCATCCAAGCTAACTCACATGGCTGTTGACAAAATTCTGCTTCTTGAAGGCTGTATTCCAAGGCCCTCTGTCCCTGGCTGACCAAAGGATGCCCTCAGTTTCTTGATACGGCCTCTTCATCAGGGAAATATACAAAAGAGCCAGAGAGACACCTCCAGTCACTTGTCAGTAAGCTTGAGAAAAGTATTCAATTTCAAAGATTGGCAGAGAGATAATGGACATTATAGAGCTAAAGAATAACTCCCTGTGGAACCAGTGCTTTGTGCAACCATAACTCTGTGAGAGATTCTGAATTAGATGCTGGAGATAAAATAGGATATAAGACTATGGGTGTGGATCTCAAAGATCTCACAGATGACTAGATGGGAAAACATATAGACCTGGAAGAGAAATACATATAAGAAAATGTATGCTCAAGGCAGATTATCTTGAAAAGGGGACATTATTAAATAACTGACCAGAGGCAGTTGAGAGTATTGAACAAAGCTTGAAGGCCAGCCTCAGATAAATAGAAAGAAAGGAAAGTACAAAGAGTGTGAACAAGTGACCACACACACAAAAAAAGTGTTTAGCATGTTTGGGGACTAATAAGAAAATCAAAGGACTTCTATGGGGACACATGAGATAAAATAAAGGAATCCAGTAACAAAAGTGGTTAAGATAGAGGACTCTAGGGGCCACAGTTCCCAGTTTCAAAGTCTAGTTCTTCCTCCTTGATCCTAGGCAAGTTATTTCACCAAACTGTGCCTCAGCATCCTGCTGTAAGTGGAATGACAGTAGTACCTGTCTTCTTTTTTTTTTTTTTTTTTTTCTGAGACAGTCTCACTCTATTGTCCAGGCTAGAGTACAGTGGTGTGGTTTCAGCTCACTGCAACTTCCACCTCCCAGGTTCAAGTGATTCTTATGCCTCAGCCTCCTGAGTAGCTGGGATTATAGGCATTCACCACCAGACCCAGCTAACTTTTTTATTTTTAGTAGAGATGGGGTTTCACCATGTTGGCCAGGCTGGTCTCGAACTCCTGACCTCAAGAGGTCCACCCACTTCAGCCCCCCATAGTGCTGGGATTACAGGCATGAGCCACTGCGCCCAGCCAGTACCTGTCTTGGGGTAGGAGCACACACATGCTAGGGACTCTAGACATCAGCTATATTTCCTACTATGATGATTAATATCATTGGTACTTGTTATTATTCTGCAGATAGTCAGACACTACAGGAGAACATGGGGAAAGGGGATAAAAGGCATGGAGTGACCTTTTAGGGCAATTATGTCCTGAGTCTGTGTCCATGGTGACCAGCACAGGGAGAGGGTAGAGGCACTGGTCCAGGCAGGGGTTGATGGGACCAGCCCTTGCAGAGTCACAGTGAGGACACAGGGAGGACCCGGAAATGTAGGCCAGGCCAAAAGAGACCGGAGGGGCTTGGAGGCCAGGCTGGATGCCTGGACATGAGGGTTGAGGGCAAGGCAGGACTTAGAGATTGTCTACAACAGCCAATGGTGACATTTTTAAAGGGAGTTTGTAAATCTTTTCAACACCTAGTTCCTTCTTCTGTCTGTAGAGAGTGCTCAGTAAATGCTGATGATTTGAGGTAAAATTAAATGCATTCCAGCCATCCTGTGGCCCCCTCTCAACAGAAGGTATCATTTTAAACATCAATTCAGCCACATTAAAAATTTTTAAAGGTTCAACATTTTACTACAACGTATTAAGATTTCCAAAAGAAAGTATTGTCATAGTACACAAAAAACATCTCTTTAAAATTCCACATCTCTCTCATTTGAAATGTCTCTCTCACACCCGGATTTCCCCAGACATTTTGTCCTTTCTCCTCCAAGCTCCCCAGACACATACAAATCCAGCTTACACCTTGAGACCTTGAGATCATTTTTAACTATAGCCAAATCCATGACAGAAAAGTCAGTTTCATGTTTCCCAGTTCTCTGATTGCCACTCACATTGGAATTTTCCAGACTGGAAAGTTGAGATATAAACAGTAGGGATACTGGGGTTTATGTCCAAACCACTGGGCAGGGTACAAGAAGGAAAATGACTTCTCAATCTGCACAGTTGCCTGTAGGTGTGCTCACACACATGCACATACCGTATGCATCACACACATACCAAACACACAGGCGCATACCACATATCCATACACACACATATATATGCATATGCATGCATGCACACACATACACAACACACACACACACATATACCCACACACATGCATGTACCTTTCCCTCTTCATCTGTGCCAACTCTGTGTGTTGAGGCTGTGGCAATCCAAATCAATATGGATTTTTTTTAACTACACACAAATTACCAAGAGAGTGCTTGAGCAGATCCCCATTAGCCATATAGAGATTTCCAAATTGTCTTTGCTCCTCAGCCGTGTTCTGTAGACTCCACTTGTTTGCTATGAATACTGATCAGCTTTCATCTTATAGAGAGATTTTACCTCAAAAGTTGGGTACCTGGACCCCATCAAAGTAACTCACATGGCTCCCCTTTTCTGTGGACATGGCCAAAACTGAGCATCCAGCCTCAGCAGTTGTAGTCAAAGCTCTATATTCAACTCCTTGTCACTTCCAGCCCACGCAAACTAGGCTTGAACAATGTTGGGAATTATAAAGTTCAGGTTCAAAATTCTTTGACAAACAGTTACTGAATAATCAATTAGGCCTGCCTTCATTTCTCCTAGCTGCTCACCCACTTGTCCTCATTTCATTGCAACAGAATTGAGCTGCAAGTGCAGTGATAATGAGATCTTCAAAATTATGAATATGAGATGTGGCCTCCTTGAACATACTGTATAAATATAGTGATTTTGCAGAAAGGACTTGCTTTTATGTGATCCACTTGTAAATGAGAAAATATTTAAAACACACTGAACTATAATGGACATCCATGCACTCACAACCCAAACTTCATAAATTTTGTGGTACTTGCTACATATCTTTCACAGTTGAAGCTCCATTTGTGCTCAGACTCTTCCATTTGCCTCTGTCTCTTTTCTTCTTCCCACAATGTGCCAGAAGGGGGGCCTTGCCCTCTTCTTCTTTCTAACTGGAACCTCTCATACACGGATCTTTGTGATCTACTCCACTAAGTTTATCTCTTCATATATTCAGTAAATTTTCAAAATCTTTTTTTTCAAAAATAGTTAGCTCTGGGCCCATTATCTGGATATGAAGTCAAAATCATCTCCACCATCATTACCATGATCATCACAACCCCGTCTCCATCACCACCACCACCACCATCATCATCATCACCATTATCACATAACCACCACCATCACCACCATCATCACCATTACCATCACTGTCATCACCTACAGTCTCAACTGAGCCATGTCTCAGTCTAGCTCATCACTGCCTTTCTCCAGCACACTGAAACCCATTGTTCTGAAGGGTGGGAAACTTAGGGCAAAAACATTCACAAGATATGCCTGAAAATCTCCTCTTAAATATTATCTCTGTTACATGCCCAAGTACTCCAGCCCCCACAACAGTTGACATCCCAAACCACACACTCAATTAGCTACTATAAGTCAGGATGACATCACAAGTCATCCTGAAACATCTTAAACAAGAAATTCAAGAGAAGACACGCCTTTGCACTCCCACCCCATCTTCAATGATGTACTGAAGCCAGCTAATATCAGTTGGTGAGAGCCAATTTTTAATTTGCCAGGAATTTTAGAAGCTGGTTGACATTGAGTTGCTAGCTTGAAATCAGCTATGGTGAGAGTAGTTACACCACAGAAATTGGCAGGTACTGCTCATCAGGGCTCCTCCACTTACCCTCCCAGGGTTGTTAAACATTGACTAGAAAAAACTCTGCCTTCCTCCAAGAAACAAGGTGTGGAGAGAGAGGAACTGCATCTTAATACTTAAATAAAAGCTTAGAAAATTGATTTTAAGAATCACAATATTTCCTCCCGGTTTTTGTCCCCAGGCAAATATGTTTTCTATTTAACCATCACAGCATATCTATAATTTCAATTTTTTTCACATCATGTTATAGACACTTTTCCTGTTGCTATACAGCTTTTGTTACTATCATTCTAATGCCAGTTCCTCTACTTGTTCATTTTCATTTTCATTCCCATGAACATTTTAGAACTTACAGCAATTTTTTTTTTTTTTTAGATGGAATTTTGTTCTCGTTGCCCAGGCTGGAGTGCAATGGTACAACCTCAGCTCACTGCAACGTCCTCTTCCCTGGTTCAAGGGATTCTCCTGCCTCAGCCTCCAGAGTAGCTGGGATTACAGGCACCTACCACCACGCCCAGCTAATTTTTTGAATTTTTAGTAGAGACCGGGTTTCACCATTTTGGTCAGGCTGGTCTCAGACGCCTAACCTCAGGTGATCTTCTTTTTAAATTTTACAAATGATACATTAGCAGATTCTTATAACATGACTCAAATAATCTATAAGCCTACAGGCTCACAGCTACTCTCTCCTCCACCACCTACACCATCCCTAGCCATTTCCATCCTGGTAGTGGTCATGTCCACCCAGTGGACTTCCCTCCACACCCTGTACTCCCTTACACACAGGCTGACATACTTATATATTTCACCAAAGACATTTTGGGGAACATTTACATAAACAGAAGAAATACAAAGAACATTGCAAGGCATTTTGTGTAACAGTGTGGAAAAAGAAAAAAAAAAACTCTGCTTTTTCCTTATAGTTGAGTTTTTTTAAATACCACTGCATTATATTCCATATATGAAGGTGTCAAAATCTATTTAAGCTTCTTCTTTACTGGAGACTCTGAAAAGTGGAATTGATGTGTTCAAGGTCAAAATATTTTTTAATTGCAACATGCTGCCAAAACAATTCAGAAAAAAAGCTAAACAGCATATAGATGCCTCTTTCCCCACGTAATTTGCAAATCTTTGAATATAATGAAATTTTAAAAAATTTCCCAGTCGCATGAGCAAATTACTGGGTATAGTGTGGCTTTAATTTGCATTTTATAATTAGAAATAAAGTAGATCATATTTTCGTATTTGTCCTTTACATTGTTTCTGTGAATATCTTTGTTTTATTCTTCACCTGTTTTTTATTTGTTTTACCTTTTATTATTGGTTTATAGGCACACTTTTTGTTTACCAATATTTTATCTTTTAAATATGTTGCAAATATTTTCTACCAATCTATTACTTGTCTTTTAACTTTGCTTATCACCTATTTTGTTATACATAAGTTGTAATTTTTTTTCTTTCTTTTTTTTTTTTTTTTTTGAGACATGGGCTTGCTCTGTGGCCCAGGCTACAGTGCAGTGGTACAATCTCCGTTCACTGCAACCTCTGCCTTCCCGGCTCAAGTGATTCTCTCGCCTCAGCCTCCCAAGTAGCTGGGACCACAAGTGTGTGCCACCATGCCTGGCTAATTTCTGTATTTTTTTGTTTATTTGTTTTAGAGATGGAGTTTCACCATGTTGCCCAGGCTTGTCTCAAACTCCTGACCTCAAAAGATCTGCCTGCTTTGGCCTCCCAAAGTGCTGGGATTACAGGTGTGAGCCACCATGCCCGGCCATCTAAATTTTCATGTGACCAAATCTGACAATCTTTCTTTTTACTATTTCTTAGTTCTGGCTGTGGATTTATTTGTAAACTCCATTGTCAGTGACTTCACACATGCACACACACAATGATGGTTAATTTTGGGTGTCAATTTGGCTGGATTGAGGAGTGCTTGGACAGCTGGTGAAGTATAGTTCGAGGGTGTTTCCTAGAGAGATTGACATGTCAGTCAGTGGACTTGGAGAGGAAAACCCACATAATGTGGGCGGGCACTATCCAGGATAAGGTAGCTGGGAGAAGTGGGTATTCAGCTTGCTTTGTTGCTTTACTGTCTCCCTTTCTCTTTCTCTCTCTCTCTCTCTTTCTCTCTCTCTCCCTCTCTCACCCTTGGGGACTTTCTGGCTTTCAGCCTCTAACTGGTGGCTACAACACCTGCTTTCCTGGTTCTGAGATTTCCAGTCAGAGCCATGCTACTGTTTTCACTGTTCCAGTTCTCCAGATTACAGATGACCTATTGTGGGACCTCTCCACCTCTGTGATCCTGTGAGCCAATACCCCAAATAAATTTCCTCTTGTATCTCCTATTGGTTCTGTTTCTCTGGAGAACCCTGATGAATACACACATACACACACACACACACACACACACACACACACACACTATCTTTTTTTTTTTTTTTTTTTTGCTTTAAGTTCTGGGATACATGTATAGAACGTGCAGGTTTGCTACATAGGTATACATGTGCCATGGTGGTTTGCGGCACCTATCAACCCGTCATCTAGGTTTTAAGCCCAGCATGCATTAGGTATTTGTCCCAGTGCTCTCCCTCCCTTTTCCCCCCACCCTCTAACAAGCCCCAGTGTATGATGTTCCCCCACCCCCGTGTCCATGTGTTCTCATTGTTCAACTCCCACTTAAGAGTGAGAATATGTGGTGTTTGGTTTTCTCTTCCTGTGTTAGTTTGTGGAGGATGATGGCTTCCAGCTTCATCCATGTCCCTGCAAAGGGCATGAACTCATTCTTTTTTATGGCTGCATAGTATTCCATGGTGTATATGTGTCACATTTTCTTTATCCAGTTTATCACTGATGGGCATTTGGGTTGGTTCCAAGTCTTTGCTATTGTAAGTGGATGCACAAATTATTTTTATTTCTAATGCAGATGTTTATGTTCCAGCAGCCTTTCTTGGCTGCTCTCCTCTAGGCAGTGACTCGGGGATCTGAGCTCTTTCTCTACCATACCAGAGGCATTCCCCCCAGCCTTGGGAGACAGACAGAGCAGGCAACACTACTTAGAAGTCAGTGAGGGCTGTGCCAGGCAGGCTACACATTCCTTTCCCCTACTTTCCACCAGGCAGAACTCACATAGTCTCACCCAGACACAGGGAAGGGTAGGAAATGCCATATTCCTGTGTGCCCAGTAGAAACAGGGCATCATTTGATGAAGATGTAGCAGTCTCTGCCACAGCTTCTGGCTTTGTGTCTGGCTTCAAAAATCCTTCCCCACCAGCAAAGGCTGAAAATGTTTCTCTCTTCTATATTCCTGTCTACTGTTTACAGATGATGTTCTCTAAATCCACCTGGAATTTATTTTTGAGACTGTAGTAAGGGTCTCAATGGATAATTATTTATTCCAAAACCTCTTCTTACTATTTTGATACACTTCATGACCAAACAAAATTGCACACACATATATATAAATGGTTCTCTTTATGAACTCTTCTCTATTTCATTTATCTCTCTATCCTTGCCGAATCAATACCATACTGTTTTAATGTCTGGCTTTGTAGTATGTGTTCATATAACAAACCCCTTTCCTTTATCTTTCTCAGAATTTTCTTGGCTATTCATATACAGTTGCTTTTGCACATCTGCATTGTTATTTAAATATTCCATTACGTGGATATACAATAGTTTATTGACCATTGGAATTTCCAGCCTTTTTATTGCTATGAACTTCTTTGTATCTAAAACTTTATTCATATCCATATTTATTTCCCTGGAGTAATTTCTGGAAGTGGAACTGCTGGGTCAAAGAATACAAACATATTTAAGGTTTTGGGGATGGGCTACCAAATTGTGCTTTTAAATGGTTGTTCCAAACATTTTCCCAACAGCAATATAGGATATGGCTCTTTTCTCCACGTGGTTCTCAGTTCTGAGTAGTGTGATCTTTAAGTAATATTTAATAAACTAAATGTTTTGTTTTAATATGAATTTATTTGATTTCAAGTAAGGTTAGCCTTATGTTACTGGACATTTTTCTTTCTGACATAAATTGCTTATTTATGTCTTTATTGCAAAGGATCATTAACTATAAATAATTTGAAGTAAAAAAAAAAAGCATTGCTCGTCCAAGAGCAACAGCTTTGTCCTGTGGTCCTGTCATGGAATGCTGCCCACGTCACTAATATGAAAATTTGTGGAGCATCTCAACCTCCTGGACCACTCTCTTTTGGATAAATTAATTAGGGGAAGATTCTGCTACACAAACATTGGGCTGGCACAGTGCCAGCCTTCAGGAGCTTCCTCCAACAGGGACCCTTGATCGTTGGTTGTGAACGGTCCCCGGCCCCACACCAACCCTGCAGTGGCCAGCCCATCCTGCCTCCACAGCACAGTGAGGGGCCATGCCGGCACCGTACACCCTTTGCAGATGTCCTGTCCCCTGCTAGGCCCTCGCAAGCTGACAGTGTAACGCAGAGGCCTGCTAAGCGCAGAACACGGCCACTCCCCGCAGACAGTGGCAGGAGGGCCTTGAGAAGCTGTCTGAAGGCTCTACTCCCTTTGCGTTCCAGCCTCCGGTGAGCGCCCACCACACACAAGGCGGAGGCTCTCTGGACCTCCCCGACAACTGATGCGTTAACTTGGTACTAAATGCCACTGAACTGGAAAGTGTCAGAGGCCATGCAGGGAGCCTCCCACACAGCGCCCTTCAGCGCAGGGACCGGAGCTGCGCGCCAACACAATGAGGGAGGGACACACCCGGTGCCTTTCGGCAGAGTGGGCGGCGGAGGTGGGCAGAATGGAGGTCATGTGAAGGCTGAGTAAACAGATGTGATTCCTCACCCGGAAAACTCTCCAGGGCAGCCGCTGACCCACTTAGGACTGCCCTTTGTCCAGTCGTGATGCACATTCTGAAAAGGCCTGTTGTCGAATTCTTCTGCTATTTTGCAGTGTCAACAGACATGAAGCTCTGAAGTGGCAAATGAGGCACGGCTCTGACAAAACCCCTCTCATCCCCTGAGAGGCCGAGCGAGTCAGACGCACTTGGGGAGGTGAAGGGCCCCAGAGCGCTGGCGCGACCTGCCTGGTGCCAGGCATGAGTCGAATGTTCCCACCTCCCTCGCAAACGGACCGGCGGCACCCCAACGGGGAGGCACCATCTCAGCAAAGGGCTAGTCTTTTTCTCCTAGGAAGCACCTAACAAAACCCAGTGAGGCTAGCACTCTGTCCTGCATCCCCTAAGGCTGCCAGACCTAACAAATAAACAGACACTACACCAAGTTAAATTGTTACGTTCAAATTTAAACAACAAATCATTTTTTCAGTGCATGTCCCTCCTATGCATTTTTTGGCATAATCATTGTTTGTGCTAAAAACTAACCATATTGATAATGTATGTGAAGGGCCTGGCAGAAGGGTTGGTGGAGGCAGATGCTTGAAAACTTGTAGTTTCAATGATCAGAGATTACAACTTACAGGAAAACCTCAGGAGCAAGTCTCAAAGGTCCTCAAGAGGCCATTTGGAGGTGGGGCGCAGTGGCTCATGCCTATAATCCCAGCACTTTGGGAGGCTGAGGCTGGCGGATAACCTGAGGTCAGGAGTTCGAGACCAGCCTAACCAACATGGAGAAACCCCGTCTCTACCAAAAACACAAAAAACTAGCCAGGTGTGGTGGCGCATGCCTGTAATCTCAGCTACTCGGGAGGCTGAGGTAGGAGAACAGTTTGAACCCGGGAGACGGAGGTTGCAGTGAGCTGAGACCTTGTCATTGCACTCCAGCCTGGGCAACAAGAGCGAAACTCAGAAGAAAGAAAGAAAGAAAGAGAGAGAGAGAGAGAGAGAGAGAGAGAGAGAGAGAGAGA
>NW_016806411.1:897226-923337 GCF_001698545.2 Rhinopithecus bieti
AAGGAAGGAAGGAAGGAAGGAAGGAAGGAAGGAAGGAAGGAAGGAAGGAAGGAAGGAAGGAAGGAAGGAAGGAAGGAAGGAAGGAAGGAAGAAAGGAAAGAGACTATTTGGGGCCAACGTCACTAGAAGCTGTAATCTTTGGTTTCATAGCAGCTGTCTTTGAGGTCAACATTTTGGGATTCCTAATTCAGTAAGCTGTCATATCATTGCACTTATGTGATGCACAGATTAATAAGAATGGATACATAGATCCCAAGGCCATATATAGAAGTTTAAAAAGAACTTTTTTGAAACCACTGTAAAGGATATGAAAAAATTTTCAAGTGCAGCTATTAATGACAAATGTCAATGAACACATTTGAAACAACGATTTTTCATTATGTCACACCATATTACACATGCATATTACTTTTGCCACTCTACTGACCACTAAAATGGCCACCCATGTGGATATTTCTGTTTACCCATTTTATACAAGGCCTCAAATGGCTACCAGCATCTATGTGAACTCCCAGCTCCAAGACCCACCACCAGAAACCCTGTTACAAATCCTAAGAGAAGGGGTTGGAGTGGCTTCACTCGTCCTTCTGAGCACTGCCACATGCATCTTGGGCCTCTGACCAGCTCACCCATGGGCCCCCAGCGTGGTCAAATCTGCTGCCAAATAAGGCTGTGAGGAGAGACAGTTGTTCTGAGAAAACACCCAAAAAAAACCCTCCTATAGTTCAATCAATCAATTGCAAAATTACAAAATAAAGACACAGCAACTGCAGCTTGCGCTTCAAGTACTGGCCGGGGCCATTTCATCAACAGTAAACTCAGAGGAGCCGTCCACGAGCTGGGCTGATAAAGATGCACATTGGGATCATGGGAGGTGCCTGCCCCAAGACTGGTTACCCCAGAAGCCCCAGGTTGGCCCCCAGGGCTGATTCTGATGACTGCCATATTGCAATCCACTGATTTGGCCACAAAAGGTAAATGTCCCTCTGTCCTTGATGAAGTTCACACCTCTTTTAGTACCTGTTCAGTTCTGGGAACCCAGAGAGGGGCAAGGAGGTCTTGAGCACCATGCCACATGGACACATTTGTAGAAACCGGAGACGTTGACCTCCAGGGAGGGAAAAGCAGATACAGTTGCTGGGTTCAACTATTTAAATGGCTGCCATGCAAAACCATCATTCTATTTATAGAATTCCAAGGGTCAGAGCCTCTTGTCACCCAAGGGTGGCAGCTACAAGATAAAAGATTGTATTTTAAATTAAGGATTATTTGAAAAGTAGACTGAATAGTCACCAGACAAGGCCCAGAACAAATAACATTTCAGAGTCCCTTCCCAGATATTCTGAAACTCTGATCTAATTCCCACCTATTCTTTGAATACAATCCTTTTTAAAACCCCAACCTGTTCCCCGCCTCTCTAAACTAATACTGCACTTAGCATCCCAGTCAGTCACTCTGGCATTTTTCACATCCTGTCCTTGTTTGCTCACTTGCAGCACATCCAGGCCCTGTGATGGGCACAGGAACACACAGAGATGCTGCCACTGGCCCTGTCTGGCCCCCAGCCAGGTACAAACCATTTCTTATTCTTCCTCATCTTATAATCCTACTTGCAATGCTGATCAGTGTTGTGTTTGTTTGTTTGTTTGTTGTTTTTGAGACAAGAGTCCTGCTTGGTCGCTCAGGCTGGAGTGCGGCAGAGCAATGTCGGCTCACTGCAACCTCCACCTCCCAGATTCAAGCGATTCTTGCGCTTCAGCCTCCCAAGTACCTGGATCACAGGCGTGCACCACCACTTCCAGCTAATGTTTTGTATTTTCAGTAGAGGTTGGGTCTTGCTATGTTGGCCAGGCTGGTCTCAGACCCTGGCCTCAAGTGATCCTCCTGCCTCAGCCTTCTAAAGTGCTGGGATTATAGGTGTGGACCACCATGCCTGACCTGCTGATCACTCTCTATCATCGGTATTCACTTAACCAAATAAAATTTTCTGCAGAATTAATTTTCTCATGTGAATTCAGTGTTTAATGATAGTTAAATGGGAAAATGACTGTGTCAAACTCACCTTCCTGCTTTATTATAATATCTATTAATGAATTACCATGTATATACCTAGTTCTGAACCATTCTTTCTTCTCTCATCTGAAAAAGTACATTTCTTTTTTGGCTTGAGTTTTTAATTCAAAAATCGAAGCTCCAGTTAAGAGAAAGTTTCAGCTTCAAACAAAGTACGGATGTCCCGGGCAGCTGACCCAGGCATGGGGACCTCACCTCCCAGTGGTCTAGTGGACTCCAGGTGATGCTAAATTCCACCAGCTCTGGCTTTTCTATTTCAGCCATCAAGGCTTCAGCTCTCGCTCTTCCTCACTCAGTGGCTGGGCTGTATTTGTGTCTTAATGACCCACTCAGAAGTCCATTTCTGGGTTATGCCTTTTGTTTACATTCTGGCTTCCAGCCTAGAGGTAAAGAAACTCTATTACCTACCTCGCAGTCAAAATGAACATTTTCTGTGGGTTCTGCTCCCCTGGGTGGCTCATTCCACTCACCAGAATTGTGACTTCATGTGGGTCTTCTTTTTATTAACATCCTGAGCCAACAGACCTAAATAATGTCAGTGATAAAATACTCCCATAAAAATCTTTTGCCCATTTAACATATTTATTATGCAGCCTTTTACAGAAAGTTGACTTATGGAAGCACTAATGAACACAAGTCAGATTTTCTTCATCATGCCCCTCAAACCCCTTCCTCCATGCTCTAGAAGTGGTCAAGGGCCCAGTGTGTGGTGCCCAGGGAGCAGATGTCCATTTAGATACCTGTGACACCCTCCAGTTCTGCAGCCAACATGGGAAGTGTGTGAGATGGAAAGCTGTCCTTCTAAGCACACATTACCTTCCCCTTTCATCTTTGATCCTAACATGGCAGCGATTTCCTTCCATTAAGGGGACATTTCTGGTCCCTTCTGGAAATGCATTTCTTTAATGAATATCACTCAGGTGCTAGCTCACTCCACACTAAGGACATTGCTATTCTGCTGCTTCTGGAGAAATCTCATGTTGCTCTGTATATAAAATAGCACCTATTCTTCAGATATAGCCCCACAGAGGGAGAAGAAGCAACAACAGTTCAAGCAGAAAGGAGGAAGAAGCTTCTCCCAAGCAGGAAGAAGGCTTTTTCTTTCTGTCACTGCATGATGAGAGCAGGCTGTGTCTGGGCAAGCTGTACCAGGACACATGGGGACCAAGACAAGAGAACCGCTTGTCCCAGCAGCACTGAAATCACTCAGTTCCTGCTTTGAGTCAGCCTTCATTTTAGACACAACAACTGGATAGCTTTAGGAGATGTCATCGATCAAATCTGATTAACCTAATACTTATCCAAGGAAGGAGACATAGAGAAGAAAAAGTAAGGAGGGCAGAGGAGCCAGCACTTCTCAGCTGAACTGGGAAGGGTTCTTAGAGGCAGACAGATCCTAACTAACTTCAGCAATGAACTGGAAGACTAGTAGGCAACTCATGGAATTGAGGGGAGATCAGGAGAGCCAGGCTCAGAAGCAGAGCAGGAGCAGAGAAGGGTCAGGAGCCAAGGGCACAAGCAGTGAGAGTAGTTGCCTGTCTCCAGCGGGTAGGAATCACTGCCACCACGACAGTCTCTCCCAACCCCTAGACCACCCTCCTGGCTCAGCCACCTCCCCCAGGAATGGTCTCTGAGTTACCCAGCATCTTTGCATCATTAATAAAGAACCCCTGGTGGGGGCTTCCAGCTGCCCTGGCCTAGATTTTAATCCCACGCCAGTTTTCAGGAGGCAGGCGAGAGAGAATCTGGCTCCCTTCAGTTTGCAGAGACAGACAGAGAGTGAGTGAGTGAGAATTGATGCCTTCAGGGAATGGCCAAGCCCCATCCAGTATTTACCTGTGCCACCGGGTGACAAGTGCTTGTGGATACTCCCAACTTTAACAAAAAATGAGTTAGAGGATGCCGGAATCTCAATCAGCAGCCAAGGCTGTATGGTTAATTACTACTTATATTATTTTTGTATTACTGCATAACATACTTCTACAAACTTGGTGGTTAAAACACTCATTTATGGCAAGGCACGGTGGCTCACGTCTGTAATCCCAGCACTTTGGGAGGCAGAGGCTGGCAGATCACTTGAGATCAGGAGTTCAAGTTCAGCCTAGCTAACATGGTGAAACCCCTTCTCTATTAAAATACAAAAATTAGCTAGGCATGGTGGCACATGCTACTCAGATGGCTGAGATGGGAAAATCACTTGAACCCAGGAGGTGGCAGTTGCAGCAAGCAGAGATCATGCCACTGCACTCCAGCCTGGGCAACAGAGTAAGACCCTGTCTCAAAAAATAAAAAGAAAAAAGAAAAGGAAAACACCCATTTACTGTGCCACAGTTTCTGTTGGTCAGGGGTCTGGGTAAAGCTTGGCTGGAATCTCTGCACAGGGTTTCACAAGATTGCAGTCAAAGCACTAGCCAGGGCTAGGTCCCACGCAAGGCTTGGGGTCCTCCTCCAAGCTCTCATGGTTGTTGGCAGAATTAAGTTCCCTGAAGCAGTAGAACCACCTGCCATCAAGCTGCAATGGTTCTGGTGTGCTTCAAATGCCAGGGGGCTGCCCTGTGATTCCATATGGGATGGCCAGCGACTCCACGCAGGACCCTAACCCTCGTGAACATGCAATGTCTCCAAGGCCCATGGCAGAGCCATGGCTGTGCTGCCCTGTCCAGCTGGAGAGCCTGCTGTGTCTCTGAGCTTCACCCACAGCTGCCAGCCACCTGGTGAACCCACACACATACCCAAACTTTGTGCCTGATGCTGCTGCATTTTTAAACATTTTTTTGTAGAGACAAGATCCACTATGTTGCCCAGGCTGATCTTGAACTCCTGGCCTCAAGCCATCCTCCTGCCTCAGCCTCCCCAAGCACTGGGATTTCAGGTGTGAGCCCTCACACTTGGCCTGCCACTGCATTTTAAAGAAGCCAAACCAGAATCATATTTCCTTCCTAGCAATGGGGGTGCGAGGACAAGTAAAATGTCCTTCCCTTTGGAGAGGATGTGCTGCCATTACCCTCCACCAAGTTCACATATGTGCCAAGTTTTACTGTTTCATCAGTGAAGGTTCTCCAGAGATACGGAACCAATAGGGTATCTAGATCTATATCTGCATTTGTATTTGTATTTGTGTCTGTATCTGTACCTGTATCTGTGCCTAACTTATATCTAATCTATGTCTATGTCTGTGCCTGTATCTGTATCGACATCTGATATCTAATCTATGTCTATATCTCTATGTCTATCTGTATCTAGAGAGGATTTAAGGAAATGGCTCACACGATTGTGGAGGCTGGCAAGCCTGACAACGGTAAGACAGCGCGGGAGACTCAGCGAAGAGTTGATGCTGCAGTCCTGAGTTTGAAGGCTGGAAAGGCAGGTAGGATTTCTGTGTTGCAGTCAGCTTCCCACTGACTGGATGAGGCCCACCCACACTATGGGGGGTAACCTATTTTAATTAACATCAACCGATTGTAAACGTTAATGCCATCCACAAAGCACCCTCACAGCAACATCTAGACTGATGTTTGACCAAACAACTGGGTACCATAGCCTAGCCGAGTTGACACAAAAAATCAGCCATCTCACTGTCTTGTGATATTTCTCCTCCCTCCTCCTTAAGACACTTGCTGCTTTCTATATCCTTAGCACAGGTTCACACACCTATTCCCGAGATATTCCCTGTGTAAACAGCATTGTCGCACGGTATATTTGGTAAATGAGTATGCCAGCCTTCTGAGTCCCAAAGAGCAGCTCGGAACAATACAATCACACACTGTTATTACCTCTCCTCATTCTGTGGCTTGACTGAGCTTAGCTGGACTGTTCTCACCAAGGTCTCTCATGTGGTTACAGTCAGACGGTGGCAACGGAGGGACATCTTCAAGAAGCCTTTGAGGTTTCCTCATTCGTATGTCTGGCTCCTGGGCTTGAAAAACTCAAACTTCTGGAAGCTGCCACCGCTGAGGCCTCTCGCCCGTTCCTGTATGTATTCCTTTCACCCAGCAGCCCCGGCATAGCTGGACTTCTTACAGGATAGCTGGAGGTCCCCAGAGCAAATGCCCCAAGAGAAACAGGCACAGCTGTGTGCGCTCAGCTCACCAAGCCTCAGAAGTCACAGACCATCACAAAGGCCCACCCAGGTTCAAGGGGAGACCACATGGAACTGTGGATGTGTTAAAACTACCACAGAACGCTTTCTCCCGTGTGATTTGACTCTGAAATTCACCCGCCCAAGGATTGAATATAATTGCAGATCTGTCCTCTTTCAGGGTAATTCTCTCTGGCCAGGACATGACAGCATCTTCAAAAAGAAACATGGGGAGTGTATGCGTGCAAGAGGCTGGGTTGGTTCACATGCTCTGAGGCTTCCCATCCCCCCAAATCTCCCTACTCCAGCATTCAATGCCTCTATTCCCCAACTTGGCAAGCCACTGGATCCAACTCTACTTCTGATTCTTGGCCACCATCACCCTGTGGGAAGAAGAAAGAAGAGATTCTATTAACACACATTTTCGGAAGACTTTGGTTTGGGGACATATGTTGGGATTTGAACTTCCGTTTCTTCCATTTATCCAAGTGCCTGTAAAAGTAATCATTCTACCCTTAGAGAACTTAGGGGTCTTGAATGGCTAATACACTATATGCTGTCTTATAATGGCAGCAAATGAGCTGCAAAAACATTGACTTGACTGAGCACTTCAATCCAAGTGACCACAAGCAAAAATGTAAGATGTAATTTTCTGTTGAGCCATTGAATTCTATTTTGGTTTTCTATTATTGTGTATAAAACCACCCCAAAACTTAGTGGCTTAAAAACAATCATGTGTGTTTCTTATAGTGGTTTGACCTCTGTTGGTTTTGCTTAGAGTCATTCATGTGGCTAAATTGAGCTGAGGATGAGCTGAGGATAGGGTCATTCACGAGCTAAATTGAGCTAAAAGGGCTGAAAGGTTTTGGGGCTGGAGGCTGGGGGCTGGGGACTGGGGTGGCTGGGCCACCTCAGCTCCCCTTTACAGGACTCTCTCTCCAAACCTTCCTGGAACCCCTAAAATGTTCCCAAACCTTGTTTTATGTTTTAATGGGTCTCCGTATTTCTTCTTTGTTGTACTTACTACAGTTGCAATTTAAAGCCTATAGTTATTTGTCTAACACCGGTCCTCCCTACTGAAGTGTAAACTCTGCAAGGACAGGAAGTATGTCTTGTTCAGAATTGCATTCTCAGCACTCGGCACAGTGCATCTCACACGCTCACATAGCAGGGCTGCACATGGTGTAGACACAGAATGAATGAAGTCGTAAATGCACGGGAGACATTAGACTCAAATCCTGGTTCACACATTTAGTAGCCGTGCGGCTTAAAATTCAGTTTCCGGCCGGGCGCGGTGGCTGAAGCCTGTAATCCCAGCACTTTGGGAGGCCGAGACGGGCGGATCACGAGGTCAGGAGATCAAGACCATCCTGGCTAACCCGGTGAAACCCCGTCTCTACTAAAATACAAAAAAATAGCCTGGCGAGGTGGTGGGCGCCTGTAGTCCCAGCTACTCCGGAGGCTGAGGCAGGAGAATGGCGTGAACCCGGGAGGCGGAGCTTGCAGTGAGCTGAGATCCGGCCACTACACTCCAGCCCGGGTGACAGAGCAAGACTCCGTCTCAAAAAAAAAAAAAAAAAAAAATTCAGTTTCCATCTGCAAAACAGGAAATGTAGAAACTCTGTCTCTGGATTGCAGTGATGAGGGAAGCAGAAAGTCAGCCCGGGTGTAACCATGTGGTGGGGTGTTTAATTCAAGGCCACCGAGCACATCATGGCATCTTAAAGGCAACCGAATCCTTCTGAGAAATTTCATCTCTTTCAGGGAAACTCAGAGGAAAGGGGAAGGGTGATGGGGTGACTTTGAAAAGCAGTGGTTGGGAATGAGTGGATTCATCACAGAGTTGATGTTTGATGCAGGGGTAACCAAGAACCCACACAGATGGTGAACATCAACCAATGGCTGTCGCAAGAGGCTGCTCACGGGAATCGAGTCCAAGATCCCCAGAGGCCTCGCAAGGGGTGGAGAAACTGGACGTACTCCCAAGCACACTGGTGGACATGGAAATTGGCACAGATCCTCTGGAGGACAACTTAACACTTCTGCTCAGAAACTGTCCCATCCCCAACCCACAGGGGACCTCGAGGCGCTCACTCCTCACCTCGCTGACGAAGCACCGACCTGACGAGCTCTGATCTCATGACGCTGACCCTCTCAGTGGGAAAGGGCAGTGAATAAGTAACTAAAAACGGTAACTGCAGATAGCAGTAAGACCTGTTCTGAGAGTAAAGCGGGTGTAACATAGAGAGAGATGGAGGGTACGGGGCCAACTCTCTACAGCACTAACGATTGAGGGGACGGGATGTCTACCACGGGGATGGCACCGACAATGAGGGGCACAGATGTAAAGAGGAGTGAGAACAACATTCAAAAGAAGGAGGGCACGTCCACCAGGCCAGGGGATTTGGGTTTCATACTAAGTACATGGAGAGGCTTCAGTAGAAAAATGGTCCCTTTTAAATGATGCCACCCCACTGGGCGGGAAGCAGCTGTGGGGCTTCGAAGTAGAAGCAAGGAGACAATGGTGACCTGAGTGGGCCAGAACAGGTATAGCCCATTTTTTTCATAGTTCTATTCTTATAACTTTTTCACCACAAACACATATTCATCCTGTAACGAGAAAAAAATAAATGTTATAAAATAACATCGCAGCCCCAAGGCTGCCCCCACTCTTTCCTGCAGGCCAAGGACCCATGCTGCTCATTTATTGCTCCTAAGAGCCAGAGTTAAGGACCTGGAGGCCAAGGCAGATAGAGTCTGTGACCAGCAGGTGGGGGATGCCCAGGGGTGGGGCTGACGGGCGGCGAAGAGGGAGCCCAGCAACCATGACAGCTTGGTCCCCCAACAGGCCCCTCTCGCTCCCATCTCCTGAAGTTTGCGATGTGGGCACTGCCGATACAGTGAGGGGAGCCTGGGAAATGCCAAAGAGGCGTGAACCTCGAAACCCTCCTGTGTTTCGGAATGCCCTTTGCAGGTGGACTCCCTTAGCCTCTGCTCTGAGTTGCAGACATGGCCAGGTGGAAAGTGCCAGGCAAACTGTGGTGCCAATCACTGGGGAAGCAGAGTCCTGAGTGCTTTGGTTGGTGAGAAGCACTGCACACCCACAGAGCTCTACCTGGCTCCATTCTTAAATTTGGAAGGATGTTTGATGGGATTCGCCTTCCAGAAGTACCTGCACATCTTGGTTGACAAGTGTGTCGGAGGGAAGCACTAATTCAAGATGTTTTAGAGTCTCTTAGAAGCCTACTTGTTCTCCTCCTATTTTTTTCCAGATGAAGACCCTCAATAGTATCCGAAAGAAACCCCAGGTTTGTTCTTGCTACTTTGTAAGGGTGGCAATGTGTTTGCATCTGGAAGAAGCTGTGTGGGCTTCAAGGCCCACACACACAGGGGTACATGGCTGGACCACCACCAGCCCAGCTACAGAGGCCATGCCAAGGTGAGACATGCTCAGTCTGGAAGATGACGCCCAGGGAGTGAGGCCACCGGTCCGGGGTTCTCCAATTGGCTTTAAGAATAGTTTTGCTCCATAGCCTGCAAAGTAAACTCCAGGAAACTAAACCCTATTTCTGCATTGACTTCTGTGATAAAATCAGACTTTTTTTTCCCATGGAAAACAGCTTTAGCTACAAGTTATAATTAAATATTAAACTTTAAGTGTTGCTATTTTAGAAGAAAAATGATAATTTTCCCACAAAACTGACCAAAACTAAATCACAAAGCCCACACTCCGCATTAAAAGTTTAGGAATCCTGTTAGAAGTTACATCCCCTTGGGCAAAACCCGCAGGAGGGTAGGTATTCTATTCTCCATTTCCATACCCTAAATGTCTAGCTATTTCTTTGGAAAGACTTCATCTTTTAAGTGTGAATCTTTTCATTGCTTCTCAAAAACATTTTTTGGCTTTTGTTTGCTATCCTCAAAGTTTTGTCCTGCCAATGATCTCTCTTTTTCTATTAAAATAATTATTTCAGTGGTTTATTTTTTGTAAGTGTAGATATTTGCACAAAATCAAGTTTTTAAATCCAGGTTAGAAGAAATGTTAAGGTAATTTAGTTTTAGTTTTATCTTTTACCATTAGAAGGAAGCCCCTTAGCAAAGGCCCTGGCGGACAGTGACCAGCCTCCACCTGGACATGTTCTCAGGAAGGCACGCATGTGGGTCCTGACCGGCCCCACGTTGTCATGGGACTGTCCCTCGAGAAAGCTTTTCTCACTTGGAATGGACAACGCCTGCCTCCCAGAGAGGAGCCTCCCCACCTACCATGATGCAGGACGAGAGCAACCTGTGCCTATGACAACTCTTGCTCTGCAGAGGCCCTTGTAAGTCTGCCCAGTGTGCGTGAGTGAGCCCTCAAGAGCAAAAGGAAGGACAGGCTTGAAATTAGAGCCCTTGTTTCTACAGGACACATCCCCAGCTCCTCCATCAGAACCTCATGACTTCCCAAGCCCTTCCGTCTTCTCATTCAGCATTCTGGATCCACAGGGCTCTATGGCGCCCAGAGCAACCACCATTCTCCAAGGACGACAGAGCAGGGCAGAGTTCAGGGGCGTGTTGCACATCCTACTGGGGACAGAAAAGGCTGATGTTGGTAAAAACCGAGCAGAGGGAAAGGCAAGCAGAGATGAACCCGCACAGGTTCCCGGGTTCTGGGCAAGTTCCAGGAAGCCTGCGAGGCATCTGCTTCCTCACTACACTGTCTTCATTGGCTGGAAAATGGATGCTGCAGATTATTCAAATCAATGGGAATATTTAGAATACTCTGTCAAGGACAGACAGATGGTACAGAGAAGCCTCCAGTCCTGAATAATGAGAAATTTCCCCTGCTCCGTGCAGGACGTGGTCTATGCTCCAAAGCCCCTACCGCAGACTCTGCTGCTTCCTGAAACCAGCTGGGAGAAGCGGCTGCGCTTTGCTATTTCTGGTCACTTCTCATCCCATGATGTTATTACTCATCCCCAGGGAACAGGCCGAATCTTCCTGTTACCACTGCTTGCCATGGACAGTGTGAACTTCTCTTGATTTATTTCATTTGTTTTGTTGTTGTTGTTGCTTTTTGATGGGGGGTGTTTGTTTTTGGTTTTGTTTCCCAGCTTTATTGAGGTGCAATTGCCAGATAAAAAAGTGTATATATTTAAGGTATACAATGTGATGATTTGATACACACATACATTGTGAAATGATCATCACAATACAATTAATGAACACATCCATCACCCCATATAATTACCATGGTGTGTGCGCATAGGGGGCAGTGAGGACACTTAAGATCTAATCTCTTAGCAAATTTCAAATACACAATATAGTATTGTTAACTATATTACCATGCTGTACATTAGATCTGCAGAACTTACTCATCTTATAACTGCAAGTTTGTACAATTTGACCAATATTTCCCCATTTCCCCCAGCCCCCACCCTCTAGCAACCACCATTCTTCTCTCTGCTTCTATAAATTTATCTTTTTAGGATTTTCCTTGTAAGTGAGATCATATGGTATTTGTCTTTCTGTGTCTGGCTTATTTTACTTAGCATAATGTCCTCCATGTTCATCTGTGTTGTTACACATTTCAGGATCTCCTTCTATTTTTATGGCTTAAAAATATTTCATTGTACATATATGACACATTTTCTTTATCCATTCGTCTGTCGACCAACACTTAGGTTGGTTCCATATCTTGGCTATTGTGAATAATGCTGCAATAAAAGTAAAACAATCCTAACATTCATATGGAAGCACAAAAGACCCCAAATAGCCAAAGCAATATTAAGAAAAAAGAACAAAACTAGAGTCATCACCTACCTGATTTCAAACTATATTACAAAGCTATAGTAATCAAAACAACATGGTACTGTTAAAAACAGACACATAGACCAATGGAACAATAAAAAAACATATATTCCAATGGAACCAAACTGAATGCCTGGAAACAAATCCACCCATATAAGGTCAACTACTCTTGGACAAAGGTGCCAGGAATTCAATGAGGAAAAGATAGTCTCTTCAATAAATAGTGCTGGGAAAACTGTTTATCCACATAAAAAAAAAAGAATAAAAGTGTACCTTTACCTTACATCATATACAAAAATTAACTCAAAATGGATTGAGTACTTAAATGTAAAACCTGAAACAGTAAAACTCCTAGAAGAAAACAGGGAAAAAGCTCCTTTAGATTGGTCTTGGTAATGATTTTTTGGACATACAACAAAAGCACCAGCAATATAAGCAAAAATAATTTTTGTTTATTGACAATAAGTTTTCTAAAAGCAGACTTCTTGACTAGCTTTTGGTCTGTTTTACTAGTCTTCACAGCTGATTTCTCTTCTTTGCAAACCTTTAAGTTTTTTTAAAAAACTGTATTTCTGGTTGTCTTGAGTTGGGTACAGAGGGGTTCTGCTGGGAGGCGGCAGGGATAACTCTTTCGCCTGAGCCACCCAACAGCTGATGTCAGGAGTTTGGACACTCACACAGGGAGAGGATGTATGTTCTGTCCAGCAGAGTCACCATGTCCTGCACAACCACACACCAGACCAGCAACACAGCATCACCCAGGAACTTGTTACATGCGCAGATGATCCAGCCCAGCCCACACTTGCTGTGGCAGAGCCTCTGGCTGCAGCCATGCAGGGGGTTCTCCTGCCTCAGGTTGGAGAATCACAGCCCCAGGCAAGTGTTTTCTGGCTGCATAGTCTCACCACCTTTGCTTGAATAATCATGCTTTCAGAGACCAAATCAGGGTGACAGTCTCAGTTATTTCTCATAGGCAATCCCTGGCTCTGATATGAAGCAGTCTAGAATTTCTCCTCTTCCTCAGGGATACTGCTAACCTCACTGCACCTGCCACCCTTCCCGGGTATGTGAGCAGAGAAAATGGGGCTTTGATGGAGAAGGCAGCATTTTCCCCTTCTCTCTGGTCAATATACTCAGCTCCCTCCATGTTTGTTCATATGATTTCACTTCTGAACTTTAGGAAATCTTGCTTCCAGTCTTTAGATATGTCATAACTGAATAGTTGGCCAAATGTTAGTGAAAAACAAAAAGAAATACATGAAGTGATTATTTGAAAGGAAGACTGATCTTTAAAACTAATAAAAAATGAAGGCCTCTCAAAAAAGAAATAAAACATTGTCTTCTTTTGCTGTTTTTTCTCATGCAAACCAGTAACAAAATGTTTCTACCTCTTGTTTTCTTCCTTATTCCAAAAAGAAGTGAAGAGGTTTGAGGAAATATATTCATCATAATGGAAGAGACCCAAAGATAGAGAAATCAGGAAGACACGAAAATGAAAGTCCAAGGAAAGGAGACAGCAGGGAAGGTGAAGTTCTGAGTGGCCTGGCAGGTGGGTGACCTGGGTGGCCTGCCTTTGGTCACCAAGTGGAGCACATGGATTCTGAGCTGACCACTGGCCAAGGAAAACCAACTAATTACAAGCATTATAGAGTCCACAAGGCAAACCAACCTGATCTTTAAAAGAAGAGCAGTTTTGCTAAAGATGAGAATCAATTACCCACAGTTGGAGTCAGAACCTGAAGTCCAGGGGCTGCCACCCCAATGTTACCCATGATGGACACTCACATCTGTTCAGCCTGTGCACACTTACCCACCTCTCTACCATCCCAGTGGTGCTTCGCAACACAATGCAGCTGCTCAGCTACGACTCAGAACATAAGACTGCTTTATGAATGATGACTTTTTTCACCTTAAAACATACTAAATTAATACATGAAATGTTTTGACTTCACAGTTTCCAGCAAAGACACAACACATGCACCAGTTTTTGTTGACATCAGTGTCCAATCAGAAAATATCACGTGAAATCAGTTTGGGTGGTGGGGCCTTGGTGACTGAATCCAAATATTTTGCTTTGCATGTGAGGCACCAGGGACCATGGCCAAGGGGCAGAGTCCCCGTGACCCCTTCATTTTTTGGGTGCTCCATGCTATCTCCACCTGTTTTTAAGCACTCTGGCGTGCACCCTTTATTTTGCCTTGTTTTTCTGTGCTATCTTCTTACTATGTTTTTTAAGTGAAAGCAAGTTTATTAAGAAAGTAAAGGAATAAAACAGTGGCTACTCCATAGACAGAGAAGCCCTGAGCTTGCTCATTTTCATGGCTATTTATTGATTATATGCTAAACAAAAAAGGTGGGGGTGGATTATTCATGTCTCCCCTTTTTAGACCATATAGGGTAACTTCCTGATGTGGTCATGGCATTTGTAAACTGTCACGGTGCTGTTGGGAGTGTAGCAGTGAGGACAACCAGAGGTCACTCTCATCACCATTTTGATTTTGGTGGGTTTTAGCCAGCTTCTTGACTGCAACCTGTTATATCAGCAAGGTTTTTATATCCTTTATCTTGTGCTGACCTCCTAGCTCATCCTGTGATGGAATGCCTAGTCATCTGGGAATGTAGCCCAGTAGGCCTTAGCCTTAGTTTACCCAGCCCCTATTCAAGATGGAATTGCTCTGGTTCAAATGCCTCTGACACTTTCCCCCTCCCTTTTACAAAGGAACCCTCTATCCTGAAGGTTACAGAGGGATGATGACCCATCTTCTGCAACTTCTTCATGCTGAACAGGGATGATGATATTCCTGCCTGACTAGTGGGGTCTCTTGTATTCCAGGTAGACAGGAGCTCAGTCAGAAAGTGTCAGTATGCTGAGAGTCATTCACGACTCTTGAGTTCTGACAAAAGGTGATATCTGGAAGATTAATAAGTGTTCAGTTTTAAAAAATGTTGAATAAGCTTATTCTGCATTCCTACACAAAGAGAATAACAGCAATATATTCCACAATAAAGCAAAATAAAGTAAAATTATTCCAAGTAAACTAAATTATAAGGCTTTCCATGAACTGAACAGTTGTTGGAACCAAGCAGATATGGGGTTGCTAGCTGATTACAGTGTGCCCAGAATTAGAATATTGATCTAGATTTTTATATTACTCAACTCTCGTGTTTCTTCTGAGCTGAAGTTATAGATCATTGATTGGTTCACAAGAACAAACAGGGCTAGTCTAAATTGCAGGGAAAAAAACTTAAAAATAACTGATGAGGGCCAGGCACAGTTACTCATGCTTGTAATCCCAGCAGTTTGGGAGGTTGAGGCAGGTGGATCACCTGAGGTCAGGAGTTTGAGACTAGCCTGGCCAACATGGTGAAACCCTGTCTCTACTGAAAATACAAAAAAAGTTAGCCAGGCATAGTGGCACACACCTGCAGTCTCAGCTACTCAGGAGTTGCTGAGGTAGGAGAATCTCTTGAACCTGGGAGGTGGAAGTTGCAGTGAGCTGAGATTGTGCCACTGCACTCTAGCCTGGGAGACAGAGGGAGACTCTGTCTCAAAAAAACAAAAACAAAAACAAAAAAACTGATGAGACTAGAATCTAATAAGAGGTGTACATAGGTTTTGAAACACAATATTTCTCTCTTCAGTTTGTCATTTTTCCTAAAGGCAAATTATAGTATGACCAAGTTGCTTTATTTTACTTGGCCTGATTATTTGCATAAAATACAGCAAGAATAAATATTTTTCACATAACCTCTTTCTAAATTGGCTTTGATGGAACTCTGTTCCATAGAAGGAATCTTAGATAAGACTTTTTTTTAAGCTGAGCCCAGCCCTGTTCGTACCCTCAAATACCTATGAGTTGGGTAAATTCCATTCCTCTTGAGGTCCCAAGACCTGTCAGAAAATGACATTCTTTACTTACTACAAGTCAGAAACCCCATACAGGGACTGTTGTAGACAAAATATGAGGTCAGTTTTCCCAAGGGACTTTTATTGGCTTTACAAGTTAAGTTTGATTCCTTAAAGGAAAGTACACCATTCCAGTCAAAGCCTTGGTAAAATAACCAGTTTCTTCAATTGTGTCTTGTTAGAAAAAAAAAAAGCAGATTGTTATTGCACTTAAGCAAATAACTATTTTGCCATAAGTTACGAATATTCACAAATAATTTCCAAAATCGGGAGAAATCAGGTAGAGAAAAACAAATATGTTTCACATTTTGTTCACAGAAGTACACTTTACTCAATTGTTAAGCTACAAATAGATTGAAAGAAAAGTTTCCTTCCTTATTCTGAAAAACAAAACAGGATCAGCAATATTTTAGGCAAAAGGGTAAAACAGATTACTTCAGGCTTCTATTAGTTTAGTCCATGAAGTTAACTCCCATTCTACTTGATATTCATAAACATTTCAGCACTCCATGAAAGTTTGGAAAGTGTTTTTCTTCTATTCTAATGTCACAATGTCCAATGTTATCAGAAACCTGCATTTAAGAACACCTGTTAAAGTTTTAGAGTTGCTTATAAAACCACATTTTTGAAGAGGACCAAAACAAGAAAACGAATGCCTGTGAATGACAAAATGTTTCAGGGCAGCCATAACAAAAAACATGATTGATTGATAAAGAAATTTGGTTATCTCTGTAGCATACAATAATTTTATGTAAATTTTATAATGATTAATAACATACACTTAGTTACATGAGAATTTTAGGAGTTTCCTATAATTTTGAAACACATATGCATAACATAGTTACACAAATACAGCTCAAAGAAAGTCAAATACCATTTCATATTTGACAGTACTTCCTGTATGATTTTTACACCAAATAAGCCAAATGTCACCTTTACATTAGTATACTATTAATGTTAAATCCAATTTTCATTAAAACCTTATAGACAAATCTATCCAACATTAATGCCTTACCATAAGGTAAGATTCTCGTAAACCTTCTATAACCCTTGAAAATTTCTTTATTAAAGAGAAGATCAGTTCTTTAAGAAAAACCTGTTGTACTTTCATTCCAATACTCAATTTATGGAAAAACTGAATACCTCTTTAACTTTATTCAACACGTTCACACATAGAATTTCTTTTCACAAGATTAACTTTTCATAACTTTCATACAAACCTTTCATAACTTGCTCAAACTTTTAGCTTTACCCTATTTAACTTAAAACAATCCTTTAACCTTTTATTCCAGGCCAAAGTATATTCTACTTTCCTTATAGGACTTGCATGTAAAACTGTTTCTTCAGTAGTTTCAACTACATGTTACAATGTTAACTTTTACTTTGGTTAAAACTTGGTTAGTAAGTGATCATAATTATGTCCCAGGTGTGAGGCCTAGGACATCAGACAGAAGTGCAGATAAGAGCTGGCTCTTTCCAGCATAGCTAAGGGGCATGGCTCCCAACATGTCCCCAGGCTTTATCTAGAATCTAATGCTCCAAGGTTGGCCAACTGACAAATTTTCAAAAGTCAAAGAAGCAATTTGTGACTGAAGGTGTTTAGTAAATTTAATAGCTGATCTGTCTCATTTCAACCAAATGTTTACATTTTTTAAGAAAGGTTTATTTTACTGATAATCTTTAAAACTGTCTTTATTTCCCCAAGATTACTAAAGTCACATGAGTTGAAAGGCATTATACTTTTACTTTTCTCACAAAACATTTGATTTAAGCTCTTATTGTTTTTAAACCAATTAATGAAAGCTCTTTCATTTCACACACACAACACATGTAAATACACATACAGAAGATAAGGGACTCATTCCCTAAGCCAGGAATGGAATCCTGAACCTAGGCTGCCATTATTATGGCAGAGACCAAGAGAAAGTACTGCCACGTGGTTACAAGGTCAAGCTCCCAAGGACATAGAAGAAAACAAGAGAAGCTCATCCAGTTTGCTTTCAGGGACCTGCCACAAAGTTTATAACTGACCAGTTTACTGGACCATCTTGAACAGTGGGCTTATAGGTTCCTGTGCCCATGTTCTATCCTAGGGCACCCCTCTTTATGACACAACAATACAGAAAGACACACAAAGCACACTAGATTCGCTATAGCTTAAGACTAGCCACAAAAATTCTTTTTTTTTTTTTCATTAATCAAAACTTATAGAGGAGATAAACAGTAATTTTTATCACTCATTCAACCAGTTTGCACAGAAAGAAACAGGGAGAGGCCGGACATCTGGCTTGTAAGAAATTCTTACCCTTTGGCCGACATGCCAGGCTTCTGGGATCCCTTTCCCTGAGCAGCCCTGGTGACCCAGCTAACTGCACTACAGCCCTGGGGGCCAGGCCACAACACAAAGAAAAATTATCTTTTTCCATTCTGGCCAGAACAAAATACATGCAACAAAACAGACACTAGCTGCCCTGCTTAGCACCCAATATCAAACTGCTATGGCTCAAACTCGCACTCAAATGGGCTCGTTATCGTTCATCCAAACTCCGACCAGAAATTCCAACATGTAGTCCCTGGGCAAGATGGTCCCCCTGAGTAATAGAAAAGATAAGGAAGAGAATGGAGAGAGAGAAAAGCATTGCCTGTGGCAGAGTGGGAAGGCAAAGTGTTCAGGGAGGCCAGGGAAAGATCCATCCATTGCAGCAACACTGAACCAAAAGTTCAGGTGGCTGCTTGTTGATCATGAAGGGATCTTTTCTAGCAGTTCCATCAGCTCTCAAGTTTCCCCTTTTGGGGAGAGAAAATCTCCCCAGATCTTGTACATGCCTAGTCCCATCACCTACAGTCATCAGCAGAGTCTAAGGCAGATTATTCCAAAGAGAATAGCAGTTAACATCCCATAGTGCCAAACCCGGTCTTAGCTGAGAGGGACTTTACTGAGAGGGGCCTCTAACCCCCTAAATCTTAGGAATCATTCTAACCTTCCTCAGGTGGGCCTCAAACCCAAATTCAGTCAAGTGTCCTTGCCTTTTATTAAGAGGGGCCTTTCACCCACTCTGTCTTAGGAGAGGGTCTAACTCCCCTAAGTTGGGCCTCTAACCCAATTTCATCCTTTACCAGGGTAAATGCACCCCACTTACCCAAAGTTAGCCAATTGAACCCACAAGCCCACACAAACCCACAAGACTGGAGAGAACCACAGGGCAAATTAAAATATTTAAAAACTTCTGTTACATCCGTATACATTCAAAACCTTTTAGAAGGAGGTCAGCTCTTTGAAAATAAAATTAAAAAAGAAAATCTTAGTCAATATAGATACAAGCTGGCTGGGTGTGGTGGCTCACACCTGTAATCCCAGCACTTTGGGAGGCCGAGGCAGGTAGATCTCGAGATCAGGAGTTCGAGACCAGCCTGACCCACATGGTGAAACCCCGTCCCTACTAAAATACAAAATTAGCCTGGCGTGATGGCACGCACCTGTAATCCCAGCTACTCAGGAGGCTGAGGCCAGAGAATTACTGGGACCCAGGAGGCAGAGGGTGCAGTGAGCCGAGATCACACCACTGCACTCCAGCCTGAGCAACAGAGCGAGACTCCACCTCAAAAAAANAAGACTGGAGAGAACCACAGGGCAAATTAAAATATTTAAAAACTTCTGTTACATCCGTATACATTCAAAACCTTTTAGAAGGAGGTCAGCTCTTTGAAAATAAAAATTAAAAAAGAAAAATCTTAGTCAATATAGATACAAGCTGGCTGGGTGTGGTGGCTCACACCTGTAATCCCAGCACTTTGGGAGGCCGAGGCAGGTAGATCTCGAGATCAGGAGTTCGAGACCAGCCTGACCCACATGGTGAAACCCCGTCCCTACTAAAAATACAAAAATTAGCCTGGCGTGATGGCACGCACCTGTAATCCCAGCTACTCAGGAGGCTGAGGCCAGAGAATTACTGGGACCCAGGAGGCAGAGGGTGCAGTGAGCCGAGATCACACCACTGCACTCCAGCCTGAGCAACAGAGCGAGACTCCACCTCAAAAAAAAAAAAAAAAAAAAAAAAAAAAAAAAAAAAGAAAAAAGTAAAAGAAACAAGCTAAAGATGCAGATGAGTTTCCTTTGGGTTAGGGATCTCTTCAGTATTGTCCCTTTGGTGGTTTGCCAGGAAGATGTTACCAGACCCTACCACTTACCTAAAGTTAGCCTTTGGGTGGTGGGGGGCGGGGGTGTTCCTCAGTATTGTCCCTTCCATGGTCACCAGAAAGATGTTACCAGAAAGGGATCTCAATTCAAACCCCAAGAGAGGATTCTTGGATCTCTCGCAAGACAGAATTCAGGGTGAGTCTGTAGAGTGAAGTGAAAGCAAGTTTATTAAGAAAGTAAAGGAAAAAAAGAATGGCTACTCCATAGACAGAACAGCTACAGTCTTATTTTTTAAGAGTACTTTGAGTGAAAATGACCATGAGCCAAAACTGTCGAAGAAAATGGTGGATAAGGAAGGCCACGCATCCCAGGAGATCCTCCCACATCTTCCAGCTCCACCCCAACCCCTGCAGGTCTTAGCTTTCTCCTTCATCCAGAACAATGAAGCTTCGTTAAGCTGTGTTTACTATACAGACTCCGTTATTTGCTTTCAAATGATTGCCTATTGCTTTTATAAATTTGTTTTCATTGTTCAATTGACCTATTTTTCTGTCTGTGAAAAGTGTTTGATCACTTGGGTAGGGATGGAATGCTTCGTAAGTCTCACCATGAACATTCATGGAAATATTTTTCATTGAACAACTTTCCCTTAGTGTCAGCGTTTTCAGCAGTGACTCCACGTGGCTCAGCAAGAACTAGGTGTGCTTGTCTGCCCTGGATTTTTCTCTGGTTTTCCCTTTCCTGGCATAAATTTGCCCAATGTCTGGTCTAGGGGACAAAAAGCCAACCACAACCATCCACAGGCTATTTTCAAGCAGCCTGCTAGAACTTACACCTTTACCACCAAGGTTGCTGACCAAACTATCTGGTCTTCATTTTGAAATTCCATCAATGTTGCACATAAAACTAATCTCGCTGTGCTACTCACAGGCTCTGTTTGTGGGTTATAAAAATGCAAAACTAATTATTAACTAATACATCTTTCACAGCATAATAATAATGAGAATGATAGACTCATCAGTGACAGCCTGAGTGAATACCCTGCAGCCAGCTCAGTGATCTGTGGGTGTCCTGAAATCCAGTTCCCTGCTTTGTGGAGAAGGCAGAACTGGCTCAAGAAAACACACTTGCACAACCGTGGATGATGCCTCAGTCAGCTCAGGAGGCCCAAGCAAAACTCTACAGGGTGCCTTAGACAACAGAAACGCGTTATCTCACAGCGCTGGAGGCTGGAGTCTGAGACAGGGTGGCAGCAGGATTGGCTCCTCTGAGGCCTCTCTCCTTGACTTGCAGGCAGCTTCTACTCCCTGCATCCCCACATGGTCACCCCTCTGTGTATGTCTGTGTCCTTATCTCCTCTCCTTATTGGATGCTAGTCCTGATGGATTAAGGTCACCCATACAACCTCCACTTTTTTTTTTTTTTCTTGAGACCGAGTCTCACTCTGTTGCCTAGGCTGGAGTGCAATGGCACGACGTCAGGTTGCTGCAACCTTTACCTCCCGGATTCAAGCGATTCTCCTGCCTCAGCCTCCCAAGTAGCTGGGATTACAAGTACATGCCACCACATCCAGCTAATTTTTTGTATTTTTAGTAGAGACAGGGTTTCGCCATGTTGGCCAGACTGGTCTCGTATTCCTGACCTCAGGTAATCCATCTGCCTTGGCCTCCCGAAGTACTGGGATCACAGGCATGAGCCACTGCACTCAGCCACAACCTCATTTAACTTAACCACCTTTATAAAGACCCCATCTTCAAAGATGGTCCCATTCTGAGGTGCTGGTGCCTAGGGTTTCAATTTATTTATTTTGGGGAGACACAGTTCATCCTACAGCAGATGGCATCTGTCAGTCCGGAGAAGCTGGCCCTAAAAGATGTTAAAGAGTGGCAGTTTACAGAGTAATATATTTGAGCCTCAAAGAACAGAGCACCACTGACTTCTGGGGCCCCGGCGCTGCATGGGGAGAGGCTCCGTGGTCTTCCCCGTCGGCAGCTTCTCTGATAGCTCCAGAAACAACACAGAGAACCAGCAGCTCTCAGAGAGCAAGGCTGGGGCTGCATGGCCTCATGCCCTGCGTGTGGCCTCTCGGCCTCAGTCTCAGTCCATAGATCAAGGGCGGCAGCACCTTTTTGTGGGTACAGAGAGGAGATAAAGTGTTCGTTATTCTTCCTCTTCCATGAGTCCACCTTTAGCTTGTTTCCTATTGACTTTTTTTATTATTATTTTCAAAGAGCTAACCTCCTTCCAAAAGGTTTCGAATGAAAACTGATGTAACAGATGTTTTTTAAATTTAAATTTGCCCTGTGGTTCTCCCCAGTCTTGTGGGTTTGTATTGTTACATTGTTTTCAGACCTTATTCCAAATAAGCATTTGCCCTGGATCCCTTGCTCTTGCAGGACAGCATGCTCTGGGGGGACTGGAGGGAGCAGGAGCAGGCAGCAGGAGGGGAGGTGCTGTACATTTAGGGTCACGCCTGTTCACAGCAGCTTCCTGCTCCCGGAGCCCAGCACCCTCATCCACCAGGGCCTCAGACATCACTGCCTCCGCCTCATTGGGTACTGGGGTGGCTTCCCAGATTCTCAGCCAGCCTGCGAACACCCTGGCTTGCCTTTGTGGGTAATGCCGTTCTGTGTCAGGAAACTGTGCTGTGATTCCCTTCCCACGCTGTGCTGTGGATTATGTGAAATGTTCCCAACTGAGGCTCGTAAATCAGCTGGGAGCACAAACATACAGCAGTGCCCTGGCTTTGTCTTCACCTCCAGGGGCATTGCTGTGCAGAGGTCTCTACTGGGAAAGCTCTGATGCACTGCGCCCAGAGCCGTGAGAATCCCCTGATGTCCACTGACGGGGCAGGAGCGGGGCATTCCCAGCCACCGCACAGTGACCTCCACAGAAGGGCCACAGAGCCTGGACAGAGGTGAGTAAGAGGCAGGATGACTATCCTAGCTTCCAAGCGCTTGCATTTCAAAATTGATTAAAAGACACCATGTCCAGCCAGGCGCAGTGGCTCATGCCTGTAATCCCAGCACTTTGGGAGGCCGAGGCAGGCTGATCACGAGGTCAGGAGTTTGAGACCAGCCTGGCCAACATAGTGAAACCCCATCTCTACTAAAAATAAAAAAAAATAGCTGGGCGTGGCGGCAGGCACCTGTAATTCCAGCTACATGGGAAGCTGAAGCAGGAGAATCGCTTGAACCCAAGTGATGAAGGTTGCAGTGAGCCGAGATTGTGCCACTGCACTCCAGCCCAGGCGACAGTGCGAGACTCTGTCTGAAAAAAAAAAAAAAGATACCATGCCCAGCCTCCCAGCACTGTAACCAAGTCTGTCCCCATCAAAAAGGCACCCTAGCCTGGGCCTCAGTTTCCCCAACTGTAAAATGGAGATTCTAAGCACATCTACCTTTCTTCTCTATCTTTCTCCTTGATTTCTGGTGAAAATAAAATAAAAATATATATCTTATTTTATTACTGACGCCTTCAGTGGCTCTCTGAGAGACGAAACATTATTTGTCATGCACTCACAGCAGACAGACACCACAGCCAGCAGACCCTGGCATCCCCATTTGTTTATTCGCCACACGGACCACCTTCTCTCACCCCCACCCCAGGGAGCACTTATCTCCAAGTTGGGTGGTGATCAGCAGCACATGGTTTCTGGTTGGATCCAGGAGGTAAGCAGCGTTTTGTTTAACAGGAAGACAAGACCTATCTCTACAAGGGAATGTGCATTATGAAATCCTCAGAACAAAGCCACTTGCTCACCTGTCACAGACACACCAAGACAGGGTTTCTGCTCAAAGTCCAAACATTACATGCCATATGCAATCGTGAAGAGCAGCAGCCCTGTGTTCAACTCCACAACTCAGAGGACAGCGCTGACAGGAGGCTCGTCCCTGCCATCTGTCAAAATGTCCTGATGCCCTTCTCTCTCTCACTACCAATGCTGACGGCAAAGGAAGCTCTCAAGACAACGTGGAAAGAACCTACCTCTCTTTGCAAACTGGCCTCTCGACTGTTGAAAGAGAGAAAGCCATGGTGTTTCACCCTCACCAAGCCTCTCTGGAGGCTGAGAGAAAGAGAAAAGGCCTGCTTTAGGGAAAGGCCATGTGTCAAGACCACATCACTGCATTAATGCAGGTAACTGTGGGGAACTGGCCCTCATGAAACAATGCCTTGTGAAGCAACATTGGTGCCAAGTGGCGTCTTTCTGCTGCTCTTTTATAGCAAGCCAACCTCTCCCACTTAGGCTGCAATTTGGACTTGGCTCACTAAGGACCAATCCTCTTCCCAACTCCGTACCTTTTGTCTAATGAAAGATGACCTTTTTAAAAGTGAATCTTCCCATACTTTATCACACCCGCCCACAATTTAAGATTCTAGGTTTATGTGTTAAAAGAAAAATAGCACTACACGGATTGGTATGTTTCCAACTTGTCTCCAGATGACACACATAGTCTGGGCCCACTTGCCGGATGAGGGAAAGGGTGGGAAAGGTGAATGAACCTGCGATCGTGTGTGTGGGAGCCATATCCGGGGGTGGCTCTATTTTTTACCCCCAGAAGTAGATCCAGATCATTTCATGATGTCTAGAATTTGTTCTAAAATATTTCAGAAGAAAGGGAAGGCATAAAGCAAGTGTGGCAAAATCGTGATCATTTCTGAGTCCTGAGTGGGAGTGTCTCGGTTTGGGTTCCCCGAAGCCAGCTCTGACACAGGAATTGGGAGGTGACCCAGAAACACAGGAGGGAGACAGGAAGTCAGTCAGGGGAGGAGAGGCTGACTGGGGGTTTAAGGAGTGGACATCTGAACACTCTAAGAGACTGCAGGACCTCCAAGAGTCATTCTTCAAGGGCAAAGAGGGAGGGGTCTTTGTCAGCCAATTTCTGCCCCTCTGGCCAGTTAATGGCAGCCCCTGGGGTGTCTGGCCAGCCTTGAGCTCAGGCTGTTTCACAGCAGGGCAGGACCATTAGCATCCAAAGGAACTGTGCTGGGACCTGCCAAGACCAAGGGCATGGGCTGGGCACAGTGGCCTCTGCTACAGCAGGAATACCTACATTCATTGTGTCATCCCTTCTACTTCTGTATATGACTGGAACTTATCCACACGATGGGGAACTGAAGCAGGAGCTACAGGAACAACACACATTTCCCTCAGGGAATGAATTAGCAATGGTAAGAGGCAGGGATTGAATTTAAACCAGTTTGCTGCACTGAGTCAAGTCCCAAGCTGCTTTTTTCAGACTGTTGCTGCCCTTCCCATATCAGCTGAGGTTTTCTCGCTAATCACGCATTCTCTTTTAAACAGAAACAAATTTTTCAGAAGCGTGCCCATCATCCCAGCAGCTGGATTAATCGGAACCCTTGCCACCTCCTAATTCAGTAAAGACACATGTGGTGAGCGTCCACTAAGTGCCTCTGTTGGCGGCTGTGGAATGATGTGGGTTTCACGGCGTTACCCTGAGATGGTGATATTCTGGTTGAGTAAACAAGAAATGCCCCAAGGAAGCTTTACAGGGACAACAAAAGGATCATAGAATTGTTAGAGATCATTTACTTCAACTCATTCTATTTGTGAGAAAACACGGCAAAGATTTTCTCGTGGGCCAAACGCTACCCAGGCTCTGCTGAACTCTTCCAACCAGGCCTGACTTTTGGACTCTCACACTTGTCTCTGCATTGTCTGATTTTAGCAAGAATCTTGCTAAATCGGTGTTGTCAGAAACCTCCACCCTTCATTGTTTTGTTTTTCTAAGACCACCAGAGCAGGTACAAAAGAACCAGCGACTAGGCAAGGGTAGGAGCAAAACTGCAAGTTTATTTTGGTCACCTAGCTTCAAGGGAAGAAGGTGGGTAGGGAGAGGTCTGTTGGCCCCCCGACAAAAGGGGCCCCCAGAGTCACCCGTACAGCTCTCGGACGGAGTTCCCGCAGTCCTAACATCCCGACAGGAGTGGAGGACTGAGGAAGGCCGCGCGTGGCGTGCCTCCGGAGCGGCTTTTCTAGGAGTGGGAGGGCAATAGGCGGGGCACGGGCGTGTCAGGGGGCGTTCCACAGGTGCGACCAGGTAAATCTTGGTCTCTTCAGATTGACATCACCTGGCGCATGCCTAGTTGGTCTGCACCTTCCC
>NW_016806411.1:927152-957466 GCF_001698545.2 Rhinopithecus bieti
GCAAGTTTATTTTGGTCACCTAGCTTCAAGGGAAGAAGGTGGGTAGGGAGAGGTCTGTTGGCCCCCCGACAAAAGGGGCCCCCAGAGTCACCCGTACAGCTCTCGGACGGAGTTCCCGCAGTCCTAACATCCCGACAGGAGTGGAGGACTGAGGAAGGCCGCGCGTGGCGTTCCTCCGGAGCGGCTTTTCTAGGAGTGGGAGGGCAATAGGCGGGGCACGGGCATGTCAGGGGGCGTTCCACAGGTGCGACCAGGTAAATCTTGGTCTCTTCAGATTGACATCACCTGGCGCATGCCTAGTTGGTCTGCACCTTCCCGGGTCGCCGGCTGGATTTTCGCTCGCGTGGGAAAAGTTGGGGGATGAAGAACCCGGAAGTGCGCCATCTTGCCTCCGTTCATCCAAACATTCATATCCAGTCACTCTCAGAATCTGGGTTCCCCATTCCCTGCCATTCCCCAGGTGGTGTCTGGTCACCTTGGCCTGCCTTCAGCAAAAGGTCTTTTAGCCAGAATCCCCCACACCTGAAGTTTCCTCTTAGTAATTTTCCATCCACCGACCACTCCCCTCCCCACCTCGCCCCTTGGCTATAGACTCCCTCTTTCCCTTGTTGTTTAGAGTTGGGCCCAATCTCTCTTCCCACTGCAAGACCCCATTGCAGTGGTCCTTATACTATTGTGCTGGTTAAAGCCTATGTTACTGTGCTTTGGCAAGTGAATGAATATTTTTTTTTCTTTAACAACACAGATCCCATTATTTGCCAGGAGTGGAGTTAGGTTATGGCAGGGCTCGCTCTGGGGCCCGCATTCCATAGGTTTTCTCCAAGCCTGGGTGCAGGCATGAGTAGTGAGACAGGGAAAATGCAAGTTAGCTACAGGTGAGAATAAACCAGGTGCTTTATGGCCACTCTTGAGTGTTTTCTTTTGTCTTGGTATAGCAGAATGTTCAGACTGGAGAGTATGGGGTGACTTACAAGCCATGGTGAGAAGACCAAACCGGATGAGGTGACAATACCAGGTCAAGGGCAGGGACCCACTGACCTCCCCACACCACATCAACTCCTATTCCACCTCCTCTTCCCTGATCTTACAGTTGCCCTGCCGTGGGTCCTTTTGAGGTGCCGGGAGTAACCACTTTAGCTGACTTGAAGGGTCCAAAGGATTCATGAGGGACTCCCTGGGAAGCATGCAGTCCTGTTCTTACCATTTGCCTGGCCTCGTGAGCCCCTCAGGGTCATTCACTCAATCAGTCAATCAATCACTTGCTCCCTCACTTCCCCTAGTCACTGCCATGTAACCAAGGCTGAATCAGAAAGACCCCAGTGAGTCCTGCCTTGCTCTGCCCAGCCACCGAGGACCAAGGCCCCGCACAAACCAGGGCGGCCTGGCATGCTCGCTAGCCCCTGCTGCCAGGTTTCCTGGGAAGACGAAGGCTCCACAGCAACCAGGGAGGCCCCATTCTCGCACTGAGGCTGTGCCTGCCTGGTGGAATCAGTTGCCTGAGATCAATTTTTAACAATCAAATTCTGTTCTGACTGGAGAAAGACTTGGAATTTGAATGAATGAATTCTCTAGGGAGCTGTTATCTGCCAAAAGCTGTTTAAAATATAAAAGCACCCTTCATTTTCATAACCTTTGTAAAAGTACAACTTTGCGAAATATGCTTTTCTTAGAGCAGGGGGCACCACCCAACAGCTCCCATCCATTTTCCTCTGGAGGTGAATGATTTTGAGTCCTAAGAGAAGCAAACCATTTTCACTCCAAGAGCTTGACTTGCGTAGATTCTGCCTGAAGTCTTGCTTTGAGTAATGCTCACCAGCAAACCTCTTTGTCTTTCCTGAAAGGCTATCACATTTATCTAAGTTAAAAGCCTTACTTAATCATAGTTGTCAGTGATGGCAGAATGACAGAGGCATTAAAGGTTAGACATTAAATTACTCATAAACATCGGATAGCCACCACACAATTTCACTCTCCTGCACCCACACTTTAAATGGGGTTCCTACTTATGAAGATGGAACCTTAAAATATAGATTGAGGAAAATCCTTACAGTAAGGGCAAGAGAAACATGTTCAGTGTTTTTATGTAAAGATTACATGCTAATCCAGAAAAATCTATTCCCCTAATTGAAAAATTGTTTCAAATCGTTAGTTCACCTCAAGATATCCCTATATAGCCCATTGCTGATGTACGAAAAGAAATCAGACACTCAAAAATCCCAGAACAAAGGGTGTCGTCAGTCCCATGGTCCTCACTGTACCCATGGTCCTCACAGTCCCCATGGTCTTCACAATCCCCATGGTACTCACTGTCCCCATAATCATGACTATCCCTATGACCCTCACTTTCCCCATGTTCCACACAATCCCCATGGTCATCACAATCCCCATGGTCCTCAGTGTCCCCACAGTCCTCAGTGTCCCCCGGTCCTCACTGTCCCCATGATTCTCACTGTCCCCATGATCCTCACAGTCTCCATGATCTTCACTGTCCCCATGGTCCTCACGGTCCCCATGATCCTCACAGTCCCCATGGTCTTCACTGTCCCCATGATCCTCACAGTCCCCATGACCCTCACTGTCCCCATGGTCCTCACTGGCTTCATGGTCCTCACTGGCCCCATGATCCTCACAGTCCCCATGATCCTCAGAGTCCCATGGTCTTCACAGTCTCCATGATCCTCACTGACCCCATGGCCCTCACTGGCCCCCTTGCTCTTTTGCTTCACACACAGCTTCGAACCTAAGTTCCACTGCCTTTTTTTGGATGCCACCACTTCTGGGAACCTGGCATGTGTAGGAGGCCTCTCTGGTTCCACATTCACCACTAGAGTGGAGAATTCCACCTTGGCTTCATGCAGACTCTACTCATGGTAAAATCTCAGGATGCAGTTCTTGACTAGGTCTCCATGATTCCCCATGAAGATGGGGTAGACAATGATTCAGGGTGTACAACATATGTTCAAAGAGTGTTACATTGAAAAAGAGCTCAACATCATTAGTCATCAGGAAAATGCAACTAAAACCAAAATGAAGTATCACTACACACCACCAGAATGTCTAAAAATAAAACACAGACTGTACCAAGTGTTGGTAAGGATGTAGAGCTCTCAGAATCCTCAGACATCACTGGTGGAGTGTAAAATAGCTCAACAACTTTGAGAAACGTTCCAGTGGCTTTATACAAAATTAAACATAATTCTACCCTATGACACAACAATTTCAACCTAGATATAAACGCAACATATATGAAAAACATACATACACCAAAATATTTACACAAGAACATTTAGAGCAGCTGTATTTATACTAGACAAAACAACCCAGATATCCATCAATAGGAGAAAAGAAGCAAATTATAGTATATTCATACAAGGAAATGTTTCTCAACTGCAAAATGGAACAAACAAGGGGTACACACAGTAACACACGTGAATTTCCAAACCATTGTGCTGAAGGAAAGAAGCCAGACTCAAAGAGCGCATTCTTTATCATTCCACATTTACGCATTTCCGAAACAAACAAAAATAACCTGTGGAGGAAAATAAAGCAGATGAGCAGTTGCTTCTGTTGCCGTGAAACACAGGTTGGAAATGAACATGGGAGACTTTCAGGTGATGTAAATGTCCTATTGATGAAGTTTGGGTCACATGGGTAGATGCCTTTGTCAAAACTCATTGAATGGTATACTTTAGATTGGAGCATTTTGTTGTAAAATTTTCCTCCAAAAAAGAGCTACAAATAATTATTAAATTCTGATTAGTGATGTATATGCTGAAGTACTTAGGGAGAAGGGTATTAATACCTGCAGAAATTAATTAATTTCTAAGAAATTACTATTTCTTCTCTGAAATGCAGCAAAGAAGAAGATGGATTAATGGATGAGTAGGGGGATCCAGGAATGGATAGATAACAGAAGTGAGTGTAATAAATGTTAATAGAATCTGGGTGCGTGGACGTTTACTATATAATTTCCAAAGTTTTATAGTTTGAAACTTTTTATAATGAAATGCTTGATGGTGAAGAAAACAGGCAGAAATGCCTCGTGATTTATGGCTCCTGATTAGTTATTGATTTCCCTCTATATATACTTTGTCTGCTCAGATGGCTCTGGGAAGGTGTAAGGAAAGTCCTTTCACAGAGGAATGGGGAGAGGGGTTAGACAGGAAAAGGAGGGGGACAGACAAAAAGACAGGAGGCAAATGGCAAGGGTCCTGGGGAGGATATCAGTCAGGGTCAACCAGAAAAGCAGAACCAGTCAGAGGCACATATTAAGAGAATTATCACAAGTAACTGACTTACGTGATTGTGGGGCCAGCTAGGCAAGTTTCAAATCTATCTGGAAGCGTTGTGGAAGGGCAAGCTGGAATGGACACGGGCAGAGGCTGCTGTCCCCAGGCAGAATTTCTTCTTCCTCAGGGAAGCCTCCACTCTGCCCTTGAGGCCTTCCGACTGATCGAACCAGGCCCACCCAGATCATCTAGGATAATCTCCCTTACTTAAATTAACCGATGATGAACTTTAATCATATCTACAAAATACCTTTACAGCAACACCTAGGTCAGTGTTTGATTGGGTAATTGGGGGCTGTGGCCAGTCAAGATGACACAGGAATCCAGCCATCATGGGAGGTTAAGCAGAAGCTGTGGTCCAAGAGTTTTTATCTCTGTTTCCAATTAAGACTATCGAAGATGACAGCACACTGAACATCAGAGGAAAACCATGGCCCGGGTTGGTGCCCAAGTCTCCCTCAGTAGTCCTGCGGGATAAGAGGCAGCAGAATCTTCCAGGCAGCCTCAGAGTGAGGTGGACAGGGCTGATACAGGTATGTGAAATAGGCTCTGCTGGATGAAAAATGGCACAGCCCTTGAGAAAGCCATATGGTGACATAAGGAAAACATTGAGCCTCAGAAGATCCTGCGTTTGACTGGCAGCTTTCTGCACAAAGGTTTTGACTACAACATTATTTCCAGTAGCAACAAATCAGTGGCATCCTGATGACCTGCCACAGGAGATAGTTTAGGAACTAGGATATACATCTGAAGCATCTTGTACATTTATAAGCAAGAAGAAAAACATGGGTCATGATGTCCATGTTACAACATTAAAAAAAACTTAAAAGATGGTGCACACCATTTTCTATTGTATGAATGTTTTCATACTAATATAAGTACAAACGTGTATATGTGTGTGCATGTGTCATATATATACACACACACATATATATACATAACATCCTTTCCATTTTCACAAGAACAACATTGAAAGAATGTCCCATAAAGTGTTAAAAGTTATATTTGGGAGGAGATTCGAGACACGACTATCTATTTTCCAAATATTCTGAGAGGCGGTTGTTATTGCTTTTACAAAATGGGAAAGAAATGATGAGCCTGCCTAGCTCATTATGGCTGCTCGTGGTTTCAATGCCTATGGGATTGCTGAAACCAAACTTCAGCTGAGACCCCTGAAATCCAAATTGCTTTTTAAATTAAGCGGTAGGAAGCTTGGAATGCATATTTTGTCTCAAATTTGGTTAATAGGAACCAGATGCAAAGCATCACCCAAACTTCGTTGTTTAGTGTTCTGGTACCCACTTACCCATTTGCTTGCTGAGCTAGTTATTTTATTCATCTGCATCTTTTTGTGTGTTAATGCCTTGGATATATTAGTAACATAAGCCTACGATGTGTTCTTTCCATGTAGTGAAAATGAACCTCTAAACATTAATGTGGGAATACAAGGGCCTATTATTTTCCCAAAAAGCAAATGAAATCTGAGTCAGAATCTGCATCCCACTCAGTTGATGTAAAATTCAACCTCCAGCATTATGGGAACCTCCTCTCAGCTCTACACTGTCCTGGGGGCCTAATGCCGACTAGAATATTCTGAAAGCTCTTTCATTTTTCTGTTCACACACCTGACTGCTGGGATGCTCTCCTTCCAGCTAGGATAGGCCATGGGGTGAAGCGACATTCTCCCAAGGTGGTGAGGAGCTGGGCCTTCCCCAAGATGGCTTCTCCCACACAACCTGGCTTCCCTGGTCTCAGAAAATGGCGCCTCCTGCAGTCAGAGCTGCCTCCTCTGTCCCAGGAAACCATCCCTCTGCCTGCAGCCTCCTGGGCTGTTTGCCAGGGAAGGCCTGGTAAACAATCTCCACAAATCTCGTGTGAAACATACACGCATACCACACACCACACATACACATACACACCATACCACACACACACCATACATACCCCACACACGCCCCGTACACGACACACAGACCACACACTACACACGCTGCACCACACACACACACACCATGCGCACCCCGTACCCCACACCCAATAAACACAGACCAAACACTGGACATATCACACCACCCACACACACCATACACACCCCCACGCATCCCACACACCACACACACTACACACAACACACCACACACATTAGACACAATGCACCACACCACACACATACACTATACATACCCCTCATACGCCACACACAATACACACAGACCACACACTACACACAACACACCACACACATTACACACAACACACCACACCACACACATACACTATACATACCCCCCATACCCCCCATACGCCACACACAATACACACAGACCACACACTACACACACCACACACATACACACCATACATACCCCTACACACACCACACATATACACACCATACATATCCCACACATCCCACACACCACACACACTACACTCACTACACCACACACATACAATATACATACCCTGCACACACCCCATACACCACACACAATACACAGACCAAACACTGCACACACCACACCACACACACACATCATACACATCTAACAACACTCCACATCCCACACACAATGACACACAACCACACACCCACACACCTACACATACCACACCCACAACACACCAAACATATCCCCACACAAATCCATATCACAATACACACCAACCCATAATCCACAAACACAAAACACACTTAACACACCTCACCACCCACATACAGACCAACACACTACACTATCACAAACACAATACCACATACATACCCCAACACACACCCACAATACAATACACACGAAACACACTACACCACCACACACCCACACACATACACACCATACATCCCCACACACACCGCCACAATCACATACAGACCACACCATACCACACACACCACACCACACACACCATAACATACCCCAACACATCCCATACAGCACACACATAAAACACAACACATATCGCACAACACAAAGCACACTACACACACGAAACAATCCCCTACACACTTCCATAGCACCACACACAATAAGGGACCACATACTAAACACCACACACAACAACACCACCACATACACACCAATAGACACAGCTCCACAACATCCTATACACTAACACAATAAACACAACAGCTACCCACAAACACCATACCAATGCAACACAGCTACACAACCATACACACACCATTCACTTGGCAAACTGTAGACACCACCACAGTACGCCATAACAAACATTCCCCCACATGCCTAACACCACACACAGTAGCCCAAACATGTCCACCCCACATAAGCACGCAATGCACACAACACACACCCCTCAAATCACACAAATCTCACACAATATCACACACACTACACACTACACACACAGCACACACATTCATACACACACACCATACACTCACACACACTACACACACTGTACACACACGCACACACCAGAAAGACAGAGCAGATTTGAATTCACTTAAGTCTTGATAAGGGCCCTGCAGCAAGGCCTTGAGGGTGGAAGAGCATAACTGTGAGCCCAAAGCAAACACCATGTGTTAATCCACTATCCCACCATGCTCGAGAGTCATTTTTTCTCACTGCCAACTTGCTCCATATGCGATGTAGTCACCTTTAGATAACGCTAATAAAGCACCTAGGTAATCCTGCCCGTGATTAGCTGTTGAAGAGTGAGACACTCTCTCTAAGTCTCAGTGTCTCACCGCAGTTCACCTCCCAAGAATTACGATGAGAGTAACATGAGACAAGGCAGGGACGGTGCTGTCTAGTGCCTAGCCCATAGTATGTGCTCAATAAATGTTAACCTTAGAAAACGGCCACACGCCTCAGCACTAAACAGTAAGTTCCACTGCATGCCCATGAACAATCTTAAACTAGGAAAGGACGTGCTGAGAAAGTCGACATTTTTTGACCAAAATCATTCGAAGAGCTAACAGACAATACATAAAAGAAATGCAAAGATATGGTAGTGATCAAATAACATAAATTAAAGCAATAAGATCATTTTTCTTTGACTAGGCCGACAAGGATGTAGAAGAGTAGAAGTATCTAGTGTTGACAAGAGTGAGGGGAAGGCCTTGAAAACTGGCACAAGACAAGGATGCCCTCTGTCACCACTTCTATTCAATATGGTATTGGAAGTACTGGCGAGGGCAATCAGGCAAGAGAAAGAAATAAATCATATTCAAATAGGAAGAGAGGAAATCAAATTTTCTTTGCTTGCAGAAGACATGATCCTATGCCTTGAAAACCCCATCGTCTCAGCCCAAAATTTTCTTAAGATGATAAGCAACTTCAGCAGTCTCAGGATACAAAATTAATGTGCAAAAATTGCTAGTATTCCTATACACCAACAACAGGAAAGCAGAGAGCCAAATCATGAATGCACTCCCATTCACAAATTGCCACAAAAAGAACAAAATGCGTTGGAATACAGCTAACAAGTGAAGTTAGGGACCTCTTCAAGAAGAACTACAAACTACTGCTTAAAGAAATCAGAGCAGACACAAAGAAATGGAAAAACATTCCACGCTCATGAATAGGAAGAATCAATATTGTGAAAATGGCCATACCACCCAAAGTAATTTATAGATTCAATGTAATTCCTATTAAACTACCATTGACATTCTTCACAGAATTAGAAAAACTATTTTTAAATTCATGTGGAACCAAAAAAGAGTCTGCATAGCCAAGAAAATCCTAAGCAAAAGGAACAAAGCTGGAGGCATCATACTATCCAACTGCAAACTATACTATAAGGCTACAGTAATCTAAACAGCATGGTACTGGCACAAGAACAGACATATAGACCAATGGAACATAATCGAGAACTCAGAATTAAGACTACACACCTGCAACCATCTGATCTTCAACAAATCTGACAAAAACAAGCAATGGGGAAAGGATTCCGTATTTAATAAATGGTGCTGAGAGAATAGGCTAGCCATATGCAGAAAACTGAAGCTGAACCCCTTCCTTATACCATATACAAAAATTAACTCAAGATGGATTAAAGACTTTAATGTAAAACCCAAAACTATAAAAACCCTAGAAGAAAATCTAGGCAATACCATTCAGAACACAGGCCTGGGCAAAGATTTCATAACTAAAATGCCAAAAACAATAGAAATAAAAGCAAAATTGACAAACGGGATCTAATTAAACTAAAAAGCTTGTGCAAGCAAAAGAAACTACTGTCAGAGTGAACAGACAACCTACAAAATGGGAGAAAAATTTTGCAATCTATCCAACTGACAATTGTCTAATATCCAGAATCTACAAGGAACTTAAACAAATTTACAAGCAAAAAACAAACAATCCCATTTAAAAAGTGGGCAAAGGGCATGAACAGACACTTCTTAAAAGAAGACATACATGCAGGCAACAAACATATGAAAAAAAGCTCAACATCACTGATCATTAGAGAATGAAAATCAAAACCACAATGAGATACTCTCTCACACCTGTCTGAATGGCTATTATTAAAAGGCAAGAAACAGCAGATGCTAGCAAGGTTGTGCAGAAAAAGTAATCCTTTTGCACTACTGGTGGGATTGTAAATTAGTTCAACCATTGTGAAAGACAGTGTGGTGATTCCTCAAAGACCTAGGAGCAGAAATACCATTTGATCCAACAATCCCATTACTGGGTATATACCCAAAGGAATATAAATTATTCTAGTATAAATATGCATGTACACATATATTTATTGTAGCACTATTCACAATATCAAAGACATAGAATCAACCTAAATGCCTGTAAATGATAGACTGGATAAAGAAAATGTAGTATATATACACCATTGAATGCTATGCAGCCATAAAAAGGAGTGAGATCATGTCCTTTGTAGGGACATGGACGGAGTTGGAAGCCGTTATCCTCAGCAAACTAATGTAGGAACAGAAAACCAAACACTGCATGTTCTCACTTATAAGTGGGAGCTGAATGATGAGAACACAGGGACATATAGGGGGAACAAAACACACTGGAGTCTGTCAGAGGGGGAGTGGGGTAAGGAGAGCATCAGGAAGAATAACTAAGGGATGCTGGGTTTAATACCTAGGTAATGGGATGATCTGTGCAGCAAATCACCATGGCACACACTTACCTATGTAACAAACCTGCACATCCTGCACCTGTACCTCTGAACTTAAAATAAAAATTGAACGAAAAGAGTGAGGGAAAGGATTGGAGCATAAATTGAAACAACCTTTTAGAGAGTAATTAGCAGCGATTTAACTCCAGGAATTCATAGTTCAGAAACATTTGCACACGTCCTCCAGGCTATAGACAGGAAGTTGTTAATTGTTTATAGAGGCAAAATATGGAGACAACTTCAATTCCATCCCTAAAGGCTCTATTTAATAAATAATCATTGAGTCACTCTGTGCAATGTCTGCAAATCTAAAGAATGACAGAAATACACGTGGAAGAATGGCCATATATGTGTTGAGGTTTTTTTTAAGTGAGTTGAAAAACAATATACAGAGTTTCCATTTTGTAAGCAAAACACATGTTTGTGTACACATGAGAATGCGTTTGCATATGTGTACATGTACCTATAATTTGCATGTGCCAGGAACAATTCTGGGAGGAAACACAACTGCTCATAATGGTTGCTCTAGAGATGTGGAAATCAGAGAAGGGAAATGCAGGAAGAGTTTTTCTCCAAATGTGGGCACTATGTGGCAGGTGCCCTCATGCCCCCAACAGCTCCTGGGGTCAGTCGTCTGTGCATGCTGGTGCAGTGCATGTACTAAATGGCTTTGTGGAGTGCACCCAGCCCAAGCATGCCATAGACCAGGAGTGCCGGAGAATGCACATCTAGAAGCAACTGCCAACCAGACTGATGGAGGTTGGTATGTAAATACCTCAATTCCTCAGCTCCTTGGGGCACACAGCTGAGGGATATTTATACCAGCCCTGGAGCTCCCTTGGGAGCTAAGCTAAGCTCTAGTTGCCCTCCTTGGCGTTTTGCTTGGTAACTCGCCTTTATGGGCGTCCTCACTTCCCTGTCTCACTTCCCTACTGCCCCACCAACATCTCTTGGGATCACTGTCTGATATGGTTTGGACATGTGTCCCCATCCAAATCTCATGTCAAATTGTAATCCCCAGGATTGGATGTGGGGCCTCATGGAAAGTGATTGGATCAGAAGGGGAGAGTTCTCATGACTGGTTTAGCATCAGTTCCCCTTTGTACTGTGTGGTGAGTGAGTTTTCATGAGATCTGGCTCTTTAAAAGTGTGTAGTACCTCCCCTCTCTCTCCTCCTCCTGCTGCGGCCATGTGAGGTGCTGACTCCCCCTTTGCCTTCCGCCATAATTGTAAGCTCCCTCAGAAGCAGATGCCCTCATGCTTCCTGCACAGTCTGTGAAACCATGAGCCAATTAAACTCTTTTCTTTAAAAATTACCCAGTCTTGAGTGTTTCTTTATAGCAATGCAAGAATGGACTAATACACCTTCTAAACAAACTTCTTGCCTCAAGTCTTCTTTTAGGGGAACCTAAACTAAGACGACTTTTCATTGTCTCAATTGTTATAACAACCTTCACTGCTTTTATTTTGTTTTCTCTTCTTTGCTAAGATACATAGAGCTGCCTAAACGATGTCCCCTTGTTCATGGCACATGCTTGTTAATGGCTCCTGCAAGACTCCTCCTTGGTTGACTTGACCTCATTACTTTTCCTCCTCATCTTTCACAACCAGGTCCATGTCTGTTCTCTAATACAGCAGTCTCCAACCTTTTTGGCACCAGGGACTGGTTTTGTGGAAGACCATTTTCCCACAAATGGGGTGGGTGCGGGTAATGGTTTTAGGATGATTCAAGTGCATTACATTTATTGTGGACTTTATTTCTATTATTATTACACTGTAGTACATAATTAAATAATTTTACAACTCACCATAATGTAGAATCAGTGAGAGCCCTGAGCTTGTTTTCCTGCATCTAGATGGTCCCATCTGGGGGTTATGGGAGATGGTGACAGATTATCAGGCATTACATTCCCATAAGGAGCATGCAACCTAGTTCTCTCACATGCACAATTCACAGTAGGGTTCACACTCCTATGAGAATCTAATGCCACTGCTGATCTAACAGGAGGCAGAGCTCAGGCAGTAATGCAAGCCATGGGAGTAACTATAAATACAGAAGAAGCTTCACTCGCCTGCCAGCCGCTCATCTCCTGCTGTGCGGCCCAGTTCCTAACAGGACACAGACCGGTAGCATTCCGTGGTGTGAGGGCTGGGGACCCATGGTCTAATACATACTCTTGCTATTGTATTTTAAGATGTTCTCACAGTTCATCATCATGTTTTTTGGATGGATGCAGTTTCTTAACAAAGAAGCATAGTGTTATTTTCATGTCAAGTCCTCACATTGTCTCTGAGCTTTAGTGGTTGACGCAGAGAAATCAGCTGTTGGTAGAAGCACTGCTCATCTGCAAGTGCTCTGTCTTGGCCCTGAGCACTTTTAGGAGACTTCAGTTTTATTATATTGTGCCTGGGTGTGGACGTCTTTTTGTATAACTATCACTTGGGATTTGTTGGGAAAGACTGGTATGTTTCATCAGTTTGGGAATATTCTCAGGCATTAGCTCTTCAAACATTTTTTCTGCCCCAATTTCCCACTCCTCTCCACTGGGACCCTAACTGGCCAGTAAGATTAATCTATTATTTCCTTCACAGCTCCTTTCTCCTCCACACTGCACTCTAGATCATTGTTTCTCACCTATCTTACCATTTACTCAGTCTCCTTTCCACTCTGGCCAATATTCTGTCAAGAAGACATAAGTTTCTTCAACTAAATTTTTTTTCAGATTATGGTAGATGTAAGAGCTGTGGTGAGAAATGATACAGAGAGGTCTTGTGTGCTCTTTGCCCAGCTTCCCCCAGTGGCAACATCTTGCATAACTATAGTACAATATCGCAACTACGGGATTAACACAGATACACTCCATGATCATATTCAGATCACCCCAGTTACTAGTACTCATCTGTGAGAAGGCACATATGTTTAGTTCTGTGCAATTTTACCACATGCATACATTCCTGTATCCACCATCAGAGCTGAGATGCTGAACTTTTCCATAACCACAAGGATCTCTCATTTTGTCCTTTTATAACCACCCACTGACAACCCTCAACACCATGTTATCATTTCTCTGAGATAAATCCCCAAGAGTGCTGGGTCATGTGGTAGTTTTATGTATCATTTTATAAGAAGCTGCCAAGCTGGTTGCCAAAGTCACTGTACCATTTCATGTTCTCACCAGTAATGTACAAATGATGCAATTTCTCCACTAGCATTTGATCTTTCTTGTCAATATTATGTATCTTAGCTATTCTGGTAAGTGTCTAGTGATATCTCACTGTGCTATTAATTTGTATTTGTATTCCCCTAGTGACTAGTGATGTTCAACATTTTCTTATGCTTATTTGCCATCCATATATTCTCTTCAATAAAGTGTCTGTTAAGTGTCTGTTACCCATTTTGTAATTTGAATGTTTTTTTACTGTTGACTTTTGAGAGTTCTTTATATATTATATGATAGATAGTAGAATGATCCAGTCACTATATAGCTTGCAAATATTTTCTACCAGTCTGTAGATGATCTGTACATCCTCCCAACAAGATATTACATCAAGCAAGATTTTTTTTTATTTTGGTAAGGTTCAATTTGGCAATTTTTCCTAATATGAATTATGCTTTCAGTGTCAAGTCTAAGAACTTTTTGCCAAGACCTAGATCCCAAAGGTTTTTTATGTTTTCTTCTAAAAGTTTTTTTAATAGTTTGCATTTGCATCCAAGATCCATTTTAAGTTAATTTTTATATAAGATGTAAGGTTTAAGTCAAGGTTCTCTTTCTGGCCAATGGCTATGTAATTGTTCTAGCATCTTTTTTTTTTCTTTTTTTGAGACAAGGTCTTGCCCTGTCACCCAGGCTGGAGGTCAGTGGAGCAATCATGGCGCATGGCAGCCTCAACTTCCCCAGGCTCACTTAATACTCCGCTTCAGCCTCCCAAGTAGCTGGGACTACAGATACGCACCACCACACCCAGCTAATTTTTGTGTTTTTTGTAGAGACAGGGTTTCACTGTGTTGCCCAGGCTGGAGTTCCAGCATCTTTATTGAAAGTTTACCCTTCCTTCATTGAATTGCTTTTGTACATTGATCAAAAATAAGTTTGGCATGTTTGCATGGGCCTATTTCTGGGTTCTCTGTTCTGTCCCATTGCGCAATGTTTCTACTCATCTGCCAATTCTACACTGTCTTCATTGCTATGGCTATAGAGGAAGACTTAATGTTGGCTACAGTGATTCCTCTCATTTTACCTTTTTTGAAGAGTGTTTTAGCCATTCTAAGGTCTGTGCCTTTCCATATAAATTTTAGAATAAACTTTTTTACGTCTATCAAAAATAATCTTGCTAGGGCTTTGATAGGAATTGATCAATTTGTTAATAATTGATATCTTTACTATTTATTTCACTTTCTGTTTCCAATAAGTTTTTCTTATTATTGCTTTATAGCACCCTGTTTTTCTTAATGAACAAAGTATTTTCTATTATCTTTCCAAGTACAGTTTTATAAATGCATATGTTATCGAGGTGTAATATGCACACAAAAAGTACACAAATCCTGACTGTACAGCTCAGTGAATTTTCAAATGAAATGCACCATGGAACCAGCACCCTAATCACGAGACAGGACCATCACCCCAGAGCGGCCCTGTACCTATCCCAGTCCCCATCAATGCCCTCAAAGGGGAGTTAATATCCTGCCTTCTAAACCTGTCGGTAAGCTTTGACTTTTAAAAATTTCATATCAATGGGATCATACACTTTTACGTTGCTTTCACTCAAAATAATTTGAGAGATAGATTTATATTTTTCTTCTCAGGGTTAAATATTATTCTTTTGTATGAAATGTAAATTTCTATTGTTGATGGACTTTGGAGTTGTTTCCAATTTGGGCTATTATGAATAGTGCTGCCATGAAACATGTATATGCTTCTTAGTAAACATATTAACACACTAATACACCTGGGAGTGAAATAGCGGGGTCAGAAGATATGTATATTTCAGCCTTAGGAGATTCTGCTGAAGGCTTTCAGGAGTGGATACACCAACTTACACTTGTGCCAGCTCCGCGTCCCCACCATGTGGTGCTGTTTATGACTTTCACTGGAGCCGATGTGGTAGTGTGTAGTAGTATTACACTGAGATCTTGATTTTCAGTTCCCCCTGGCTAACAAAGTTGAGAAATTTTCATATTTGTATGATTGAACATTTTACTTATCGAACTTCCTGTTCAATTGTTTTGACCATCTTTCTATCTCATTGCCTATCTTTTTCCTACTGAGTTCTTTACATATTCTGGATAGAGTCCCTGTCATATATGTGTGTATTTATACACACACATACACACATCACACATCACAGAGCAAACGCCTCTCCTGCCCTCTGACTTGTCGTTCCACAAGTCGTCTTTTGATTAAAAGACATTCTTAATTGTATACAATCCAATTTTTCTTATACGCTGAAGTATTTTCATTGTATATCCCTTGTCTTTTATTGTTCTTGTATAACACCCTTGTTGAGATATAAGTCACATACATACAAATCACCCATTTAAGGTATACAATTCAATGGGTTTTAGTATGTTCAGTTAGACAACTGTCATCACAATCAATTTTGAAAATTTCAGCATCCCAAAAGAAAGCAAATACCTGTCATTTTCCCCAACACGTATCCCCTCAGCCCAAGGCAACTGCTAATTTTCTTTCTCTATAGATTTACCCATTCCCCTTTCTTTTCCTTTTTTTTTTTTTTTTTTTTTTTTTTTTTTTTGGTAGAAGGAGGGGGCAGGTAGATATTTCTTGTTCACGTTGGAGGTTTTCCTCAAGTGTTTGATGTTTTATCACTATCATTTATGCTTGAGGGAGGCCTTAAAAAATTTATTAGTAGTGCTGTATGTGCACCCCACTGTAACAAAATAAGGCAGCACTTTTTTTTGAGGTCTCCCAGCCAATATCTGTAGCTCCTTTGTCTAAGTGCCCTCATGTGCAAAGCCTCTGTATTTCAACATCTCAGGAATAAATCTCTGGGATCCTAGAGGGCAGAAGGAGACATGCAGACACCTGCTGCAGGGGGTGGTGGAGATAGGGACCCAGGGAACACAGCTGCTTCACAGAGACTTCCCAGCTTTCATGCTGTGTTCAGGCTCACACTCAACCTCACCTGCCAGAGTACCTGCTGTCTTCCATTCAGAGCGTTCAGCGATTCTTCAAGGTAAATGTGCTCACTCTTCATCAGTATCACCTCCTGCAGGCACTGGATGCTCATCTCATCTTCTCTGTCAGGTTAGCTACATCCTCCATCCAATTTACATCTCCAAAATGTTGGTGTCTTTTATCTGCATTTTCTTTTCTTTTGTTCTCTTTGTTCTTGTAGGTAGATCTTGTTTACTCATTTACTGATTCATTTATTTGTTCACTTTAGTAAAGACTTAAACATAAAAGTAAAACTATACATTTATGTGATCTTAGTAGGTTTTGGAAAAGGAGAAATGGTTAAATGCATTGCAAATAGAGATCTTTTATTAGTCAACTATTACATTTTACTAATTTGATTATACTAGACTAATTTGAATTGAATTAATTGGATTTTTCTCACTATTAGTGAGAATGGCATCTTGTCTTGTTAGATTGCTCCTTCTGTAAATTAACCTAATGATATCCTTTGCTGATTTCTCTGTTTCTTGCCTTCTATCCTTGTTGATGTGTGAATACATCATATATTCTAAATGTAAATCATCTTACTGATTTAGACACTACAAACACCTACCAGTGTTCTTTCTGTTAACTTCATAGAACAGATTTCATGTTCTTCATGGAAGAAAAATTTTCCAATTTTGATACCGTCAAATTTATTAAATTTTTGCCTTATTCTTCATGCTTTTAGGGCCTTGCTTAAAACATCATCTCACATTCCAAGATTGCTCAAATATTTTATTTTTTCTTTCATTTGCTTTATAGTCTTACCTTTTGCATTTAGGTCTATATCCATATGGTTCAAATATGGCATGATATCAGGATGCAGCTTTATTTTACTCAGTTTAGAAAGCCAATTTTTCCATCAACATTTACTGGATAATCTACCTTTTCTTGTAAAGCTGTGATGTCACCTCATATGTAAAAGATATACGTGAACCCTTGGATCTGTTACTGGGCCCTCCATTCTGTTTCACTGGTCTCTTTGCATAATCTTTTGTGGTACCATGGTGTTTGGGGGTTTGTTTTACTACTATGGTTTTGTGCTATGTCTAAACAGTGTGTAAGGTGTTTCTTAACCCATCCCCTTGGCTCTTTGCTCAAAATAGAGAATCTCTATTTCTCCAAATAAATTTTAGAATCACTTTTTTTCTTTTAAGACAGAGTCTCACTCTGTCGCCCAGGCTGGAGTGCAATGGCGTGATCTCAGCTCACTGTAACCTCTGCCTCCTGGGTTCAAGCAATTCTCCTGCCTCAGCCTCCCTAGCAGCTGGGATTAAAGGCGCCTGCCACCTCACCTGACTAGTTTTTGTATTTTAGTAGAGATGGAGTTTTACCACATTGGCCAGGCTGGTCTCGAACTCCAGACCTCAAGCAATACACCGGCCTCGGCCTCCCAAAGTTCTGGGATTACAGGCTTGAGCCACCTCACCAGGCCTAAAATCACTTTTTTGTTCTCTAGATATTCTGCTAGGATTTTCATTGCTGTTATGTTAAACATTTGAAAAATCAGCTTCTTGATAAATGATGTCTTCCCCTCCATTAATATGGTTTATCTTTCCATTTATTCAGGTCTTCTTTCATGTCCTGTAATAGTGAATTAAGTTTTTCCTCCATAAATGTCGTATACATTCTTATTAGATAATGCCTAGGTAGTTCATTTTCACGGTGTCATTTTATTTTCCAGCTGTTTATTGCTGACAAATAAGAATAGTAATGAATGTTCTTATTTCTTGATCTTATATCTGGTTGAGGTTGACATTTGTAGTCATTAAAACTTGTCATCATTTTGCTCTCAAAGTGGCTCTAAGCAATGTTTCAGTGATGGCTGCCTTCATTTTCAGGAAGAGAGATGCTCCCACAGTAACCTTCTATACCTTTGTGAAATGTATTCATTTAAAGAGACAAAAAGGAGAGAGATAAAATGGAAAGCTCTTAAGAGCCAATCGAAGGGATCTATCCGGCTCTGCAATCGCCTCCCTGAGGAAGTGACAGAGGCTGAAGGCTTCATTGTTAAGAGCAGTTTAGACTCTGGTTGCACAGACCTAGGCCATCAGCATGAGTAGTGACTGACTGAGTAACATTAACAGAACTTGCAGTTTATTTAGGTGACAAAGATAACGTTTAACATCATGCAAATGAGAAGGCCAAATGTCTAGGCAGACAAAAAGGGGTCCTCAGAGAATTTCCGACCTACCCCACAAGTGTTTACATCAGGTGCTTTTTTGCAGATGAGGGAACCTGCCCGGGGCCTTGTCTGAGCATGCCCACATGAGTACTGGAAGAACGGGGCAGAGCCGCAGGCAGGAGAGAGGGGCCTGGCCTCTTCAGCTCCTATGTGGTAGCCTGGGATTCAGTCTGTGAGGCAAGGGGACTGAAAGAAATTGAAGAGGACAACAAAGATGAAAAGATATTTCATTTCCATGGATTGGAAGAATCAATATTGTTAAAATGTCCATATTATCCAAATCTATCTACAGATTAAATGCAGTCCCTATTTCCCTTTTAAATAACAATATTAAAATAACAATGACATTCTTCACAGAAATAGAAAAAAAAATCTTAAAATTTATGTGGAATCACAAAAGACCCAGAATAACCAGTGCTATCGTAAGCAAAAAGAACAAAACTGGAAGGATCACATTACCTGACTTCAAATTATACTACAGAGCTGTAGTAACCAAAACAGCATGGTGCTGGCATAAAAACAGACACATAGGCCAATGGAGCAGAATAGAGAACCCAGAAACAAATCCGCACACCTACAGTGAACTCATTTTCAACAAAGGTGCCAAGAACATATATTGGAGAAAGGTCAGTCTCTTCAATAAATGGTTCCAGGAACACTGGATATCCGTGTGCAGAAGAATGAAACTAGACTCCTATCTCTTACCATATACAAAAATCAAATTAAAATGGATTAAAGACTTAGATCTAAGATCTCAAACTGTGAAACTTACAGGAAAACATTGGGGAAGCTCTCCAGGACGTTGGTCTGGTTTCTTGAGTAATACCCCATAAGTGCAGGCAGCCAAAGTAAAAATGGACAAATTGGAACACATCAAGTTAAAAAGCTTCTGCACAGCAAAGGAACAATCAACAACGTGAACAGACAACTCACAGAATGGGAGAAAATATCTCCAAACTAACACTCTAACAAGGGATCAATAACCAAAATATATAAGGAGCTCAAACAACTCTAAAGGAAAGAATTTACTAATCCAATCAAAAGAAAAGGCAAAATATTTGAATAGACATTTCTCAAAAGAAAACATACAAATGGCAAACGGACATATGAACAGGTGCTCAACGTCATTGATCACCAGGGAAATGCAAACCAAAACTACAATGAGATATCATCTCATCCCAGTTAAAATGGCTTTTACCCAAAAGTCAGGCAACAACAAATGCAGAAAAGAATGTAGAGAAAAGGAAACGCTCATACACTGTTGGTGGAAATGTAAATTAGTATAACTACTATGGAGAATAATCTGGAGGTTCCTCAAAAAACTAAAAATAGAGCTACCATATGATCCAGCAATCCCACTGCTGGGTACATGCTCAAAAGGAAATCAATATATTGAAGAGATAACTGCACTCCTGTGTTTTTTGCAGCACTGTTCACAATAGCCAAGATTTGGAAGCAAGCTAAGTATCCATCAACAGATGAACAAGTAAAGAAAATGTGGTACATATACACAATGGAGTATTATTCAGCCACACAAAAAAGAAAGAGATCCTATCATTTGCAACAACATGGATGGAACTGGAAGTCATTATGTTAAGTAACGTAAGCCAGGCTCAGAAAGACAAATATCATATCTTCTCACTTATCTGTGGGATCTAAAATTCAAAATGATTGAACTCATGAAAATAGAAAATAGAAGGATGGTTACGAGAGGCTGGGAAGGGTAGTAGGGGGCTAGGGGGTAGGAGGAGATAGAAAGAATGAATAAGACCTAGTACTTGCTAGCAAAACAGGGTGACAGTAGTCAATAATAATTTAATTGTACATTGTAAAATAACTTACAAAGTACAATTGGATTGTTTGTAACACAAAGAATAAATGCTTGAGGGAATGAACATCTCTGTTTTCCATCATGTAATTATTATTGATTGTATGCCTGTATCCAAACATCTCATGTACCCCATAAGTGTGTGTGTGTGTGTATATACTCACAACAATTAAAAGTTTGTTTTAATTTTTAAAATTTTTAAAAACCACATCAAACTAATGAAAGAAAAGGTACTCTGGTTGAAGTTGGGTTGGGGCCCTAAAGACTCACCTCTTCCCCTTATCTTCAGGTGGCCAGAGATCTCTCCACAGACCAGCTCCTTTCATCCAGAAGACAACTGCATGATCACCAGTAGCCCAATCACAAGGAAATTAGGACCCAGACACAGTACTCAACCTGCAGCTGGCCCTGTTTCATGGTGTTCTTGAGATATTTCAAGTCTCCATTGCCACATTGCTACCCCAGCTCTCCTGCAAGGTAGAAGTGTTCCTTCTATTTATTTTTTTTTTTCTTAAGAGACAGAGAGACAGGGTTTCTGTCACCCAGGCTGGAGTGCAGTGGCAAAATCATAGCTCACTGTAACCTCTAACTCCTGGGCTCAAGTGATCCTCCTGCCTCAGCCTCCCAAGTAGTTGGGACCACAGGCACATGCCACCACACCCAGATGCTTTCTTTTTTATTTTTGTAGAGACAGGGTTTTGCTATGTTGCCCAGGCTGGTCTCAAACTCCTGGTCTCAAGTGCTCCTCCCACCTTAGCCTCCCCAACAGGCATGAGCCACCACACCGGGCCAGGAGTGTTCTTTAAATAGAGCATCAGACTTACTAAATGAGTTGTACACATTAAATTCTGACAGTGAAGTGGTAGTTCCTGAATACCTGCTGGAGCCCCTCCCTTCCGAATGTGGTACCATAAATACTAGCTTCCTCACACAGAACCAACTTCACAACCAGTTTATAGATCATGGATGAAAGAGCAGTCAGTTTGTTCTACTTCTGTTTGATTACCCTGCTTCATGACTAGCTTTCTTAATAAGATTTGACACCTACTGATACTTGACTGATTTTTAGATTCAAACTCATCTTAGAGAACAAAGGTGAACTGTTGGCAATTGAAGCTGTCATGCGTATTCTTTTTTTATTTATTTTTTCTTTTCTTTTTTTTTTGAGAGGAAGTCTCACTCTGTCACCTAGGCTGGAGGCTGCAGTGCAGTCATGTGATCTCGGCTTACTGCAACATCCACCTCCCAAGTTTAAGAGATTCTCCCCGCTCAGCCTTCCGAGTAGCTGGGATTACAGGCCCGTGCCATCATACCCAGCTAATTTTTGTATTTTTAGTGCAGACAGGGTTTCTCCATGTTGGCCAAGCTGGTCTTGAACTCCTGACCCCAACCGAACTCCTGAACTCCTGATCCACCTGCCTTGGCCTCCCAAAGTGCTGGGATTACAGGCCTGTCATGCGTATTCTGAGGGGAATTCCCAGAAAGGATTCCAGCAGTGCTGTGAGCCATGCCAGCAGCTTTGGCAGGGGAGCTCAGCCTCTTAGAGAGCCACCTGAAGGAGGGGCATTCGTGGGCATGTGCAGGCTTGAGGATGCTTATTAGCAATCACTCATTTCTCTGCAGGAGCAGCCAGGAAGAATATTATCCCAAATATCCCCCTCCTATACTAACACAATAATGGAAACAGCACATCAGTGCAAAATTATTTAGAATTTATTTCCATAATTGATAAGCCAAATCAAACTGATAATCTAGAATAAAATGTTGACTTATTCCTTGATCCCACTGTTCTTTCTTTGTTGAACACTTCTATTCACTGGAGAAAACACCACAAGTTGCATATTTAAAGAAGTATGCTTACATTTACATTTTAAACCTATGTATGTAAACCTTTCATAAGTACCAATTTTAAAAAATGTTGTAATAACATATTCTCAAAAAAAGTTGAATTATTAAGGTTACCTACAAAAAACTTAACCTTCTATGTTGTATAACCCACCTGGAAGCTATCTTTCAGCACCCCAACTGAAATTTCCCTAACTGCTTAGCCTCCCTCGTGTGGGTTACTGTTGGCAGGAGGGTTTTATGTAAAGAGGACATCAGGGCTACTCCACTCTCGTCCCATTTTCCCTGCTCACACACTGAGGTTGGTTGCCCAGGTTAAAAGGCCAACCTTTGTCTTGACCGAACACAGTGAAGCACCTACCTTACTGCTTTGAACTGACTTGCATGGTTGGCATCCTGCCATATCCACCAAACGGAGCCAAGAGAACATAAACTCTTGACAAGCAAATCTCCTTTTGGATGGCATGACATTGGGAGCTGGCCAAAAATGATTCTTTAATTTGTGACTCAGGCTTTTTGCCATTGAAAACCCAGGCTTTGAGCAATAACTAAGTCCCCAGAGCATATGATAGAATCGTTTATTATCTCCAGGCCTAAGAAGTGATTCCAAGATCACTAATGAACATGTGCCTTTCTCTGAATGTCTGGAAAAAACAGTAAGTATGTGGAAACGTAATGGTGTTCCTTGCATGTGAGGTTAACACAGCAGCCTATTTTCTCACTAATTTTAAAGGCACATTAAAGAAAAAGAAACCAAAAAGGACAGATGCTTCACTGGGGATGTTTTCAGACTAGCTCATCTATAACTGAATCAGTTCCCTGGGTTCAGATGCCAGCAGGCCCTGATAATGTTAACGAGGCCAGTGACTTCAGGATAATGATGCTGACATGATTCTCCCAGGCTATGCCTCTTGGGTGGCCAGGAGCCTGGAGGCTGAAGCATTTCCCAAAACTTTTGACCCCAAGGCTTTACATTCACCATGCACGAACACTCCTTGTGGGTCCCATGTTCCTGTTTACTTTTCTACAATGGAATCCCATTTAATCTGATTGGTATTAACTTAAATGCTTGAAGAATGGTGTTTGAGAAGCAATGAATTTTCTATAAAACTGCAAAGGCATAAAAATACTTGTCTTGAGAGAAGGGAATTGACATTCTTTTCTCAAAAACTTTTCTCATTTCTACTAGCTGTTACTGGTTGTGTGTGTGTATACGCATATCTACACCCAATCAATAACCTATATATACATATATACACATGCACACATATAAACACACACATACATATATGTATATAATTAACAAACTTTGGATTTATATTGACAACTCCATGCTTCAGGTCACCACCAGTGATAACTGTCCGTGGACAGACATGGGACTACGCAAGGTGTCAGAGCTTTGGCATAATCTGGGCGTTTGTATTGGTATTTTTAGGTTTATGCTCATTTTAGCATTGTTAACTAACAGGCCTATCTCAGAACCAGAAATGTGTTCACACATCACACAGTACCCAGAACCTGGTCAGTGCCTACTGGATGATGGATAAGGTAGTTCACACATTCAGTATTTTCGAAGCTAATTGTCTCTTTTGCTCATTTCTGTAGCCCAACAAGAAGATAAGCCGAATTCATACTGAATTATTTTATTGTTGTTTTGAAATGGGATCTCGTTATAGTGGCCAGGCAGGTCTCAAACTCCTGGGTTCAAGCAATCCTCCCACCTCAGCCTCCTGAGTAGCTGAGATTATAGACATGTGCTACCATGCCTGGTACATACTGAATTATTCATATAAAAATTATTTAGTACATCTGTTATTTCACCTTGCTTTTACTGATGACATGCATGTTTTTAAAAACCTAGTGCCATAATTTTTTCCTTTGGTTTATTGAAGCTACTGGTTCATTGGTTTGTAGATATTGTTATGAATATATTTGGAAAACAAATAGCAGGAAAAAGCAATAGCATTTGGTGGAAATTTTTTTAAAGAGTGAGTGTTGTACCAGGGTGTCTCTCTATATCCTCTTGTTTAATCCTCACTGTAACTCTATGAGGAAATGAGTAGCCATAATAGTAAGACTACGGGCCGGACATGGTGGCTCACGCCCGTAATCCCAGCACTTCAGGAGGCTGAGATGGATGGATTGCTTGAACCCAAGAGTTTGAGACCAGCCTGGGCAATATCGTGAAACCCCATCTCTACAAAAAAATACAAAAATTAGCTGAGCATGGTGGCAGGTGCCTGTAATCCCAGCTACTTGGGAGGCTGAGGTGGGAGGATCCCTTGAGCCCAGGAGGCCAAGGCTGTGGTAAGCTGAGATCCGCACTCCAACCTGGGCAACAGAGTGAGACCCTGTTTCAAAAAAAAAAAAGTGAAGGCATTTTCCCCATCAGCCTTTAGTAATGGCATCACATTTTTACTACGGAAAGTGAACTTGAACCTATTCCAAGTGCACACTACGTCTCTAGAGAAGAGCAAATCCTGCGGTAACTAGTGGGAGGTGTGGTTTTAAAAGATGGAAAGTCCTAAATTCATTCTTCTTGGATTTTATTTAATTATGCGTTTCATTTTAAGAAATTGTAAACTCCTAAAGGCAAATGGATGTTTTGTGATGTTGTAATATTACTGAGAAATTCAACCACAGTACCAATAAAAGAAATCCAAATACCACCAAAACTCTCTTTTCCACCATTGGATTGGGGATGTCTGAGTCGGACCACAGTCCCTCAGTGCTGACGAGGGTCTTGGAAACTCCATTCTTGCTGCTCTGTGGGAGTGCTCACCACTTAGCAGTTGAGGATGGCAGTCTGATCACGGGTGGCAGCATCTTAATGGGAATCCATGTTTTTCTTTTTCTTAATTATTATCATTTTATTTTATTTTCCCATAAGTTATTAGGGTACAGGTGGTATTTGGTTACATGAGTAAGTTCTTTAGTGGTGATTTGTGAGATCTTGGTGTACACATCATCGGAGTAGCATACACTGCACCATATATGTTGTCTTTTATCCTTTGCCCCTCTCCCACCCTTCCCTCCAAATTCCCAAAGTCCATTGTATTATTCTTATGCCTTTGCATCCTCATATCTTAGCTCCCACATATAGGTGAGAAAATGCAGTGTTTGGTTTTCCATTCAATAGGCATCAATTCTAATCAAGAAGGCCTCTTCTAGTTTATTCTAAAAAGACAATCAGGCAAGTCAGAAAAAAAAAAAGTTGTTTTCATTGCAGCCATTGTTTTATAATAATCTTTAAAATGAAGGAAAGTTATATCTCAAAACTGTCAACTGTTTTCTAAATTCAGTTGCACCTTGTTGATCTAACCCAGTGTCATCTCTCACCCAATACGCTCACAAGGGCTCTCTCACACTTGCCTCCAGAAACCCCTACCTCTCCTCCTCACCAACAGGAAAGTTCAAGTTCCTTGAAAGTCCAACAAGACCAAACCCGGTCTGCCCCCTCCAGTGCTGGGCTTTGGCCATGCTGACCTTTTCTCTGTTCCAAGAAACAAGCCAAGGTCTTACCACTATAGCACTCCTGTCCAGAAGGTTCCCCACCCCACCCCACCCTGCCTTTCCTAACCAACAGCACCCTCCTTTAGGGCTTCTGTGATCACGACCTGCCCCAGATCACTCTAGCTCCCTGTGCATCATGGCTTCATGCCACCTCGTCTTGTACCTGCAAAGCACTTACACATTTCATGAAGCCAGGGACCATGTCTCTTTCTTTGGTATCTCTAGTCTTCTTTTTCTTATTTTTATAAATGTAAGGGATACAAGTGAAGCTTTGTTATGTGGCTATATTGCGTGGTGGTGAAGTCCAGGCTTTTAGTGAAATCATCCCCTGAATAGTGTAGAGCATGCCCATTGAGTAATTTCTTATTCCTCACCCTGCTCACCCTCCCACCCTTCCCAGTTCCAAAGCCTATTATTCCACACTCTATGTCCATGTGTACACTTTATTTAGCTCCCACTTATGTGAGAACATGTGGTATCTGACTTCCTGTTTCTGATCTGTTTCACTTAAGATAACAGCCTTCAGTTCCAACCATGTTGCTGCAAGATGTGATTTTCTTCTTTCTTATAGCTACGTAGTATTCCTACATATATATATATACATGCCGCACATTTTATTTATCCAATCATCCATTGATGGACACTTAGAATGATTCCATATCTTTGTGATTAGATGCTCAAAAATATTTGTTGAAACATGGCTAAATCATACATAGCAGGCTCCTTCTTTCTTTCGCGCTCTCTCTCACCTCTGAAGCTTTTAGCAACAGCTGCGTTCCAAGCAGGAAGAAAGAGGTACAGGTTGGGTGTGTATCCCTCATCCAAAATGTTTGGGACCAGAAGTGTTCTGAATTTTGATTGTTTTCAAATTTTGAAATGTATGTATTATACTGACTGGTTCAGCATCCCTAATAGAAAAATCTGAAATGCTCCAATGAGCATTTCTTTGAGCATCACATCAACACTCAAAGCGTTTTGGATTTTGGAGCGTTTTGGATTTTGGAACATTTTGGATTTCGGATTTTCTCACTAGGCATGCTCAGCCTGTATCAGAAGAGGCTCAGCCAAAGCCACTTCTCTGCCTTAAACTGAGCTCCGTGGCCATTCTCAGCTATGAGGGCTTGATAAAAGTTAAGTTGTTTTGTTTTGTTTTTTATCTTTGTAGCCCTACAGCAAATAAAGATGGGCAAAAAGAGGTTAAACTCAAAACTAAAATGTCTAGAGCCACCTTCATCTACCCCACTGCAATGAAAACGCAAGGACATAAGAATTTACTGCAGTATTGTTCCCAATGGCAAAAAGCTGGAACTCAAACAAATGCCTAATGACAGAGGAATGACTAAATAAATTCTGGCTCATCCACACCACAACCTATTATACAACCATTGAAAAGAATGAAATTAGAGCCACATTGATGACTCTGGGAGATTTCCATGAGCAATTATGGAGTAAATAAAACCAAATGCAGGAAAAAAAAAAAGTCTGTTTTCTTATCCCATTTCTAACAAAAATGAAGAAAAGCACTCTCTAACATCTGTGCACATACATGCAGGTAAGTGCAAGTGAGCTGAAAATTATAGGCCACATACTGTTATCATGAGTGACCTGTGCAGAAGGCGGAAAGTTTGGGAAGGGAAAGAGAAGAAGAAGAGCAAAAAAAAACAGAAATATTTTTGAAACGAAATGTTATAATATGATCCATTAATGTATTAACTTAAATAGATATGTGTGTTCATATATACAAAGAGAAAACTTTATATGTTGTCTCTTCTTTTTTGTTTCTGAAATCAGGCTTGCAAGACTTTGGCAATTTCCCACTTGTTTTGAATCCTCAGAAAATGTCGTATCTCCAGAAAGTAAACAAAAATTGACCAGATAGCATTTCCTTAATGGACTTCCAGTGACTCTTCTGGATAAGAAAACAACACTTCTACATTCAAACCCCAACTGCCACTTGAATCTCATCAAATGAAATTTTAGCTTTTCTTTCTAGCTTGTGTTTTTCCCTGGAGAAACAAGTCTATAAATGTTTAAAACTGACACTACTTCTCATGGTGAACAAAATATTATTGTGTGGAAAACTGGCTCCAGGAAATTAAAAATCAATATACTTTGAGAACTAAAATAGGATGGGAAAAGTTGCTTTGTCCAGATTGCAATGGCAGGGGCAATGCAAAACAAAAGAATCAGTATTATAAAATGAAAATTACAAGAGAGCATTTTTCAGCTTGGTATGAGAAATACAATTGACCGAGTGAAAAAAATTGACCCTGTGTTTTACTCAAGTGACCATCTCTGCAACTTACTGCTAATTTGTCTCCTTGGAATTTACCATTCCTGGTAGCAAAACCATTTGCTCAGAACTCTTTTAGTCTTGCCCAGTCACACTTTTCTAATTAAGATTCCTTGCTGAATGTTCTAACTTTGACCTCATTTCAAAGTTACTTTAATTTTAAAGCCTGACTCAAGATCTTCAATTATTATATCTTAAAAATCTTAAATGTTTTCTGTTTCTGTTATTAACTATCCTAGGTTAGGGATATTTAAAATAACAGCTCATAATATGGTTTTTAAAAATTGTAAGAATGATTGCTAACGTCTGGCTCTCACTTTAAGAGGACATGGGAGCCTTTGGAAGACGTCTTGCCTGTCTACCTAGGGCTGGCCCCCAGGTCCCGATTTGAGAGTCTGGGCTGGCTGACTGCTGGGTGGCTTTTGTAGAAGCCGGCTTGTCTTCTGGTTCCATTTTTCTCTCCACCCCAGTATCTTGGGTTACTCTGGAAAACTACGCGATGCCCATGTGCACACCCAGTTAAAGGGCATTCGAGTCTTTGCCCGTGGAAATTTCATAAATGGAATGTGTAATGAGCCCTGCATGACTTATCGCTAAGGAATCCGGAGGAATCTAAAAGTTGGATGACAGGGTCTCTTATGGGTCTTTTCTTCTCACACCTCTTAACACAGCACGACTATCTTGAAGTCAGCCAGCGGCCAGCAGAGGCGGTCTTTCCATCTGTTTCAGAAAACCCTGTGGCTTGTGCAACCTGGGAAACTTGCCCACAGCCATCCCACGTGGTGAGTCAGCTCTCTGGCTCCATTATCTACTGTCTCTTCCCAGACGTGACTGCCTGTTTAGGAGCAGGCAAAGTTATGGGGACCCAGGGGAGAAGCAGACACTCACCTAATGCACAGTCCTGCTGAGAATTTACCCAAACCCAAGGAGGTGGAAATGGAGCAGAGTTTGGGTCCTTTCCAAGACTGTTAACTAAAGATTTCTGTGGTGACATCACATAGAATTTTGACTAGCATTCGCCAAGAATGAACTGAAAGCAGGATCTGTCTCACCATACACTGAGAACTGTAGAATATGCAAGGCACATGGAACTTACTTTCTTATGTATAAAAGCTTATATATGCTCCTTATACATCTGTCCTAATGCTTTCCAAACAGTCCTCACTCTAAGCCTCACCAAGACCCAGATGAGGAGACAAAGGCACAGAGGGGTGAGTCACTTGACCAAGTCACGGCACGGGAAAGGGACAGAATTTTTGTGTCAAATCCAGGAAGTTCACCTCTTGGCTACAGTGCTTCTGATTCACCAGTGATTCCCACACAGTGGTCCCCGGGCCAGCGGCATCAAAATCACCCAGGAACTGGATAGAGATGAAAAGTCACTGGCCTCAACCCAGACTTACTGAATCAGAAACTCTGGGGAATGAGGCCCAGAAATATTTGTTTGAACAAGCTTGCCAGGTGATTCTCATGCACACTACAGTTTGAGGAATATTGAACTAGGCCTTTGGAATGAGGTTTTTCTTTACTGAGTGTTTTAGGGGAATTCTTGGGTAAATATCAGAAGAGATTCACTAGAGTCCTTTCTGGGTACAAGTTAATAAATAGGTTTCCTTTCTGAGGTACTGCACGCAATAGTCAGAACTGTAACAAAGTGTATTTATGAACATATTAATAAAAAATGTGTTTACTCTGTGAAAATAATATTCCCCTTAGAAAGGCGTTCACATGAACTTGGTGATTGATCCAATAGGGTACAGTCGGGAAGGGTCAAGAGTCACCCCACACCTTGTATCTCAGGTCAGCCCACCTCTTTCCATCTCTGCTCCCATCCTGGCCCCAACTACACTCATCTCTCACTCAGAAATCTACAGTGGCTTCCTAACTCGACACCCCTTCTATTCTGAAACTCATTCAAACTGTTCTTCACATTGAAGTCAGAGTGATTTTTCTGCAAATCTGAGCTTAAGTAAAGCCCTTAAAGAGTTACTGTTGTTCACAGGATACAAAACAAAATGCCTAACAAGGCATTCCTGACTTTTTAATGATCACCATTCTTTTTTTTTTTTTTTTTGAGACA
>NW_016806411.1:957792-984762 GCF_001698545.2 Rhinopithecus bieti
TTTTTTTTTTTTGAGACGGAGTCTCGCTCTGTCACCCAGGCTGGGGTGCCGTGGCCGGTTCTCAGCTCACTGCAAGCTCCGCCTCCCGGGTTTACGCCATTCTCCTGCCTCAGCCTCCCGAGTAGCTGGGACTACAGGCACCCGCCACCTCGCCCGGCTAGTTTTTTGTATTTTTTAGTAGAGACGGGGTTTCACCTTGTTAGCCAGGATGGTCTCGATCTCCTGACCTCGTGATCCGCCCGTCTCAGCCTCCCAAAGTGCTGAGATTACAGGCTTGAGCCACCGCGCCTGGCCATGATCACCATTCTAACTGGTGTGAGATGGTATCTCATTGTGGTTTTGGTTTGCATTTCTGTGATGGCCAGTGATGACGAGCATTTTATGAAAGGTATTTTTTTAAAAAACACCCAAATTGATGGGGTGTGGTGGCTCACACTTGTAATCCCAGAACGTTGGGAGGCCAAGACAAGAGGACCGCTTTAGCCCAGGAGTTTGAGGCTGCAATAAGCTATGATAGCTCCACTGTACTCCAGCCTGAGGGACACAGTGAGATCCTGTCTCTTAAAAAAAAGATTAAAAAAAAAAGATCCAAACTGAACTTTTAGTGAACTTGAAGACATAACAATAGAAACTATTCAAAATGAAAAGACAAAAGAATTTAAAAGAAAACACAAAATAGCAACAGTGAGTGGCAGGATAGTTTTATGTGACACTCATATCTCATGTGCAAAGGGCTCCTTAAGCATATTTTGATCTGTGGCTTTATCATTTTATCAAATTTGGAGATTTTTCAGTCATTATTTCTTCAAATATTTTTTCTGCCCTTCCCACAACCTCTCTCCTTTAGGGACTCTAATTACACATATATTATAAGAAAGATTGAAAGAAGTCTTCTAGGCAGAAGGAAAATGAAATGAAAACCAGATGAAAATGAATAAACTGTACCAGAAATAATAACTAGTAAATACACCGGTAAATATATATACTTTAGAATTTAAATCTTTTGAAAATATGATTGTTTAATCAAGAGTAATACCAATGTACTATGGAATTCATAACATACGTATAAGTGAATGTATGACAACAAAACCATAAAGACTATATAAGTGGAAAAGGGCAAATAGAAGTATGTTATTTAAGCTTCTTATACTGTCAGTGAACCTGTATAATATGATTTGAAGGTAGACTACGTTAAGTTAAAGATTTTAAACCCTACACCAACTAGTAAAAGAACAAAACAAGGAGTTACAGCTAAAATCCAACAATGAAGATAAAATGGAACCATAAAAACTTTCAATTAATTTTAAAAGGCAAAATAGAGGAAAAGGGTAACACTGAATAATGTTACAAATAGAAAGCAAATAGCAGGAGGAGATACTTAGACCTAACCACAGCAATAATCATATTAAGTATAAATGGTTTAAATGCCACAATAAAAAGTCCGAGATTGTCGTATTGAATCAAAAAAACAAGACCTAATAAACACAAGAAATTCTCTTTAAATATAAATAGACAAACTGATTAAAACTAAAATGTTCAACAACGATACACTGTGCTAACCCTTCTCAAAAAAAGACTGGATACACCTGTAATCCCAGCAATTTGGGAGGCCAAGGCAGGCGGACGACTTGAGGTCAGGAGTTCAAGACCAGACTGGCCAACATGGTGAAACCCCGTCTCTATTAAAAATACAAAAATTAGTCAGGCATGGTGGTGGTGCCTGTAATCCCAGCCACTTGGGAGGCTGAGGCAGGAGAATCACTTAAACATGGGAGGCAGAGGCTGCAGTGAGACAAGATAATGCCACTGCACCCCAGCCTAGGTAACAGAAGGAGACTCTGTCTCAAAACAAAACAAAACAAAAGACTGAAGTGGCTATATTAATATCAGACAAAGTTTATTTCAGAGTAAAGAATATTTCCAGTGATAAAGAAGGAATTGGAAATGGCTTTATGCACTCTTGTATTATTTGAAAAAAATCAAATAATACAACATGTAGCCTATATAGGTACATGTATATTTGAACATGTACTTATTTAGTAATTTAAACATTCAATACACTTTTCTTTAGGCTACTCCCTATACCTAGCACTATATAAGTATTTTAAAAAAAAAAAAAAAAAAAGGATAAAGAAGTTGGACACAGCCCCAGACCTAGGGGAGCAAAATCTGTTAAGGAGACAAGACGCTAACTTTGTTTTTTAAGCTAATAAAAGATGTGTCAGATGTTAATTGAAAAATGGGAGTTCAGACAAAAGAATATTTCTGGGATCAGAGCAATTAGGGAAAGTTTCTAGAAGAGAGCTAAACCCCAAGAGTATGCACAGATAAAGAGAAAGAGGGAAGAAGAAAGACATTTTATAATAATTGGAAAATTTTTAATTTATGTGGCTGGGTAGGATTTTACTTTGCTTTATGAGACCATTTTGGTCTCATTGCTTCCAGGTTTTATGGCTTTTGTGGAAAGTGGTTTGGGTGGATGCAGGGGAACTGCTCTCGTGAACGGGTCATGGCTTTGCAAGCTTTCCAGCAAACTACAGAGAAACAGCAAGGCTCTGGCCGCGTGGAAGCCTGCCTGCCTTGGCATCCTTGGAAAGATTGGTGTGGCTTAATGCGAGGCATAAAACAACACATTTTTTTACACCTCATCCCAGGACAATGACTAAGACCAAGACCAAGTTGTTACCTCTGTACAGAGATGACGAAGATCAACTGGGCACCAACCACCACCTTGAGAGTGGGTCACCACACAAGCCCTGTCTCCAGGGTGAGGGGGCCCTAAAAGAAATGGAATTACCCTGCTCCACCAGCTCAGAGGAATGAGGCCTGATGTAGATATTAAGCTGAATTACAGGTGATTTTTTAAAAACCTACACATCTGAGTTTTAGGGCTGAGATTTGTGTTCATAACAGAGATCAGCAGCTCAATCATTAGAATCATTTTCTGATAATAAGATGATTACTCTTTCTTCTTTCTTAGGTACATTGAAGGAGGTCAGTTTGGAGAACCACAGTGTAGACACTTACTCTCTCTCCTTTCTGTTTCAGATAAACTCAGAGCAGGAAGACAGCAAAGAATAGAGTGAAAAGCATAGTGCTTAATCCAACCCCTTACTCACTGCTGAGACCTGGAAATGATGTTCACCAGATACAAAACAGGAGCGATGATAACTCATTATGTTTGTGTGATGATAAACAGAGAAAATACATTGAAGAGCTTATATGAGTGGCAGACATGGGACATGCTTCCCAGTGGCTGGCCAGCCTGTCGTCTTCTCCATCATGTGTCCAGAGAAAAGCTCTGCACATCAACCTCTCAATGAATGATGATGGCACCAGTGAAATCAGGGGAGGCAGGAAATCATGTTAGTTTGGTTTATAATGCAAGAAGTTACAGAATACAGAGTCCTCAAAACTGAGAATGTGCTAGTTGTATAACAGGGTCCTTCTTGGGACTCAGCCAGGATTCAAACTATAAAGGAAAATCGGGTGAGCAGGTGGGGTAGTCAAGTGATTCTATTTGCATGAATAAATTTGTGAGATGATACCTTCTTGTCCAGGAACATTGAGCAGTGCTCATGCTGGGTGGATTGTGATTTGGAAACCCTGGGAGATGTCATGCCTGACATCAGCTTTCTCGCAGGTGACAGCTGCACCCTCTAACGGCTTCTCAAGTGACAGAGCTCAATGAGTGTAGAAGGGAAAAGTATGAGGATGATCCACGTGCACAGGGTGGACAGCCTCTGTGGTGGGCAATGCATTAGCAAGGGAGAGACATTCTGTATCGTGCAGGTATGTGCAAGAACCAAAGAAAATAACTGTCATGAGAATTCTGACCTCATAAATACCCACAGACTAGAGACACCAGGAATCTGAGCTTGCAAAAGCATAAGGGAGCATAAAGGCTGTGTTCTCTTGCCCTTGGGGCACAGCATTTCACCACATTTTGTATTAATTTAACCTTGATGCAGATCGAAGAGCCCCAGTGATTTCCCAATAAAATGCTCCAGTTGCATAAACTTGCTTGACCTTCAGTAGATGCTCATTCTCTATGGTCCACATCTACTGCAGGCTCACATTCTGGCCAGGGAGAATCTTCCACGTGACTGAAGCAAGAGGTCCCACATGATTTGCTTTTTGCCTGGCATGGAGGCACTGTTTGCCCTGGTGACAAAGGACACATAGCCCTGTCTTTCCTCTGGAGGCCACTGGATTCATACTCCATCCTAAGATAACTTTGTATTAATCAAGACCTCCTAACATGTCTCTTTTTTGAAAATGACAAGCATGCTGTGATGAGGTTCTCAAGGTCTGGTCACAGGTTTCTCTCAACAAGCATGGGGACATGGCAGTGCTCAGCACTGCTTTCTTCTGTCCTGGCTCGGGTGCAGTGTTGAGACAGGCACAGCAGCAAGTGAGTGTATCTCTTGCAGTCCTGTAGCCTTCCCCCTTTTCTTCTCTGTCTGTCCCATATCCTTCTCTTTTCTTTCCCTTCATCTCCATTCTTTTCTTTCTTTCCTGTCACTGTTTTCTTCTTTGCTTTTGTCCTGTTTCCTGCTTTCAAAACACATTTATAAAGAGAGCATCCTCTGAGCCAAAAGTGACAAAACTGTTTCACATTCTTTATCTGGTAGCAGGCTGCCGTCTAAAGGGCATTGTAAACACTTCACAGACCTTCCCTCCCTAAGGGGACTGCCTGATTCTCCATTATAGAATGCCATTAGCTCTAATGAGTGCTGGTTTCAGTGCTAGAAAATAGCAACTAACATAAATTATAAAATATTAAAATTAACACAATAAACTGTCTTGTATTTGCAACATGAATGAATTGAGTTATCATCTTATAATATTCAAGGACACAAAAAGCAAAAATAGCATGCCTGATTAAATGATATTTTCCAATAATTTCTTAATTTAAAATAGTCAAGTAGGCAGGCAGAAAGACTACGTTTCCCAGCCTCCATTGCAGTTAGGTTGAGACCATGTGACTGAGTTCCAGCTGATGGAAAATAGGTGAAAATCGCATACTTCCAGGTGTGGGATTTTTGTTTGTTTGTTTGTTTTTTGTTTTTTTGGGGGGGGGGTTTGGGTTTTTGTTTTTTGTTTGTTTGTTTGTTTGTTTTTGACAGAGTCTTGCTCTGTTGCCCAGGCTGGAGGCTGGAGGGTAGTGGCATGATCTCAGCTCACTATAATCTCTACCTCCTGGGTTCAAGCAATTCTCCTGCCTCAGCAACCCAAGTAGCTAAGACTGCAGGGGCACACCACCACGTCTGGCTAATTTTTGTATTTTTAGTAGAGATGGGGTTTCACCATGTTGGCCAGCTGCTCTCGAACTCCTGACCTCAGGTGATCTGCCTGCCTCAGCTTCCTAAAGTGCTGGGATTATAGGCATGAGCCACTACGTCCAGCCCAAGGGTGATCTTTAAAAACATCTCTCACAGGCTTTTTTTACTGCATGCTACAAGATGTAGGAGGATTGCCTAATCCATAATGCATTGTGTGCCAAGCAATATATAATTTTAAATTGTGTTAATATCCTGAGATTTCAGGGTTTATTGTTTGCAAAACAGTATAACTTATCCTGACTCATACAATGGAAAATTATAATTTAAGCATCTACTAAAGCTAATAAAAGCCTCAGAATAAAACAAAGAAATAAATCTTCATAATCTTGGATTTGGCACTGGATTCTTAGATATGACACTAAAAAGCAACAGCAGCAAAAGAAAAAAAATAGATAAATTAGACTTTATCTAATTTTGTGTATCAAGGCTTATTATCAGGAAAGTGAAAAGACAACCTACAGACAGGGAGAAAATATGTTCAAATCAGACAATAAGATTTTACTATCTAGATTTCATTTACATTTGTTTTGCTTTTTCTTGCTATTTACTGATTGAAGAAATTGGATCTTTGCAGCCCAGCTGGGACTTGGGAATATAGAAAGAAGTCCTTCAACTCAACAACAAAAAGACAAACAACCCAATCAAAAAATTGTCGAAGGACTTGAATAGTCAACACTCCAAAGAAGATATATAAATGGCCAGTAAGCAGCTGAAGAGATGCTCAACATCACTAATGATTAGGAAAATGAAAATCAAAACCACAATGAGATATCACTTCATACAGGTTAGGATGACTAAGGAAAAAAAAATCACAAGTGTTGTCAAGAATGTGGAGAAATCAGGATGCTAGGATATTGTGGGTGGGAATGTAAGATGGTGCTGCACTATGGAAAACAGTTTGGTGGTTCTTCAAAAAGCTAAACAGAATTACCATATAACTCAGCAATTCTACACCTAGGTATATACCCAAAAAATCTGAAAACAAGGACTCAAAGAGATACTTCTATGCCAGTGCTCATTGCAGCACTATTCACGACAGCCAAAAGGGGCAAACAAGCCAGGTGCCCATCAACAGATGAGTGGATAAATGAAGTGTTGTTAATGCCTACAGTGGGATATTTATTACTCAGCCATAAAAAGGAATGAAACTCTGACACATGTAACAACGTGGATGAGGCTTGAAAACATTATGCTAAGTGAAGTCAGCCAGACACAAAAGAACAAATACTGTAGATTCCACTTATATGAAATGTTCAGAATAGGACAATTCCTGAAAACAAAAAGTTAAGTTAAAGGTTGCTAGGGGCTGGGGGGAGGTGGAATAGAAAATTCTTACTTAATGAGTAGAGTTTCTGTTTGGGATGATGAAACAATCATAAGTAAATAGTGGTGATGGTGCACAAGATTATGAAAGTAATTAATGTATACTTAAAATGGCTTACATGGCAAATCATATACAGTATTACATATAGAGAGAGAAAGAGAGAGAGAGAGAGATTACTGCTCCAAAAAATGGGGGGGAAGTCTATCACTTAAATTTAAATTTGAAGTCGCAGTTTGGATTCATGATGTATTTAATCTTTATATTTTACTTTTCTATTTCCTAGCTCTGTCTACTGAAAAGGCCAAATAACAAAAATCAGCACAACAGCAGTAAGCATCCTAGTCTAGTACCTAAGTTGTCTCTAAGTACCTTTTCCCCAGAAAAAAAAAAAAACAACAACAACAACTAAGAACCCTTAAAGAAAGGTGCATTTTAAGATCTGAGCAGGAAATATATAGGACAATCCTGGAATATCTTGTTATAGAAAGAGAAAAGCCTCTTACGAGGTCCATTAGAACCAGCCAAATGAGTTTCAGGAGGCACCTTGTTAATCTCCCATTTACCAAGGATTGGGACCATTTGAACATCGATAAAAATAACTGCAACAATTTGAAGTACATAAAATATGTTTATTCCCATGAGTCCATAATAATACTTAAAAAAAAAAAAAAAAAAAACTTCTTTGCCACACTTAAAGGATGCTAAGAAGCCAACTCATTATTTTGAAAACTAGAAAATAAAAAAGAATCAAATATTTTAATCCTGCTTTTCCTATACAAATGAGATGTCAAAACAACAAAAAGTTTGTGAGGAAACTTTCTCTTTATAGAATTATTCCAGCTTTAAAAATGAAGATGAAAATGAAGAAGAGGAGAAGGAGAACGTGGAGGAGGAGAAGGAGAAGAAGGGGGAGAGGAAAGGGAAGAAGGAGAAGGGGAAGAGGAAGAGGAAGAGGAAGAAGAGGAAAAGGAACAAGAAGAAGAAGAGGAGGAGGAGGAGGCAGAGGAGGAGGAGAGGAGAAGGAAAAGGAAGAAGAAGATGAAGAAGAAATATTGATAGGACAGACATAAACAAATGGCTGAATGGTGGCACCATTTCCTGAGGTGGGGCACACTAAGTTGAGAAGCAAGGCAGAGAGAAGGCATGAGTTCTGTTAAGGATTACATTCACCTGCTTCAGTTGTCGTTACAAAGGACCACAGATGGGCTGTTGGGGGAGTTGCTGAAACAGCAGAAATCTACTGTCTCACAGTCTTGAAGGCTGGATGTCCAAGATCAAGGTGTTGGCAGGGTTGGTTTCTCTAAGGCCTCTCTCCTTGGCTTGCAGATCACTGTCTTCTCCCTGTATACTCACATGGTCATCCCTCTGTGTGTGTCTGTGTCCGCATCTCCTCTGCCTATAACACACCAGTCAGGTTGGATTAGAGTCCACTGGAAGGATCTCATTTTACCTTAATCACCTCTTTAAAGACCCTGTCTCCAACTACATCACATTCTGAATTACTGAGGGTTAGGACTTCAAAATATAATTTTTTTTTTTTTTGTGGGGGGGATGCCCACAACAAGGACATGCTTCCTTTAAGATCCAAATGAAAATGTTTACCAGGCCATTGTACCATGAAGCTTAGAGCACAGAAGAGAGGACTGTGCTGGGAGGGGACTGTGCTGGGAGACAGAGAGTCTGAGAGGGAAACTGATTGAGAGGTGCAGGTGGCTGTAGGAAACCCCAACCCAGGACAAGCTGGGTTGGGGGTGGTGAGTCAGAACACTCAGATCATCACGCCTGCTCAATGCCATTCTCCAGCAACAGGAAGGAGGGCTCCTCAGAGAAATATCTGGTCCCAGGTCTGGTGCAGGGAACACATAAGATGAGCCTGGAGGGTCACACAGCCCTGGAAATTAAGGAAGTGTTAGAAGAGGATGGAGACACAGCAAGAGGACCCAGGAGCCAGCTGAAAAAGGCATCCACTGGTCAAATTTGGAATAATTTGAACTAAATAGTGATAATAAGGGATTATAACCTATATCATAGACAAGGAATCCATGCACCCACACAGATATGAGCAAATAAATATGGGAGAAGGGCCAGCTCTTCCTTGCAGGAGAATGCCAACTCATATATGCAAAAGGAATGACAGAATTAGAAAACCACTTGGCACCCACAACTGTAATGACTGTTTTAGGCAAAAATCATCAAAAGATGCTAAAATCAACTGGCAAATGTGTGATAAGAAGCAGGATATTTGCATAGTCTCAAAGTATCACCTCCCACGATTCTCATTAATGACAAAGGGGAAAATAGGAACTTAGCAGTGAAGAAACCTGTGGCACTGTGTTCACCAAGTAACTCTCGCTACCATCACCAGCGATGGGGCAAATTGCTACCACGTTCCTCCTGATCTGACACAGCACCACTTCTGTTGTATCTCTGCCAAAAATGCATGAACTGTATGCCCACACACGCATCACAAACACACACCGCACACGCATGTGCACAGACACACGTACACACACACATGTTCTGCAGAAATGTCAGGCAAACCCATTTGGAGGGATATTCAACAAAATAATGAACACCACTCTTCACAAAAATCAAAACCATGGAAGATTTAAAAAAGACTAAAGAACTATTCCAGATTAAAGGATACCAAGGAGACAGGACAACGAAAAGCAATGTGGGATGCTGGATCAGAAAAATAACAATAGTGCGACACCTAGAAAAACTGGAATAAGGTCTGTAGATTAGACAATAGAATGGTATTGATGTTAATTTCCTGCTTTGATAGTTGCACTATAGTTATAAAAGAGAATACCCCTGGGTTTTGGATATGCACAGTGAAGTGTTCCAATAAGGGAACCACATGTCTGCAATTTATTCTTAAATACGTCAAAACAAAAACTGTGAACTATACACACGAACAAGTGTGCACACATACACACACGCACACACGGGACTGGGATGAGAACCAAATACTCGGTAACATGATACTATTTTTTGCAATTTCTTGTAAGTCCAAAATTATTTCAAAACGAGAAATTGTTAAAAGGAAAGAAATGACAGCAGCAATAACAAAACAGGGTGGGATGTGTGGAAGTACCCGGTGAGCTCCTGTGTTGCTCTAGTTCTCAACCTGGATCAGCTTATCATGTACATGCAGCTGTAATGAAACAACTAATTCAAACAAAATTCTTCTTGTCATTAAAGGCAGGCGTCTGGTGGACCTTCTTCTTCTTAGATTGTGATTCAAAAGCCCAAACCATTCCTCACTGGTCTGAAAAGTGAGTCCATTGCCGAAGCCTCCTGAACCTGGATGTGGGAGGGTTCTGCTTCTACAGAGGTGATTTCCTTTCCTTTCAAAGCAGCTGGCTAATGACCACATGCCCCTCTAGGCATGAAGACAGGGGAGCAACTGACCTTGGAAGGGAAAACTAGGAACCATAACACAGTTTCTTATCTCCTCATATCCTTGGTCTCATTCGATCAATCCAAGTAGTTTCCAGCCTTTGAATATGGCCAGGACAGCCAAGAAACCAAGTTCCCATTTTTGGGCAAAGAGCTGAGTTTCCAAAGGTGAATTGCCAGGTCACCTTCCTCCTCCTCTGTCCTCCAGCTGCTTAGAGGAGTAGAAGTTAAAAGCTGGTTAAATAACTAATATTAAAAAATAATTTGGAGAATCACAAAGGTTCTCACACAAGAGGACTTCACATCGCATGGTCCAACTCTGATTTTCTAGATGAAGAAGCCAGAAGCCCATTGAAGCAAAACAGTTTGTTCAAAGTTACTCTGGTCAGGGCAGGCCAAGACAAGAGATTGTACCAGGGGCCATAGGGCACACAGAGGACACCTGACCAAGATTGGGGGTCATTAGAGAAAAGTCTCTGGAGAAAGAAAGCAGTGAGACAGAATCCTAAGGAATTCAACAGAGGGAGCTGACACATGTTCTAAGGAGACAGATTCACAGCCCAGAGCTGGGAAAGCAAGGCAGGGTGCAGGACACAAGCAGCAGCCCCCCACATGTGGCCTGTGGGCAGATGAACCCACAAGGAGCCGCAGAGTCCGGGGCCTGGGGAGGGATTGGGGTTCGATCCGGAGGACATGGGGAGCCTTAGAGGAGTTCAAGCCAGAACTTTCATTCTCACATTCCGCTCTGCGCTCCGGGCAAGGTATGGCATTGTTACTCCTCCTTCACTGCACCTAGGCTTAGAGTTCTTGACACCAGCTCTAGACCAAGAGGGAGGTCTCCAGAAGAGAGACTGGGATGAGCTCTGGACCCTGAACTGGTCAGTCTCCGTCACTCCTGGGGTCTTCTGTCCCTGTCTGGTGTGCCCTTCCAATGGCTGGGCCTTGAGTGGCCACTCCTGTGGTGTCAGCTTCCAAATGCTGGTTATTTCTCACATACATCACACACACCCTCCACACATTGCACACGCACACACTTGATAACCAAGATGAGTGACTAAGGTACCAAGGCTTATTAAGCTAGCTTTAGGGCACGTCTGGAAAAAAAGAAAAATGAGCCACAGACACATCTGTGGCTGTTTTTCCAAAGATGTTTTCAGGAGACTTAGTATTTATACATTTCCTGAAATTGAGGGATGGCAGACAGAAAGAGGGGCAGGCAGGTAGTAAAGCAAATGGTTACATTCCTGTTAGACTTTAGTTAGTGCCCAGTTAATCTACATTTCACATCAGAAAAGGTGACTATTTGAAGGGAAAAAAAGGGAGCAAAGGAAGAGTGAATTATGCAGCCACCTCTGGGTAGGAGGGAGGAGTCTTCATTCCGAACCTGGGAAGATAAGCTTGTAATTGACGTTATCAATATGGAATGAGTAGACTTTAGTTTTAGGAGCTAGACTTAGATTGTACACCTAAAATTACAATGGGCATGTCCTTGCTTATGAGAGGCCAGCAGAAAATTTACTCCTGAATGATCTGTGGGGCAGCCCATGGCAGATCCCTGAGGCTTCCTACCTGTCCATGGGGACCTGGCTAGTGCACAATGCTAGAGCTATTCATTTGGAAGCTGGTGTTTCATGGCTCAGCCTCCCGGCTTCAGTTTGGGAGTCCTGATATTTTTTATTCTCCTTTACATACCATCCACACTAGGCACACTATACACACACCACACATACATCACACACACACACATGTTCTCAGTCACATACTTGCTCTTTCTCTTCCTCTTTCTTACTATTTCTCTTACCCTCTTCCTGCTAGTTTCCTGAGAGCTGCCTCTTCATTACTAAAGGGGGACCCTTCCAGAGTGGTAGACTGAAGTTGCTTCTGCTGCCATCTCTGGCCCCTCTTTCCTGACCAATTCTTGCTCTCTGAGCCCAGCACCTTTGTGAGGCTGAGTGCCCAGTGCTGCCATGCTGCCAGCCAAGAGCTGGGGTAGGCAAGGTTCTCTCCTTCTCTTGGCTGAGAATGAATATGCCCATCATCCCAAACCTGCCCTCACCCTGTGCCCTTTACTGACACATAAGGACTCAAAGCCACTTTGTCTCTGGGCACCTTACTCCTACCTGCAGGGAGCTTTTCATAAGCTGATGACCGTGCAGCAATACTGGAGTCACTCCCAGCCCAAATCACCATGCAGAGATGCAAGCCAGCTCCTTCTCTCACACAAGGGAAATTTCAACTCATTGAGATACTCAAAATGGATGCCCTGGGCTTATCAAAACTTTGATGCAATACTCAATTTTGTTTAAAAGTCATACGTACAGATATGCATGAATGTATATACTGTATATATAGATAGGGTTAGAAAAAGTTATTGGAAGAACATACACTAAAACACATGTTTGAGCAGTAGTAGATTTACAAGTGATTTTTTAATTCCCTGCTTTATTCGATTTTGGTATAATAAATATGCAACAGTTTTAGAATCAGAAAAGACATGACATAAAAAATTGCCCATGAGACTAGAACAAGTAGAAGAAAGAATTTTAGGGCTTGAAGACAAGGCTTTAGGATTAACCCAAACAGAAAAGACAAAGAAAAAAAGAATCAAAATAAATAAAGTCATCAGGAAATATGGAATTTTGTAAAACAGCCAACTCTAAGAATAATTGGTGCTCCTGAGGAAGAAAAGAATTCTAAAAGTTTGGAAAACTTATTTGAGAGAATAATTGAGGAAAACTTCCCAGGTCTTAGATACTTCCTTGGTCTGAGAGATCTAGATATCCAAATACAAGAAGCTCAAAGAACTCCTGGGAAATGCATTGCAAAAAGATCATCACCAAGGCACATAGTCATCAGGTTATTTAAAGTCAACATGAAGGAAATAATTTTAAGAGGCTGTGAGACAAAAGCATCAGGTAATCTACAAAGGAAAACCTATCAGTCTAACAGCAGATTTCTCAGCAGAAGCCTTACAAGCCAGAAGAGACCCAGGACATATCATTAGCCTTCTTAAACAAAATAATTGTCAGCCAAGAATTGTGTAATCAACAACACTAAGCTTCATAAATGAAGGAGAGATGAATTCTTTTTCAGACAAACAAATGCTAAGGGAATTCGCCACTACCAAACCAACACTACAAGAAACGTTGAAAGGAGTTCTAAACCTTGAAACAGAAGCTCAACATAAACTAAGATAGAACCTCCTTAAGGCATAAATTTCAAAGGGCCTATAAAACAATAACACAATGTAAAAACAAAGTATTTAGGCAACAACTAACAATATAAATAGAACAGTACCTCATATCTCAGTATTAAAGTTGAATGTAAGTGGCCTAGATGCTCCACTTAAAAGATACAGAATGACACAATGGATAAAAAAAAATCACCAACCAAATATCTGCTGACTTCAAGAGACTCACCTAACACATAAGGATTCATATAAACTTAAGACAGATCATCAAGTCAGAGGGTCAATAAAGAAACAATGGACTTAAACTATACCCTAGAACAAATGGACTTACAGATATTCACAGAACATTCTACCAAACAACTGCAGAATATACATTCTTCTCATCAGCACATGAAACATTCTCCAAGATAGACCATATGATAGACCATGAAACAAGTCTCAATAAATTTAAGAAAGTAGAAATCATATAAAGTATCTTCCCAGACCACAGTAGAATAAAATGGGATATCAACTCCAAAGGGAACCCTCAAAACTATGCAAATACATGGAAATTAAATAATCTGCTCTTAAATAATTTTTTGGTTAACAATCAAATCAAGATGGAAATGTAAAAATTATTTGAAATAAACAATAATAGTGACACAACTTACCAAAACCTATGGGATACAGCAAAAGTGGTACTAAGAAAAAGGTTCATAGCATTCAATGCCGACATCAAAACATCTGAAAGAGCACAAATAGACGATCTAAGGTTATACTGCAAGGAACTACAGAAACAGCAACAAACTAAACCCAAACCCAAGAGAAAAAAAAAAAGCAAAGATAAGAGCAGAACTAAATGAAATTGAAAGAAAACAACAACTGCTACTACAAAAACGACACAATGGCTGGGTGCAGTGGCTCATGCCTGTAATCTCAACACTTTGGGAGGCCATAGCAGTCAGATCACTTGAGCTCAGGAGTTTGAGAAGAGCTTGGCCAGCATGGTGAAACTCATCTCCAAAAGAATATAAAATAATTTTGAATTTTTTTGTAAAAATACAAAAATTATCCAGGCACGGTGGTGCACACCTGTCATCTTAGCTACTTGGGAGGCTGAGACAGGAGAATCACTTGAACCAGGGAGGCAGAGGTTGCAGTGAGTCGAGGTCATGCCACTGCACTCCAGCCTGTGTGACAGAGGGAGACTCAGTCTCACAAAAAGAAAAAAAATACAAAAGAGAAATGAAACAAAAAGCTGTTTCTTTGTAAAGATAAACAAAATTGATAGACCATTAGCAAGATGAACCAAGAAAGGAAGAGAAAAGATACAAATAAGCTCAATTAGAAAGAAACTGGAGATATTACAACCAATACCACAGAAATACAAAAGATCATTCAAGGGTACTATGAACAGCTTTATGCACACAAACTACAAAATCTAGGGAAAATGGATAAATTCCTAGAAATATGCAACCTTCCTAGATTAAGTCAGGAATAAATAGAAATGCTGAACAGAACAATAACCAGCAGCAATATTGAATTAGTAATTTTTTAAATGCCAACAACAAAAAAAAAGTTCAGGACCAGATGGATTCACAGCTGAATTCTGTCAGACTTTCAAAGAATAATTGGTACCAATTCTACTGAAACTATTCCAAAAGATAAAGAGAATCCTCCCTAAATCATTTTATGAAGCCAGAATCACTCTAATACCAAAACCAGGAAAAAAAAAAACATAACAAAAAAAGAAAACTACAGACCAATATCCCTGACGAATATAGATGTAAAAATCATCCACAAAATACTAGCTAACTGAATCCAACAGCATATCAAACAGATAACACATCTTGATCAAGTGGGTTTCATACCAGAGATGCAGGGATGGTTTAATATACACAAGTCAATAAATGTGATACATCACATGAACAGAAAATTTCTTTAAAAATCATATGATCATCTCAATATGCAGAGAAAGCATTTGATGAAATCCAGTCATGCTTTATGATTAAAAAAAAAAACTCAACAAAATAGACATAGAAGGGACTTACCTCAAAGTAATAAAAGCCATATATGACAAACCCACAGCCAACATTATACTGAATGGAGAAGAGTTGAAAGCATTCCCCTGAGAACGAGAACAAGACAAGAATGCCCACTTTCACCCCTTATATTCAACATAATACTGGAAGTCCTAACCAGAGCAATCAGACAAGAGAAAGAAATAAAGGGCATCCAATTTGGAAAAGAGGAAGTCAATCTATTGCTGTTTATTGATGATATGATTGTATGCCTAGAAAACCCTAAAGACTCACCTGAACATTCTTTAGATTTGATAAATGAATTCAATAAAGTCTCAAGATACAAAATAAATGTACACAAATCAATAGCACTGCTATACACCAACAATGACCATGCTGAGAGTCAAATCAAGAACTCAGTCCCTTTCACAACAGCTGCCAAAAAAAAAAAGAGTAAAATATGTAGAAATATACTTAACCAAGGAGGTGAAAGATCTCTACAAGGAAAACTACAAAACACTGCTGAAATAAATCATAGAGGACACAAATGGAAACAATCCCATGCTCATGGATAGAAAGAATCAATATTGTGAAAATGACCATATTGCCAAAAGCCATCTACACATTCAATGCAATTCCCATCAAAATGCCATTGTCATTCTTCATAGAACTAGAAAACAATACTAAAATTCATATGAAACCAGAAAAGAATCTGCATAACCAAAGCAATACTAAGCAAAATGAAAAAATCTGGAGACATCACATTACCCAATGTCAAACAGCATGGTACTGGTATAAAAATAGGCACATCAGTCAGTGGAACAAAATAGAGAACCTATAAATAACGCCAAATACTTAGAGCTAACTGATCTTCCACAAGCATACAAAAGCATAAATTGGGGAAAGGGCATACTATTCAACAAATGGTGCTGGAAAAATCTGACAAGCCACATGTAGAGGAATGAAACCGAATCCCCATCTCTCACCTTATATAAAATCAACTCAAGATGGATCAAAACTTAAACCTAAACCAGAAATTGTAAAATTCTAGAAGATAACATGGGAAAATTCTTTTGACATTGGCTTAGGCAAATAATTCATGACTAAGACCCCAAAAGCAAATACGACAAAATCAAAAATAAATAGACGGAACCTAATTGGACTTAAAAGCTTTAGCACAGCAAAGGAAATAATCAGCAGAGTAAACAGACAGCCCACAGAGTGGAATAAAATATTCACTAACTACGCATCCAACAAAGGATTAATATCCAGAATCTACAAAGAACTCAAATCAGTAAGGAAAAAACAATCCCATTAAAAAATGGGCAAAAGACATGAATAGACAATTCTCAAAATAAGATATACAAACAGCCAACAAACATATGAAAAAGTGCTCAACCAAGAAGAAATTGATTCCCGGAACAGACCAATAATGAGCTCTGAAATTAAATCAGCGATAGATAGCTTACCAACCAGAAAAAAAAAAAAACCTGGGACCTAATGAATTCATAGCCAAATTCTGCCAGATGTACAAAGAAGAGCTGGTACCGTTTCTACAGAAACTATTCCAAAAAATTGAGGAGAAACTTCTCCCCAACTCATTCTATGAGGCCAGCATCATCTTGATACCAAAACCTGGCAGAGACACACACAAAAAAGAAAACTTCAGGCCAATATCCTTGATGAACATTGATGCAAAAGGTCTCAACAAAATACTTGCAAACTGGATCCAGTAGCACATCAAAAAGTTAATACACGCCAGGTGCAGTGGCTCACGCCTGTAATCCCAGCACTTTAGGAGGCCAAGGCAGGAGGATTGCCTGAGCTCAGGAGTTCAAAATTAACCTAGCCAACATGGCGAAACCCTGTCTCTACAAAAATACAAAAAATTAGCTGGGCGTGGTCAGAGGCACCTCTAATCCCAGTTACTCAGGAGGCTGAGGCGGGAGAATTGCTTGAACCCGGGAGGTGGAGGTTGCAGTGAGCCGAGATCATGCCACTGCACTCCAGCCTGGGTGACAGAGCAAGACTCTGTCTCAAAAAAAAAAAGAAAAAAAAAGTTAATCCACCATGATCAAGTAAGCTTTATCCCCAGGATGAGAGGCTGGTTCAACACACTCAAATCAATAAATGTGATTCATCGCATAAACAGAACTAAAGACAAAAACCACATGATTATCTCAATAGATGCAGAAGAAAAGGCTTTTGACAAAATTCAACACCCCTTCATGTTAAAAACACTCAATGAACTAGGTATTGAAGGAAGACACCACAAAATAGTAAGAGCCGTCGATTACAAACCCACAGCCAACATTATATTGAATGGGCAAAAGCTGGAAGCATTCACCTTGAAAAGCGGCACAAGACAAGGATGCCGTCTCTCACCACTTCTATTCAACATAGTATTGAAAGTCCTAGCCAGATCAATCAGGCAAGGGAAAGAAATCAAGGGCATAAAATAGAAAAAGAGGAAGTCAAACTACCTCTGTTTGCAAACAACATGATTTTATACCTAGAACACCCCATAGTCTCAGCCCAAAAGTACCTCCAGCTGATAAACAACCTCAGCAAAGTTGCAGGATACAAAATCAATACAAAAATCACCAGCATTCCTATACACCAACAACAGCCTAATCAGAAAAGCCATCCCATGCATAACTGCCACAAAAAGAATAAAATACCTAGGAATAGAGCTAACCAGGAAGGTGAAAGATCTCTACAATGAGAATTACAAAACATGGCTCAAAGAAATCAGAGAAGATACAAACAAATGGAAAAACATTCCATGCTCATGGATAGGAAGAACCAATATCATTAAAATGGCTATACTGCCCAAAGCAATTTATAGATTCAATGCTATTTCTATCAAACTACCAATTACATTCTTCACAGAACTGGAAAAAAACTATTTTAAATTCACATGAAACCAAAAAAGAGCCCAAATAGTCAACGCAATCATAAGCAAGAAGAACAAAGCTAGAGGCATCACATCAGCTGACTTCAAACTATATTACAAGGCTACAGTAACCAGAATAGCATATACTGGTGCAAATGCAGGCACATAAACCAATGGAACAGAACAGAGATCCCAAAAATAAGGTCACACGTCTACAGCCATCTGATCTTCGACAAAACTGACAAAAACAAGCAATGGGGAAAGGACTCCCTATTCAATAAATGGTGCTGGGATAACTGATTAGCCATATGCAGAAGATTGATACTGGACCCCGACATCATATACAAAAAATAACTCAACATGGATTAAGGACTTTCATGTGAAACCCAAAACCATAAAAACCCTGGAAGACAACTTAGGCAATACCATCCTGGACACAGGAAAATTGACAAATGTTATCTAATTAAACTTAAGCGCTCCTGAACAGCAAAAGAAATTATCAACAGAGTAAACAGACAACCTACAGAATGGGACAAAATATTTGCAAACTAAGCATCTGACAAAGTCTAATATCCAGCATCCATAAGGAACCTAAACAAATTTACAACAGAAAACAAACAACCCCATTAAAAAGTGGGCAAAGGACATGAACAGACACCTCTCAAAAGAAGACATACATGCAGCCAACAAGCATATTTTTAAAAGCTCGACATCACTGATCATTAGAGAAATGCAAATCAAAGCCAACGATATACCATCTCACACCAGTCTGAATGGCTACTATTAAAAAGTCAAAGAATAACACAGGCTGGTGAGTTTGCAGAGAAGGGAACACTTGCACACTGTCAGTGAAAGTGTAAATTAGTTCAATCATTGTGGAAGGCATTATGGCAATTCCTCAAAGAGCTGAAAGCAGAACTATAATTTGACCCAGCAATCCTGCTACTGGGTACATACCCAGAGGAATATAAATCATTCTACCATAAAGACAGATGTATACAAATGTTCATTGCAGCACTATTCACAATAGCAAAGACATGGAATCAACCTAAATGTCCATCAATGACAGATTGGTTAAAGAAAATGGTGTAAATGTTAAATACATATACACCACAGAATACTAAGTAGTCATAAAAAAGAATGGGACTATGTCTTTTGTGGGAACATGGATGGAGTGGGAGGCTCTTATCCTTAGCAAACTAATGCAGAAACAGAAAACTAAATACTGTATGTTCTCACTTACAAGTGGGAGCTAAATGGTAAGAACTTATGAACACAAAGAAGGAAATAACAGACACTGGGGTCTGCTCAAAGAGGGAGCATGAGAGGAGGGAGAGGAGCAGAAAGATAACTATTGGATACTTGGCTTAATACCTGGATGAGGAAATAATATGTAAAACAAACCCCCATGACACATGTTTGCCTATGTAGCAAACCTTCACATGTACCCTCAAACCTAAAATAAAAGTTTAAAAAATAACAATAAATTGTAAAATAGTCATAAAATAAAACACCAAAAGAAGAGCATAACTTAACTACTGCTAATTGCAGCAACTTGAGTGAATGTCATGAACATATTAAATAAAAATACTCGACAGTAAATAAAAAAGAAAAATTACTCAACACCACTAATCATCTGGGAAATGATTATTTAAACCACCTTACTCCTGCAATAATTGCCATACGTAAAAAGTCAAAAAATGTGGTGAAAAGGGAAAACTTTTACACTACTGCTGGAAATGTAAATTAATACAACCACTCTGGAAAACAGTATGGAGATTATTTAAAGAACTAAAAGCATAGCTATCCTTCGATCCAGCAATCCCACTACTGGGTATCTACCCAAAGGAAAAGAAGTCACTATATGAAAAAACACTTGCACACAGATGGTTATAGCAACAAAATTTGCAATTGCAAAGATATAGAACAAACCTAAGTGCCCATGGATAAACAAGTAGATGAAGAAAGTGTATATACATAGCATAGAATGCTTCCCAGCCATACAAAGGAATGAAATAATGTCTTTTGCAGCAACTTAGATGGAGCTGGAGGCCATTACTCTAAGTGAAGTAACTCAGGAATGGAAAACCAAATATCATATTTCCTGCTTATAAGTGGGAGCTAAGCTATGAGGACTCAAAGACACAAGAATGGTATAATGGACTTTGAGGACTCAGCGGGGAAGGCTGGAAAGGGGTAACGGATAAAAGACTACGTACTGGGTACATCGTACACTGCTCAGGTGACAGATGCCCTAAAATCTCAGAAATCACCACCAAATAACTTATCCTTGTAACCAAGAACCACCTGTACCCCAAAAACTATTGAAATAAAATTGTTTTTAATGCCTCATCATTTTAATTTAATTTGAAAGAAAATCATGTTGCATTTTTAAAGTTTATTTTCAGGAAAACATTGACCATGACTTTATCTTCATTCCACGAAGGTTCAATGAGAGGGTAATGATTATAAAAATAGTGGCTATGTCCAGATAGTATCTGGATGATTAGTATCACAAGTTGGTACTTTTCCAAAATATTTCTGAAAACTAGGCTAAGGCCCACGACTTCATGAAAACAAAAAAATGTTGATCTTCTAGGGACTTTGATTCCAAATAAGGGCTTTGATTTATAATAAGGATATTATAAAAATTTATATTATCTTGAACAGCAGTTAGCTGCTCAATGAATATGTTCATATTTTCTAGGAGAAAAGAGTTTTGCCTTATAATCATCTTTAAAACAAATACTTCTTGAAAGAAACCTGCAAAAATATTTTGAGTCACATGAAAACCTCAATGATAAACAGGCAAACGGTACAATAATGTGGTTTACATTCTGCTGGTAAACATACTAGGGATGAGCCACGGGCATTGAAAATCTGTAAATATTCACAATGAGCTCACTCCTCCCACCCAGGAAAATTCTTGGTCCACTGTTTACAACTTCAGGAAATGCGTGGAAACTGATTCCTGAGGCTGGTGAAACACCTTCTAAGGTCAACCTCTTCTGAGTCCATACACATAACTCCAGAGCATGTTCCTTAACAGCAAATGGGCTCTGGGGTCTGCAGACAGATGCTTGCACCAGTGACATTCTCTGTTTCTTCTCTCTTCCTGTCCCTGTTCTTTCTCTAGCCCTCTCTCTTCCCAATTATTTTGTCTCTTACTATTAGTATCTACAGAGACAAAATGTTGTTGTGATTTTCTTGCAATGATAGGGACAAATACCTGAGTTAGTCAAATAGTGGAGCCATTAGCATATTACTTGGAGTTATATTATCCAGACCATTGCCTCAGGAATTCACTTGTGGATAGCCGTAGGTTTTATAACTCAGAGGTTTAGAACTAAAACTTCCAAGTGTAGTTTTTTTCCCGAGTGTTTCACCAATATTAGAGAACAACGCATTTTTCTCCAGTAAAGTGGTTCTCAAAGTATGGTCCAGGGACTCCAGGAGTCTCCAAGATCCTTTCAAGGGATTCATGAAGTCAAAACTATTTTCATGATAACACTAAGACATTATTTGTCTCATCCTCTTATGAGTCTAGAATGGAATTTTCCAGAGGCTACATGATGAGTGACATCACAACAGACTGAGTGCAGAGCCAGCTATGAGAATCCAGCTGCCTTCTATTAAGGTAGGCATTAAAGATATTTTAAAAATGTAAAACAATGCCATTCATCTCCCTAAATAGCCTTTATTTTGGGAAATGTAGTTATTTTATAAAAGATTTTATTTATATTAACATGTAATGGTTTATATTCTTATTTTAAATAAATAAGTTAATTTTAGATTTATTTGTTTTAATTTCTAAAACGATAAATATCAATAGCTATGATCCACATAAACAAAAGCTATTTGGGATCCTCAATTATGTTTAAGAATGTCAAAGAGAAATGACAGAAAAATTGATTACTACTTCTCTAGTACAATTTAAAACAAACAATTTTATTAAATTGGCTTATTTTATTTTGGCCTTGTCTGATAGAATCTCTTTGGGACTAGATATGGCAGCTTTGTAAGGTGTCCACTTGGCCAGGCTGAACCACATTTCCACAGTTGCCTTTCTCATGTGTTTCTGGCCAGAGGGAGCCAAAGAAAGGCTCTAGTGCAGTATTTGAAGCACAGACATGAAGCAACCACCATCTTGTAAATCACCTTACCATATCTGCTTCCAAGAAATAGCCACTTCAAGTCATTCACATGCCTTTAGTATTCACCCCTCATCTGTGGATGCACCTCTTTGGCGCAAGGCACAGCCAGGCCTCCTGCTACTCCACTTTCCCCCCAGTCCTCCTTCAGGTTCTCTGACTGCTGGGCCAGCTGTGTGTGATGAAAGACCTGGCTTCTCCAGGACATGCAGACCCTCAAGGGCAGAAGGAACACAATAAAGGGTCTGCATTTCTATCTGCTCTCCTGGGCTCCAGCTGATGCATTTCAGCTCCTTCTTGCTCTCCCCTTTTCATATTCATCTTATTTTCCAGGTACCCTTTATGTGGGTGCCTTCAAGCTCCAGCACCAAATATGAAGGCGACTGCCATCACCAGCTCCCACCCCTACCTAAGGTCAAATCCCTGAATGGCATATAACACACTAGAGCAATTAAAAGGATCTAACTAAAGGTAGGGAAGGAAAAATGTGTGTACAGAGACAGGAAGTCATGGACACAGTTATATTGAAAGATACAGTGACCTCCTCCTCCTCGTTGTGATATTATCATGCCTTTCCGCACTTGGGCTTCTGAGGTTGTTATGCTGAAAGTCTGCCCTAACTACAGGGTCACACACAGAACTGCATCCACAAAGAGGCAGATTGATTGTAGGATGGTTTCATGGGCATATATTTATCTCCAAATTCATCAGATTGTATACATTAATTAAATACAGTTTTTTGTGTTACAATTATACCTCAATAAAGTGAGAGCTTTTTTCAAAAAAGAGGGGAAGAAGGCTGGGCTCATTTGAAACAATGGCTCAGGTTGTCACACCTGGAAGCACATTTGTTATCAGGCCAAGGAAGTTGGAAGAAAGACCTTCATGGCACCATTCTGGCCATCTGTGTAAGACAAACAGCCAGCCTCCTAGCTGGGGATAAATGGCAAGTGTGCCTACATACATTCTGCTTCCCTGTCATTCTTCCCTTTCATTTCACTTCGTTTTTCAAGTATTTGTTGAATTCCATGCCCTCTATGTGACCAGCACTGGGTTGGATTCCATGGGCAAATACATGTATTTTCGTACTTGGGGAATTCGTTAGTTACCTATTGCTGCATAACAAATTACCCCCAAAACTTAGCAACTTAAAGCAACAATTCTCTATTAATTCACAAAGTTCTGGACAGTCAAAAATCTTGGAGTGGTTTATCTGGGTCTTTCTGACTCAGGCTCTGTTATGAGGTTTCAGTCGAGTTGTTGGCCAGGACTGCAGTTATCTGAAGGCTTGACTAGGGCTGGAAGATCTGCTTCCAAGAAATAGCCACTTCAAGTCATTCACATGCCCTTGGCAAGAGGCCTCAGTTTCTCATTATGTAGACTCCTCCATAGGTGATATGGTTGGGATGTGCTTGCCCTCCAAATCTCATGTTGAAATGTGATCCCCGATATTGGAGGTGGACCCAGTGAAAGGTGTTTGGGTCATGGAGGTGGATCCCTCATGAGTGGCTTAGTGCCCTCCTTGCAGTAATGAGTAAGTTCTCACTCTGATTTCACGTAAGATGTGGTCACTTCAAAGAGCCAGGCAGCTCACTCCTCCCTTTTTCTTGCTTCCTCTCTCACCATGTGACATACTGCTCCCTCTTCACATTCCACCATCATTAGAAGCTTGCTGAGGCCCTCACCAGAAGCAGATGCCATCACCATGCTTCCTGTACATCCTGCAGAATCATGAGCCAAAATAAACCTCTTTTCTTTATAAATTACCCAGTTTCTGGTATTTCTTTATATCAACACAAGTGGACTAACACAGAAAATTGTTACTAAGGAGTGGGATGCTGCTATAAAGATACTTGAAGATGTGAAAGAAGCTTTGAAGTTGGGTAACAGACAGACGTTGGAAGAGTTTGGAGAGCTCAGAAGAAGACAGGAAGACAAGGGAAAGTTTGAAACTTCTTAGAGACTGGTTAACTGGTTGTGACCAAGGTACTGATAGAAATATAGACAGTGTTTTTCCAACAAGAAACTATAAGAACAAACAAAACTTTAAAAAAAGGAAATACAGACAGTGAAGGCCAAGCTGATAAGGTCCCAGACAAAAATGAAGAAGTTACTGGGAGCTACAGCAAAGGTCACCCTTATTATACCCTAGCAAAGAGCTTTGCTTCATTGTGTCCATGTCTTACAGTTTTATGAAAGGTTGAACTTAAGAGTGATGACTTAGCATATCTGGCAGAAGAAATTTCTAAGCAGCAAAGCATGCAAGATGTGCCCTAGCTGCTTCTAACAATCTAAGATCAGACATGGAAGCAGAGGAAAAACTTAAGTTGGAACTTGTCATTAAAAGGGAAGTATAGTGTAAAAATTTGGAAAATCTGCAGCCTCGCTATGTGGTAGAGAAGAAAAGAGCATTTTCAGGCGAAGAATCCAAGCAGGCTAAGGAATAACCACTTGTTAGAGAGACTAACATAACTAAAAGGGAGCCAAGTGCTAACAGTCAAGACAACAGAAAAAAGTGCTTGAAGGCATTTCAGAATCTCTGAGGCAGACCCTCCCATCACAGACCTAGAGGGCCGAGAGGAAAGAATAGTTTCAGGGGCCAGGCCCAGGGCTCCATTGCTCTGCTCCCAGAATCCTGGCAACTCCATCTCCAGCCTCAGTGAAAAGGACCACAGATACAGTTCAGGCCACAACTCCAAATGGCACAAGCCATAAACCTTGGTGGTTTCCACATGGTGTTAAGCCTGCAGATGCGCAGAATGCAGAAGTGAAGGAGGTTTGGAAGCTTCCTCCTAGATTTCAGAGGATGTATTGGAAAGCCTGAGTGCCCAGGCAGATGCCTGCAACATGGGTGGAGCCCTCACAGAGAAACTCTGCTAAAGACATGCTGAAGGGAAATATGGGGTTGGTGCCCCCACACAGAGTCTCCACCACCAGGGCACTGTTTAGTGGAGCTGTGGGAAGAGAGTCACTGCCCTCCAGACCAGAAAATGTAGAGCCATCAGCAGTTTATACCGTGAGCCTAGAAAAGCTCCAGGCATTCAACTCCAACCCATGAAACAGCCAGAGGGGTTGCATCCTGCAAAATCACAGGGGCAGAACTACTAGGGCCTTGGGAACCCACACCTTGCACCACTGTGCCCAGCATGTTGGACATGGTGTCAAGGAAGATTATGCTGGAGTTTTAAGGTTTAATGTCTCTCCTGCTGGGTTTCAGACTTGTGTGGGTCGTGTTGCCCCTTTCTTTTGGCCAATTATTTTCCTTTTGGAATGGAAATCTTTACCCAATACCTGTTCCATCATTGTATCTTGTAAGTAAATGACTTGTTTTTTATAATTTTACAGGCTCATAGGTAGAAAAAACTTGCCTTGTGTCTCTGATGAGACAGGACTTTGAACTTGAGACTTTTGAGTTAATGCTAGGATGAGTTAAGACTTTGGGGGACTATTGAGAAGGGATTATTGTTTTTTGCCATGTGAAAGGACATGAGATTTGGAGGGCTGGGGGCAGAATGATATGGCTTGTCCCCTCCAAATCCCATGTTGAAATGTAATCCCCAATGTTGAAGGTGGGCCTAGTGGGAGGGTTTGAGTTTTGGGGGTGGATCCCTCATGAATGGCTTAGTGTCCTCCTCACAGTAATGAGTGAGTTCTCACTCTGATTTCACACAAGATCTGGTTGTTTAAAAGAGTGTGGCATCCTTTTTGTCTCTTGCTCCATCTCTCATCATGTGACATGTTGCCCCCTGCCTTCACTTTCTGCCATGATCGGAAGCTCCCTGAGGCCCTCCCCAAAAGTAGATGCTGGCACCACGCTTCCTGTACAGCCTGCAGAACCATGAGCTAAATAAACATCTTTTCTTTATAAATTACCCAGCCTCTGGTTTTCTTTACAGCAATGCAAATAGACTAACATGATAGACTTTTAGTGAAATGGCAGCTGACTTCTCCCAGAGTGAGTGATCAGAGAGAGAGAGAAAAAAAAAAAAACAGAAGCAACAGTCTTTTATAGCCTATTGAAGTGATATGTCATTACTCCTGCTATATTCTGTTAATCACACAGAACAATCCAGAAAGTAACCCACAAGGGCATGAATCTTTGGAGGTGGGAATCTTGGGAGGTTGGGAACTGCCATGGAGGCTGTCTACCATAAGGAACTCATCATCTTATGACCCAGGAAAAGATAGAACAATGAACACATAATCCTCAAGCAACCAAATTAATTCTTCTTTATATTTATTCATTGGTTCATTTATTTTCATGGAAAAAATTAATGTGATGCCAGCAAGGAGGTATTATTTCTTTTTTGTGGATGAGAAAAATGAAGCAAAAACAATCTTTGACTTGCCCCAAGTAACCAGGTAATGATGCAGCTGAGACCAGATCTTGAACTTTTAGTTGACAGGGTTTTCCACCTCTGCTTTTCCATTACAGAGTGAGGCAATGAGGGTTCATAACGAAGTTCCTCATGGGATGGAATAAAGAATGACTTGCCGGGCGCGGTGGCTCAAGCCTGTAATCCCAGCACTTTGGGAGGCCGAGACGGGCGGATCACGAGGTCAGGAGATCGAGACCATCCTGGTGAACACGGTGAATCCCCGTCTCTACTAAAAAAAATACAAAAAACTAGCCAGGCGAGGTGGCGGGCGCCTATGGTCCCA
>NW_016806411.1:985108-1003700 GCF_001698545.2 Rhinopithecus bieti
AAAAAAAAAAAAAAAAAAAAAAAAAGAATGACTTGCAGGCAGGAGATAAAGAGAAGGTTTCTGCCATTTCAGGAGAATTTCCTACATGATCCTCCTCCATGATTTTCAGATTAGTAGTTTTCAAATAATGCCCTTTCTCTCTACCCTGAACAAGATGTCCTGCTGCTAAAATTAAATTATGCCAAATTTTTACCAAATACTCATACCTATACAATATTGGATAAAATTTTCTTTATTTTAAGTTTTCTCTCCTAAATTTTCTTCAATTTAGAAGCTTGGTACCAATTATCCACTGAGAACTGGTAAAAAACAAAATGAATAAAGAACAAATGACTAGTAGAAAAAACACACAAACAATATGTTCAGTTAATGCTTTGTGGCATTTTGAATGTATTTTCACATGCACTTAAGATTATTTCACATTATGCAAATATATTTTTATAATTATTCCTAACTTGTGTGTTTCATTACATGAATTGATATTTGCAGTGTCTTACATAGCTAGGCATACTATGACCCCTATCTGGAGACTAGCCTCCTGAACAAAATCAATAGCACTGAAGATGAGATTCATTCTAATTCACCATCTCTCCTGGTCAGTATAATTCTGATCTTTATCTTCCATGAAAATGTATATTGGAGGAAAACAATTTTTAATGTTCTGCCCTGGGAGATATAGACTAGGAAAATATCTTCCTAGTGGCACCCAGTCGGCTTAATTTTCTGGGACCACTATGCTCTCCTCTTAGTAAGACATCTAAGAGGAAGAAGAGTCTTCCCTCATACCTGGAAATTCCTTCTCTTCCCCTCTGATAACATGTGCAAACTTGTCATTAGCAATGCCTATGGGGCTATTCGCCTCTCCAGGGTAGGAATCCTGCATCTTTAGCCTCCCACAGTACCTTGTCATAGAGAAGTAGTAAATAATTATCTGTTGAATGAATGACAGGCTCAGAAACCTCAGAAGGCCTAAATCTGTTCCCGGAGCTTTCTCATCACAGCTTTCTTCAGCCAAGGATCCACAGGAGAATTAACCTACAGGCAAGTTGCAAAATGCAAGGTAATAATTTTTTTAAAAAGTTAATTGCTTTCTTACATAGCAACAATGAACACTGAAATTGAACATTAAAAACACAACATTGGTTTTATTATCACCAAAAAGTGAAGTCCTTGGGTATAAATCTGTAATGGAAATGGCACAGCAAAGGTTGCTGTGTCTAGGCATTAGAAATAGAACATCACGCTCAAATAGCTCAAGCCAGTGGCCAAAGATAAGAACTTAGAGGTACCTCTCCTTCCTAGCAGACTGGGCTCTCTGTTTTTTCTACTGCTTCCTTTAAGCAGATGAGCCTTCAATCTGAATTTGTGCCTTCCATCTGAAGAACCAAGGGCTACCCCAGGCTGGGTTTTCCCTGGGAAACCGAGGAGAACTCAAGGTTGGGCTCCCAGCACCAAAGCAATACTCAGGTACGCATAAATCGGACACAGCTCAAACAAGAACCACAAGGTCATCTGCTAAGGTAAACAAGTTTCCTGTGTGTGTGAGGGACACTGGCCATAGGTCAGACAATGAGGCATTAGGCTGTCTACCAAGTAAAATAAGGATCCCGTGAAAGCCACTCTGTAAACACCCCCATCTACTACCCTTCATTTCCTGTTAGGGTAGGGTTACTAGCCACTGTGGTACTGGAACACCAATTTAGCTAGGGGCTTTCAAAACAAAACCTAACAAAATATGTACAAGACCTATATGAGTTGCATAAAAACCACAAAACTATGATGGAAGTCAAAGAATACCTAAATAAATGGAGAGCTATTTCATGTACATAAATAGAAAGATTTAATATTGTCAAGATGTCAGCTCTTCCCAACTTGATCTGTAGATTCAACATAATCCCAATTATAATCTCAGCAAGCTATTGTGTGGATAAGGACAACAAGACTCTAAAGTTTATATGGAGGGGCAAGAACCCAGAATAGTCAAGACAATATTATAAAACAGCAAAGTTGAAGGACAGAAACTAATTTCAAGACTTACGATAAAGCTAAAGTAATAAAAACAATGTGGTATTGGCAGAAGAATAAATAAATAGATCAGTGAACAGAATCCAGATACCAGAAACAGACCCACATAAATACAGTCATCTGATCTTTAACAAAGGAGCAAAAACATTTTGGTGAAGAAAGGGTAGTGTTTTCAACAAATTAGGTTGAAACAATAGGAGATTCACAGGAAAAATAAGGATCCAGACATAGCCTTTACGCTTTTTACAAAAATTAACTCAAAATGGATCATAGGCCTAATCATAAAATGCTAAATTATAAAATTCCTAGAAGGTAATATAGAAGAAAACCTAAGTGTCCTTGGATTTAGTGTTTAGATGCCACACCAAAGACACAATCCATGAAAGAGAACATTGATAAGTTGGACTTCAGTAAAATCAAAAATATATGCTTTGCAAAAGATTATGACAATAAAAAAAAACACAGACGAGAAAAAACATTTGCAAATGAAAAAACATATATCTGTTAAAGTACTCGCATCCAAAATATACAAAGGCCTCTTAAAACTCAGTAATGAGACAATAAACAACCCAACTGAAAATGAGGCCACAGATCTGAACAGACGCTTCACTGAAGAAGATACACAGATAGCAAATAAGCATATGAAAATATGTTCAACATTATATGTCATTAAGGAAGTTTTTGAAAAGCAATTAAGGCCAGTTGCAGTGGCTCACGCCTGTAATCCCAGCACTTTGGGAGGCTGAGGCGGATGGATCACAAGGTCAGGAGTTTGAGACCCGCCTGACCAACATGGTGAAACCCTGTCTCTACTAAAAATACAAAAATTAGCTAGACATGGTGGCATGCACCTGTAATCCCAGCTACTCAGGAGGCTGTGGCAGGAGAATCGCTTGAACCCAGGAGGCAGAGGATGCAGTGGGCTGAGATCGCCCCATTGCACTCCAGCCTGGGTGACAGAGTGAGACTCTGTCTCAAAAAAAAAATAAAAATAAAAAAGCAATTAAAACAATGAGATACTATACTACTGCATTTCTATTAGAATGGCTAAAATTGAAAACACTAAAGGTGTTAGTGACATCAGTAAGATGTCAGAATAGGAAGTTTTCAGCTTTATTTCCCAACACACGAAGTCCAACTAGCAACTACTCACAGACAAGAACACCTTTATGACAATCCCAGAACCTGGGGGTGAGGCTGAGACATTCCACCTAATTGTGGGATCCAACCATTATCATCACCTTGCCAGGACCACAGCCCACAACTCCACAACCAGAGGCAATTGTGGAGCCCAGTTAGTGGCACCACACAACTAAGAAGCCCAGCCAACAACCTGCCTGAACTCGGAGCCCAGCCAGCAGCCTTGCTTGACTACAAGCCCTGCTAGCTGACCCACCTGACTTCAGAGTCCATCCAGCAACCCCACCCAAGCTCAGAGTACAGTCAGTGGTCCTGTCCAACTAGAGAATTAACAGCAAGCCCCACCTGCCCAATGACACTACCAACTGGTCTGTCCAGACCCCAGGTTGGACTGAATGGTTAAGGTATACCCCTGCCAAAGTGAACTTGTAAAGCTAGACAAGGAGAGCACTTCCACAAATGCACAGAAACAAACACAAGAATACAAAAACTGGAAAGAGTCAGGGAACATAACACCATCAAAGGAAACTAACAAAGCTCCAGTAATTTACCCAAAAGAGATGGAGATCTATAAACAGTCTAAAAAATAATTCAGAATAATCCTCTTAGGAAAGTTTGATGAACTACAAGAAAACATAAGTAGATAGCTAAACAATATTCAGAAAAACAGCACATGAACAAAATGAGTAGTTCAACAAAGAAACAAAAGACCATATAAATTTTTTTAAATCCCAAATAGAAATCCCACAGATTAGGAATGCAGTGACTGAACTGAAAAGGTCAGTAGAGAACTTCAACAGCAGACTCAGTCAAGCACAATAAAGAATCAGAGGACCTTCTGGTCATTTGGAATGATCTGATCAGAGGGCAAAAGGAAAAAAAACAAAAAGCAGTGAGGAAAACCTACAAGATTTATGGGACACAACCAAGAGAAATAAATTTGCATTATAGAAATTCCAGGAGAAGATGGAGAGAGAAATGGACAGAATGTGTTTTTAAAAATAATGACTGGCCAGTTGCAGTGGCTCACACCTGTAATCCCAGCACTTTGGGAGGCCACGGCAGGAGGATCAGTTGAGGTCAGGAGTTCGAGAGCAGCCTGGCCAACATGGTGAAACCCCATTTCTACTAAAAATACAAAAATTAGCCAGGCATGGTGGTGTGCACCTGTAGTCCCAGCTACTTGTGAGGCTGAGGCTAGAGAACTGCTTGAATCTGAAAGGCAGAGGTTACAGTGAGCTGAGATTGTGCAATTGCACTCCAGCCTGGGTGACAGAGTGAGACTCTGTATCAAAAATAAATAAATAAATAAGGCTGAAACCATATCCAGAAAATTGAAACTGGATCTCTTCCTTACACCTTATACAAAAATTAACTCAAGATGTATTAAAGACTTAAATGTAAAACCCAAAACTATAAAAATCCTAGAAGAAAATTCGGGCAATAGGCCATTCAGGACATAGGCATGGGCAAAAATGTTATGATGAAATCACCAAAAGCAATTGCAACAAAAGCAAAAATTGACAAATGGGATCTAATTAAAGAGCTTCTGCATAGCAAGCAAAACTATCATCAGAGTGAACAGACAACCTACAGAATGGGAAAAAAATGTGTGCAATCTATCCATCTGACAAATCTACGAGGAACTTAATCAGAATCTACGAGGAACTTAATCAAATTTACAAGAAAAAAACAAACAACCCAATTAAAAAGTGGGCAAAGAATACGAACAGACACGTCTCAAAATAAGACATTTACACAGTCAACAAACATATGAAAAAAGCTCAACATCCCTGATCATCAGAGAAATGCAAATCGAAACTACAGTGAGATACCATCTCATGTCAGTCAGAATGGTGATTATTAAAAAGTCAAGAAACAATAGATGCTAGCAAGGCTGTGGATAAATAGGAACACTTTTAAGCTGTTGGTGGGGATGTAAATTAGTTCAACCATTGTGGAAGACAGTGTGGTGGTTCCTCAAGAATCTACAGGCCAGGCACGGTGGCTTACGCCTGTAATCCCAGCACTTTGGGAGGCCAAGGCAGGTGGATCATGAGATCAGGAGATGGAGACCATCCTGGCTAACACAGTGAAACCCCATCTCTACTAAAAATACAAAAAAATTAGCCAGGCCTGGTGGCGGGTGCCTGTGGTCCCAGCTACTTGGGAGGCTGAGGCAGGAGAATGGCATGAACCCAGGAGGCGGAGCTTGCAGTGAGCCGAGATCGCACCACTGCACTCCAGCCTGGGTGACAGAGCGAAACTACATCTCAAAAAAAAAAAAGAATCTAGAACCAGAAATACCATTTGACCCGGCTATCTCATTGCTGGGTATATACCCAAAGTGATATAAATCATTCTACTATAAATACACATGCACACGTATATTTACTGCAGTGCTAGTTAATAGTAAAGACATGGAGCCAACCCAAATGTCCATCAGTGATAGACTGAATAAAGAAAATGTAGTGCATATACACCATGAAATACTGTGCAGCCATAAAAAGGAATGAGATCATGTCCTTTGCAGGGACATGGATGAAGCTGGAAGCCCTCATCCTCAGCAAACTAACACAGGAACAGAAAACCAAACACCACATGTTCTTGTAAGTGGGAGTTGAACAATGACAACACTTGGACACAGGGAGAGGAACAACACACACCGGGACCTGTCAGGGGGTGGGGGACAAGGGGAAGGAGAGCATTAGGACAAATACCTAATGCATGTGGGGCTTAAAACTTAGATGATGGGTTGATAAGTGCAGCAAACCACCATGGCACATGTAAACCTATATAACAAACCTACACATTCTGCACATGTATCCCTGAAATTAAAGTAAACTGTTTAAGAAAAGAAAGAAAAATAGCTCAACATCACTGATCATTAGATAAATGCAAATCAAAACCACAGTGAGATACCATCTCACACCAGTCAGAATGACGATTATTAAAAAGTCAGGAAACAACAGATGCTGGTGAGGTTGTGGAGAAATAGGAGCGCTTTTACACTGTTAGTGGGAATGCAAATTAGTTCAACCATTGTGGAAGACAGTGTGATGATTCCTCAAAGATTTAGAACCAGAAATACCATTTGACCCAGCCACCCTATTACTGAGTATATACCCAAAGTAATATAAATAATTCTGTTATAAAGATACATGCACATGTATTTTCACTGCAGCACTATTCGTAATAGCAAAGACATGGAATCAACACAAGTGCCCATCAGTGATAGCTGGATAAAGAAAATGTGGTACGTGTACACCATGGAATACTATCCAGCCATAAAAAAGAATGAGATCATGTCCTTTGCAGGGACATCGATGACGTTGGAAGCCATTATCCTCAGCAAACTAATGCAGGAGCACAAAACCAAACACTGCATGTTCTCACTTATAAGTGAGAGCTGAACAATGAGAACACATGGGCACAGGGAGGGGAAGAACACTTACTGGGGCCTGTTGGGGGAGGGCAGGGGTGGGAGAGCATTGGGGAAAACAGCTGATGCATGCTGGGCTTAATACCTAGGTGATGGGTAGAAAGGTGCAGCAAACCACCATGGCACACATTTACCTATGTAACAAACTTCTACATCCTACACATGTATCCCAGAACTTAATTTTAAAACAAAATAATTAAAAAGTGTTAATTGGACAAAAAAAATAGCTGAAAACTTCTAAAATTTGAGAAGAGAAATGAACATCCACACTCATGAGGAGCAAAAGTCTCCAAATAGGTTGAGTTCAAAAAGTCTACACCAAGACACATTATAATTAAATTGGCAAAAGTCAAAGACAAAGAGAAACTTAAAAGCAGCAAGAGAAAAGCAACTCATTACATACATGTAAGCCCCCTTAAGACTACCAGTAGATTTTCTTAACAGAAACCTTGTAGGCCAGGAAGGAGTTGGATGATATATTCAAAATAGTGAAAGAAAAAATACTCTGAACCAAGAATACTATACCTGGAAAAGCTATTCTTCAGAAATAAAAGAGATAAAGAGTTTCCCAAACAAACAACAACTGAAGGAGTTTATCACCACCAGACCTGCCTTATAAGAAACACTAAAGGAAGTTTTTCGAGCTGAAACAAAAGAACAGTAATCAACAACATAAAAACATATGAATGTGTAAACCTCACCATAAAGGAAATATATAATCAATGTCAGAATTCCCTAGTATTGTAATAATGATGCATAAATCAGTTTTAATTCTGGTATAAAAGTTAAAAAACAAACATATTAAAAATAACTGTAACTACAATAATTTGTTATTGGATACACAATGTAAAAAGATATAAATTGTAACATCAATAAACTAAAATGTGAGGGGAGAAGTAAAAGTATAAATTTTGTTTGCAATCAAAGTTAAGTTGTTATCAGTTTAAAACAATACTTTTCCTATACTAAAATTTTCTAAGAGAGTAGACCTTAAATGTTCTACTAGCACTGGAAAAAAGATAACTAGGTGAGGTAAAAGATTAACTTGATTATGGTAATCACTTCATAATATATATGTATATCAAATCACCATGTTGTACTCCTTAAATTTATACAATTTTACTTGTCAATTATACCTCAATGAAACTAGGGAAAAAACAAATACTGGTAAGGATGTGTTGCAATGAACAACAGAAAGTCTCATTTATTGCTGATGAGAATGCAAAATGGTACAGTTACTCTGAAAGACAGATTGGCAGTGTTATACAAAACTAAACACACTCTTACCATATGATTCAGCAGTCACATTTTTTGGTATCTACCCAAATGAGCTGAAAAATGTCTACACAGAAAGCTCTTCACAAACATGTATAGCAGCTTTATTTGTAATTGCCAAAAGTTGGAAGCAACAAAGTTGTCCTTCAATAGGTGAATGAATAAACTGCAGCATATCCACACAGTGGAATGTTATTTAGCAATAAAATGGAATAAGTTATTGAGCCATGAAAAGAGATGGAGGAATCTTAAATACAAATTATATAGCCAGCTCTGTTCTTTAATCAGGTGATAGAAATACAGTCTCAGAAAAGCAATGCACCAATTATTAAGTCAAAAAAATCAATCTGAAACAGCTACAGACTATGATTTCAACTATACGACATTGAGCAAAATTGCATAAACTGTAAAAAGATCTGTGGTGGTAAGGGCTTTGGGGAGAAAGACAGGGATAAATAGAGCACAGGGTATTTTAAGGCAGTGAAACTTCTGGATGACACTGTAATGGTGAATATAAATTATTGTATATTTGTCAAAATCCACAGAATATAAAAAGCGAAGAATGAGCCCTAATGTAAACTGAACTACTATAGTTAATAATAATGTGTATCAATATTGGTTCATCAATTGTGACAAATGTACCACAGTAATCCAAAATGTTAATAATAGGAGATTCTAAGGGTGAAGGAGTGAGGTGGTAAATAGAAAATCTCTCTATTTTCCACTCAATTTGTCTGTAAACCTAAAACTGCTTAAAAAGTAAATTCTATTTTTAATAAAAGAGAAATTAAAACATTCTAATATACAAAAACTGAGTTTGTCACTAGCAGACCTGTCGTACAAGAAATTCTAAAAGAGTCCTAAGGCTGAAATAAAATGACACTAAACAGTAAGTTAAATATTGCGAAGAAATAAAGAACACCAGTAAAAGTAGCTACATAGATAATATGACAGTGTTAATGTATTTCTTGTTTGTAACCCCTGTTTTTCCTAGATAATGTAAAAGACAATTGCATAAAGCAATAATTATAAATATATGTTGTTGAGCATGCAATGTATAAAGACATAATTTGTGAGAATAATATAAAAGGAGAGGAACTGGAGCTGTATAAGAGCTAAGTTTTGGTATACTATTGAAAATTAAGTTGTTATTAATCTAAATAAATTATTATAAATTAAAATGTTAATTGTAATTTCCAAGGTAACCACAAGTAAATAAATTTTAAAACATTGTAAAAGAAGTGAAAAGGGAATAAAACGGAACACAAGAAAATACCTATTCAACAAAAAAAAAGTAAGGAAGGAATTGAGGAAGAAAAAAGATATAAGATATAGAAAACCAATAGCAAAATGGCAGAAGTCCTTCCTTATGAGTAATTCTATTAAGTATAAATGGATGACACTATCCAATTAAATGGCATAGCCTGGCAGAAAGGATTTTTTTTTTTTGAGATGGAGTCTTGCTATGCTGCCCAGGCTGGAGTGCAGTGGTGTGGTCTCAGCTCGCTGCAATCTCTACCTCCTGGGTTCAAGTGATTCTCCTTCCTCAGCTTCCTGAGTTTCTGGGATTACAGGTGCACACTGCCACTTCTGGCTAATTTTTGTATTTTTAGTAGAGACGGGGTTTCACCATTTTGGTCAGGCTGGTATTGAACTCCTGACCTTGTGATCCATCTGCCTCCGTCTCCCAAAGTCCTGGGATTACAGGCATGAGTCACTGCACCCAGCCAGAATGGATTATTTTTAAAACATGGTTCAATTATATTCTGTCTACAAGAATTCACTTTAGATTTAAAGTGAGTAGGTTGAAAGTAAAATGTTGAAAAAACATTCTATGCAAATAGTTATCAAAGGAGAGCTGGAATGGCTATATGCATATCAAACAAAATAGACTTCAATATAAAATTATTAAAGAGATAAAAGAACATTATATAATTATTAACATAAGAGTCAATTCATCAAGAAGGTATAACACTTATAAACATATATGCACCTAAAAACAGAGCACCACAATACACAAAGAAAAAATTAACACAATTGAAGGCCAAACAATAGAGTTTAACAATAATAGTTGAAGACTTTAATAGCAATTTTCAACGATGTCTAGAAAACCTATGTAGAAAATCAACAAGAAAATAGAAAACCTGAGCAACACTATAAGCCAATGAAATCTAACAGTTATCTATAGAACACTCCACCCAATAACAGATGAATACACATTCTTCTCAAGTGAACTGTTCTCCAGAATGGGCCATACATTAGTCCAGAAAAACATATCTCAACAAATATAAAAATATAAAAATTAGGCCAAGCATATTCTCCAACAATGGAATGAAATTAGACATCATTAATAGAAGAAAATTTAGAAAATTCACAAAGAGTGGAAATTAAACACCCCTAAATAACTGGCGAGTCAAAGAGCACATCACAGGGGAAACTAAAACACATTTTCAGGTGAATTAAACTGAAAGCACAGCATACCAAAACACTGCTCAAAGAAATCAGAAGTGACACAAACAAATGGAAAAACATGCTGTGCTCATCAATAGGAAGAATCAATATCATTAAAATGGCCATACTGTCCAAAGTAATTTACAGATTCAACACCATTCCTATCAAACTACCATGATATTCTTCATAGAAGTAGAAAAAAAACTATTTTAAAATTCATGTAGAACCAAAAAAGAGCCTGAATAGCTCTTTAAGGCAATCCTTAAAAAATAAAAAAAGACCAAAGCTGGAGGCATCATGTTACCTGACTTCATTTTTCCTTTTCTTTTTTTTGTAGGGGGGTCAGGGGGTGGGGATAGAATCTTACTCTGTCACACAGGCTGGAGTGCAGTAGAGTGACCTCGGCTCACTGCAACCTCCGCCTCCAGGGTTCAAGCGATTCTCCTGCCTCAGCCTCCAGAGTAGCTGGGGTTACAGGCATGCATCACCATACCCAGTTAATTTTTGTATTTTTTCTAGAGACAGTTTCGCCATGTTGACCAGGCTGGTCTGGAACTCCTGACCACACGTGATCCACCAGCCTCAGCTTCCCATAGCGCTCGATGACAGGCATGAGCCACTGCACCCGGCCACATTGCCTGACTTCAGTGACCAAAACAACATGGTAAGGGTACAAAAATAGATATATAGACCAATGGAACAGAATAGAGAGCCCAGAAATAATGCTGCATGCCTAGAACCATGTTATCTTCAACAAGGCCAACAAAAATGAGCAATAGGGATAGGATTTTCTATTCAATAAATGGTGCTGGGATAACTAGCTAGCCATATGCAGGAAATTCAAACTGGACCCCTTCCTTAAGCCGTATACAAACATTAACTCAAGATGGATTAAAGACTTAATGTAAAATCCAAAACTATAAAAACCCTGGAAGAAAATCTAGGCAATGCCATTCTGGACATAGGACCTGGCAAAGATTTCATGGCAAAGACACCAAAAGCAATTACAGCAAAACCAAAAATTGACAAATGGGACCTAATCAAACTGAAGAGCTTCTGCACAGCAAAAGAAACTATCAACGGGGTAAACAGACAACCTACAGAATGAGAGAAAATATCTGCAAACTATGCATCTAAAAAAGGTTTTATATCCAGAATCCATAAGGAACTTAAATTTACCAGCAAAAAACAAACAATACCATTAAAAAGTGGACAAAGAACATGAACAGACACTTTTCAAAAGAAGACATGTATGCAGCCAGCATGCATATGAAAAACTGCTCAGCATCACTAATCTTTAGAGAATCGCAAAACAAAACCACAGCGATGTACCATCTCACACCAGACAGAATAGCCATTATTAAAAAGCCAAAAAATAACAGACGCTGCTGAGGTTGCAGAGTAAAGGAATACTTAAACACTGCTGGTGGGAGTGTAAACTAGTTCAGTCACTGTGGAAAACAGTGTGGCAACTTCTCAAAGAACTGAAAACAGAATTACCATTCAACCCAGCAATCCTATTGTTGGATATATATCCAAAGGAATACAATTTGTTCTGCCGTAGTGACACATGCACACATATGTTTACTGCAGCACTGTTCACAACGAAGACATGGAATCAACCTAAATGCCCATCACCAGTAGACTGAATAAAGAAAAGTGGTACGTATATACCACAGAATCCTACACAGCCATAAAAAAGAACGAGATTATGTCCTTTGCAACAACATAAATTGAGCTGGAGATCATCATCATAAGCAAACTAATGCAGAAACAGAAAACCAAATACTGTATATTCTCATTTATACGTGGGAGTTAACCAGTGAGAACACATGGATACAAAGAGGAGAACAACTGGACACCAGGGCCTACTTGATAGTGGAGGGTGGAAGGAAGAGGATCAAGAAAAAATACCTACTGGGTATTACACTTATTACCTGAGTGACTAAATAATTGGTACACCAAACCCCCATGACACATAGTTTACCTATATAACAATCCTGCACAAATACCCCTAAACTTAAAATAGAAGTTTTTTTTAAAAGACTCTAGAAAAAGAAGAGCAAACTAAACCTAAACAAGAAGAAGGGGAAAAGTAAACATTATAGGAGAGATAAATGAAGTAGAGAATAGAATGACAATGGAAAAAATTAATAAAACAATAATAAAACAAAAAATTAGTTATTTGAAAAGATCAATAGTGTTGAGAAAACTTTGGCTAGACTAACCAAGAAAAAAAAAAGAGTAGACTTAAACTATTCAAATCAGGAACAAAGGAGATGTTGCTAATGATTGTAGAGCAATTAGAAGAATTGCAAAACAATACTGTGAACAATTATATGCCAAAAAATTAGATAATCTAGATGAAATGGACAATTTTTGGAGACACATAAGCTACCAAAATTGACTCAGGAAGAAACAGAAAATCTGGCATAGACCTATAACAAATAAAGAGATTGAGTCAACCATCCAAAAACTTCCAATAAAGAAAACCTCAGGACCAGATGGTGAATTCTACCAAATTTTAAAGAATTTGTAGAAATTCTTCTCAGACTCTTCCAAAAAAATAGAATTGAGAAAACTTCCTAACTCACTCCATGAGGTCGGCATTACCATGATACCAACATCAGATAAAGACATCACAAGAAAAGAAAACTGTAAACCAAAGTCTCCTATGGATGTAGATGCCAAAACACTCAACAAAATACTAGCAAACTGAAGGCTGGGCATGGTAGCTCACACCTGTAATCCCAGCACTTTGGGAGGCCGATGCAGGCATCTCAGCCTCCTGAGGTCAGGAGGTCGAGACCAGCCTGACTAACATGGTGAAACATCTTCACTACTAAAAATACAAAAATTAGCCTGGTGTGGTGGTGTGTGCCTGTAATCCCAGCTACTTGGGAGGCTGAGACATGAGAATCACTTGAACCTGGGAGGCAGAGGTTGCAGTGAGCCAAGGCAGCGCCATTGCACTCTAGCCTGGGGGACAGAGTGAGATTGCATCCCCCAAAAAAATAAAATAAAAAATACTAGCAAACTGAATCCAGGAGCATATTAAAGGGATTATACATTATGACCAAGTGAGAGTAATCCCAGGAATGTGAAAGTGGTTCCAACATATAAAAATCAATCAAAGTAACACAGCATTGTCAATAGAACAAAGGAAGAAACTGATTCTTCAGTGGGTTGCATTCTGGATTCAGAGCTTTCCACACCCCAATAAATTGCCCTAAGATCACCAATTGCAAGTTCACTGCAGAATTTAATAGATTTTAATCTTTTTGTCACTTGATCCCTCAAGTACATGAGGCCTGTTGACCACATGCTTCTGGTTCTCCTCATGTCATCCAAGCACTTCTTTCCAGTCTCCTTTATGAGGCTTCCTGTCTACTCTTTGACAAGTGACCTTCTTCTGTTCATACTCTAACATCTCCCTGAATACAGTCATCCACTTTTTGGTTTAACTGCCACCTTATATCCTATCCCAGGATTCTCCCCTGCCCTCCAGACCCATGTATCCTTTTGCCCACTGGATAATGCAAACTGGATAATTCCAAGTTGTTCAAATTCCACGTGGCTAGAATTGAACTCCTTATCTTCCACCCAAAACCTTCTACTATTCCATGATTATTTGATATATTTAAAAGAATAACCACAAGCCTGTTATTATTAGTCAACCCAGTTGTCCAAAGCACAACTTTGGAAATCACTGCTGACCTCTTCCTCAACACTCAGCATTCAAGAGGTCACTAAATCCTGAGGATTAGTTTTCTGACACAGCTCTGCCAAAATCTATACCATCTGTTTCCTGGAATATTACTTTAGTCTCCTAAATGAATTTTCTTTTTTTTCCCCTTCAATCCATTATTCACATTGCAACCAAAGTGATCTTTCCATAACTAATGTGATCACATGACTCCGAATAATACCCAAGATACACAAACATATACACAAATAATAGTAACAGCATTATCTCAATTCTTAAATATTGCTGGATTCTTTCAGATCCAGCTAAAACACCCCACTTTTGGTTAAAAAAATGACTTAAAATTTCTCTTAAAATCCTATACATATGAGAATACCCTCTTTTGTGCCCCAACACTTCTACCCAACACACATGCACACCTCCTACCTCCTACCTAGCTATGGTCAACCACTCAATACACATCTCTTCTGCATGACTTCCAGGTCCTTGAAGAATGAACCTTATTGTTATTCATTTCTATACCCTCAGGGTATATATCACTGTCTGACATGTTATGAATTAAGAGCTTAAGAGCTATTTCTACATAGTCAATAGATTATTATGAATTACAATACTATCCCAGACAGTATTAAAGTCTGCTACTTATTCTGAGCACAGGGCACCATAATTTAATGGGCACATGGAGAAAGAGGAGAAAATATGAGAAAAGAGTCTAATGTTTGGAAAATTATACTTATTGGGAGACTAAAGAACATCTCAACTTGAAAAATGGAGGCTGAGGAGGGATTTAAATATATCTTCAAATACAGCCATTATGGTAGAAAAGAAATCCTTGAAGGCCAAAGAGACCAAGCCTTTCTTCTATTCCTAACTAGCTGTGGGAACCCAGGCTTTCTGGGCCCAAGTTTTTGTTCCTGTTAAATTCTAAGGCTAGGCTCTAAGCTCCCTTACAGCACTAGTGCTCTATGATTCTAAAGTTCTACATTACGTTGAAACAGAATAAAGAAAAATACACAGGTGTCAGCATAGGGATTTTGTTAAACCCAAGAAATAATTTCCCAGAGCAGAACTGATTTCAGAATGGAGTGACTGTGATCAGGGCTGTACAGACTTGTTTGCTGAACACCCTGATCAACAGAGGAGTTTTCAGTCACCCTGCAGGATTCATTTTGCATTCTTCCTGGAGGGAGCAGAGGGGCTGGGGGGGAGAGTTTGAGACAGATGACACAAACCTGAACCTCTGATATTTTCATAAATATTATGTGTCAAAGAAGGTCTTCTTTTCCAGAAAGATCACACCAACTCCTCTGGGCATATAGAAAAAAATCAGTGAGTCATCATCAATGCTTCCTGTCATCAGAATAATCAAGAGTGATAATCCTATGAAGAGTGGCATGTTATGGGGTGTGAGGGCAGGGGGGCTTTTGTAAAAGATAGCAGAATTTTCCTAAAACTAGAAATTCAAATATAACTGGGAATATATTTTCACAGCAGTGTGAACTCCCCTCTACAAATCCACAGCAGTTGACCTCTGTGCTTGATCTTAAGGAAGCTGAATGCCGGGGTGAATTCACTGTTTTCTGAAAAAAGATACAAAAAATCCAGATGGCAGCTTACGGCCTCAGTCGACGTTCTGCCATGAGTCCTCTCTAAGTCTATATTTAGCATGATCTGATTGAGTAAGATCACATGCTCAGAGTAGACTCAGTCCAGAATATCAGCTATGATTTACTTCCAGAGGCAGTAATAAATCTCCCTGTTGAAATTTTATTCAGTTGTTGCCAACTAGGTTCTTTGTCCATTTGTATTATGCCCTGAGGCTGTAAATATGTAGAATTAAAATGGGCAAGAGATATCTGTATTTATATCTGTTTCAGTATCTCTATTTATATCTATCTATCTGCTCTACTGCTTGCCTCCTGCAGAATGAGATTAATCCCTTTAAATATTATTAATCATGGTCATTTGCTCAAGACAGTACAATAGGGGGAATAAACAACTTCCAGGAACCACCTACTGCACTGTGGATTTCCCACCAAGAAAAATAAATATTGAATTTTCTCGGCTACTGAGAATAGCAATTCCACCACAGCAGCAGAAAAATAACCTTAGTAGGTAAAGACATTTGAGCCAAGTTAGACTTTGGGAACATAGTGACCTGGTCTTGAGATGAAGCCAGAGGAAATTAGCTCTCTGTCCATATATGGGAACTGAATTTGAGCAGGAGGAGGAGAGTTGGGCACATCTTAGAAGTAACAAGTTTAACGTTTGCATTTCAGTGATCATAGCCTGCCCTATCCCAGGATGAGGATGTGTGTCTGTCCTTCCCAATATAACCCTGAGTCTTCTGCTGGCCTGGATAAGCATCCTCACCCAATGATTCAGGAAGGGCTGGATGGGAAAGGGGCATGTCTAGCCCGGACCAGATGAGGCCACACCATTTTACTGGGCTCATGGGGCTTGGGTTTGGTGCCCATTCAAATACAGCCAGATATTTCTTCCCAAATAAAGCAGAAGACTCCACATCAACCTTGTGTACTCCCACCGTAAACCAAGTTACATTGGAAACTTCAATTGACCTTTCTCAATAAAGATTGCTGATAGAATAAAAGCTCCAGTCCATTAAGGCAACCAAATATGTAACAAATTAGCTTATCTCCTCTCCATCTACAATGGTACTAGCTATGTTGCATTTTGGGGAAATGGAGAATTAGTCACTGAAATCACTTGTCTGTAGGCTAATTCTCTTTTGGGACCCTGATTGGAAAAGACTATAATTAGAAAACTTCAGGGATAAGATGAAGATAAGCCTTCTGAGACTTGAGGACCAGATCTGTGGACTTCAGTCTAGAACACAGGTGGAGACTGGGGTTTTCTGGATCTTATCCAGTCTTGGCATGGCAAGCATGTCTTTTGTCCCACAGTGGGGCCTATCAAGATTTAATAGCAACTGCAGACCTTGCTATTGCAATGCAGGCCTATCACCCTATTACTCCTGCTGCCTACAATAGCTATTCATACAGAGGAAGCATGTCAGTGATTCACCTTCGTTTTTGTCCTGTATCTAAGAATTAAGAGTGAGTTTCATGGTGACACAGTGGGCTGAAAATCTTAGTCAAGGGCATTTATAGACTTGATTATACTGTTTCTTTTTTTGTTGAAATACACTGTCATTGGCTTTATGGTGTGAAGATTGCAATTGCGGGTACTTGAAACAGACAGACCTGAGTCTAGTATTGCTTTGTGTCTTATAAGCTATGTGTCCTCAGAAACATTACCTAGCCTAGACTGAACACAAGGCAGTGAAGGACAGTGATCCCTGAGTGAGCCTCTCTCACCCAGGAGTGAGGGTGGCTGCTCTCCCCCATCTAACAAGATAGAGGTTGAACGTAGTTGAGGTGATTCTGAAAAAACAGTTTTTTATTTGGAGTAGCAAGGAAATTATTGGGAACCAAAAATAAATACTCTATGCAATGTTTCTCAACCTTTTCCTATGTTATTCACTGGTCTACAGAAGGAATAAATTAAACTGCATGATTTTAAAATTTATATCAGATAAAATTTATATGCCACTTATTTTCTCTCAACAATATATATCATGTCTATTATTTTATGTCAGCACATATAGATGTATCTTATTGTTTTCAAAAACTTATTTATCAGGTAAGTCAAAATTATATATACTTACATTGTACCATATAGTGTTGGTGCAATGGCTAAATCAAATATTTTACATTTCCATTACCTCACACATGATTTGTGGTGAGAACACTTAAAATCTACTCTCTTGGCAATTTGCAAGTATATAATTTTTTTTTAATTATACCTTAAGTTCTAGGGTACATGTACAAAATGTGCAGGTTTGTTACATAGTTATAAATGTGCCATGTTGGTTTGCTGCACCCATTAACGCATCATTTATATTGGGTATTTCTCCTAATGCTATCCCTCCCCCATCCCCCTACCCCATGACAGGCCCCAATGTGTGATGTTTCCCTCCCTGTGTTCAAGTGATCTCATTGATCAATTCCCACCTATGAGTAAGAACATGCAGTGTTTGGTTTTCTGTCCTTGTGATAGTTTGCTGAGAATGATGGTTTCCAGCTGCATCCATGTCCCTGCAAAGCACATGAACTTGTCCTTTTTTATGGCAGCATAGTGTCTCCATGGTGTATATGTGCCACATTTTCTTAATCCAGTCTATCACTGATGGGCATTTGGGTTGGTTCCAAGTCTTTGCTATTGTGAATAGTGTCGCAATAAACATATGTGTGCATGTGTCTTTATAGTAGCATGATTTATAATCCTTTGGGTATATACCCAGTAATGGGATCGCTGGGTCAAATGGTGTTTCTAATTCTAGATCCTTGAGGAATTGCCACACTGTCTTCCACAATGGTTGAACTAATTTACACTCCCACCAACAGTGTAAAAGCATTCCTATTTCTCCACATCCTCTCCAGCATCTGTTGTTTCCTGACTTTTTAATGATCGCCATTCTAACTGGTGTGAGATGGTATCTCATTGTGGTTTTGATTTGCATTTCTCTGATG
>NW_016806411.1:1007093-1024438 GCF_001698545.2 Rhinopithecus bieti
GGGCCCCCCCCTCCAAAAAAAAAAAAAAAAAAAAAAAAGACATCCACTGTTAGTCTGATGGGCTTCCCTTTGTGGGTAACCTGACCTTTCTCTCTGTCTGCCTTTAACATTTTTTCCTTCATTTCAACCTTGGTGAATCTGACAATTATGTGTCTTGGGGTTGCTGTTCTAGAGGAGTATCTTTGTGGTGTTCTCTGTATTTCCAAATTTGAATGCTGACCTGTCTTGCTAGGTTGGGGAAGTTCTCCTGGATAATATCCTGAAGAGCATGTTCCAACTTGGTTCCATTCTTCCCATCACTTTCAGGCACACCAATTAAACGTAGATTTGGTCTTTTCACATAATCCCATATTTCTTGGAGGTTTTGTTCATTTCTTTTTACTCTTTTTTCTCTAAACTTGTTTTCTTGCTTTATTTCATTAATTTGATCTTCAATCACTGATATCCTTTCTTCCTCTTGATCAAATCAGCTATTGAAGCTTGTGCATGCGTCATGTAGTTCTCATGCCATGGTTTTCAGCTCCATCAGGTCACTTAAGGTCTTTTCTATACTGTTTATTCTAGTCAGCCATTCATCTAACTTTTTTTTAAGGTTTTTTAGCTTCTTTGCAATGGGTTAGAGCATGCTTTTTAGTTCGAAGAAGTTTGTTATTACCAATCTTCCGAAGCCTACTTCTGTCAACTCATCAAAGTCATTCTCCATCCAGCTTTGTTCCATTGCTGGCAAGAAGCTGCAATCCTTTGGAGGAGAAGAGGTGCTCTGGTTTTAGAATTTTCAGCTTTTCTGCTCTGGTTTCTCCCCATCTTTATGGTTTTATCTACCTTTGGTCTTTCATGTTGGTGACCTACAGATGGGGTTTTGGTGTGGATGTATTTTTTGTTGATATTGATGCTATTCCTTTCTGTTTGATAGTTTTCCTTCTAACAGTCAGGTCCCTCAGCTGCAGGTCTGTTGGAGTTTGCTGGAGGTTCACTCCAGACCCTGTTTGCCTGGGTATCACAAGCGGAGGCTGCAGAACAGCAAATATTGCTGCCTGATCCTTCCTCTGGAAGCTTTGTCCCAGAGGGGCACCCACTTGTATGAGTTGTCTGTTGGCCCCTACTGGGCGGTGTCTCCCAGTTAGGCTACACAGGGGTCAGGGGCCTACTTGAGGAGGCAGTCTGTTCGTTCTCAGAGCTCAAACGCCACGCTGGAAGAACCACTGCCTTCTTCAGAGCTGTTAGACAGGGATGTTTAAGTCTGCAGAAGTTTCGCCTCCCTTTTATTCAGCTATGCCCTACCCCCAGAGGTAGAGTCTATAGAGGCAGTAGGCCTTGCTGAGCTTCAGTGGGCTCCACTCAGTTAGAGCTTCCTGGCCACTTTGCTTACCTACTCAAGCCTCAGCAATGGCAGATGCCCCTCTGCCTGCTGAGCTGCAGCCTCACAGGTCGATCTCAGACTGCTGTGCTAGCAGTGAGCAACACTCCGTGAGGTGGGACCTGCCCAGACAGGCACAGGAGAGAATCTCCTGGTCTGCCAGTTGTTAAGATCGTGGGAAAAGTGCAGTATTTGGGCTGAAGTGTCCCATTTTTCGAGGTACAGTCTGTCACAGCTTCCCTTGGCTAGGAAAGGAAAATCCCCCAACTCCTTGTGCTTCCTGGGTGAGGCAATGCCCCGCCCTGCTTCAGTTGGCCCTCATGGGCTGCACCCACTGTCCAACCAGTCCCAATGAGATGAACCAGTACCTCAGTTGGAAATGCAGAAATCACCCATCTTCTGTGCCAATCATGCTGGGAGCTGCAGACTGGAGCTGTTCCTATTCAGCCATCTTGGAATGGAGGGTGAAGCATCTTTCGTTCTAATGAGGCAACTCTTGGTGGCTCCCTAGATAGCTTCAGGATTGGAACTAGTGGCCAAAAAGATCAAGCCTTCATTAGAAACTTGGAACTTTTGTCCCCACTCTTGACCTTTAGGGAGGAAGGAAAGGCTGGAGGGGAGTTAATCACTAATAACCAATAATCAACCATGCCTATGTAATGGAGCCTCCATAAAAACAAATTAGGGGTTCAGAAAGCTTCATGGCTGGAGAATATATGGAGATGGTGGGAGGATGAGGTGCCCAAACAGGGCATGGTAGTTCCCCGCCCTTCCCCCACATCTTGCCCTCTGTCTCTCTTCCCTCAGGCTGCTCCTGAGATTTAACCTTTATAATTAACTGGTAACAGTAAGTGAAGCACTTTTCTAAGTTCTGTGAGTCATTCTACCAAGTTATTAAACCTGGGAGGGGGTGTGAGAACCCCAGTTTTGTAGCTAAATTAGACAGAAATGTAGGCAACCTGAGGATTTGGTTCTTGCAACTGGAGTCTGAACTGGGGATTATCTTGTGGGACTGAGCCCTTAAACCTGTGGGGTCAGGTAACTCCAGGCAGTTCATGTCAGAATTATGGAGTCCTAATTAGGGAAAAGACTGGTGGGACCAAGGAAAAACAAAAAGAGAAAACAGATAAGCTCTAAGTCTGCCTTTCTTCATGATCCAGGACACATAACCCTCTTGTGCAAATAACTCACAATCTTCTTGTGCCCAACTGTCACCAGATACCTGCAAGCCAGTTCACTGCAACCTCAGCATTTTCAGTACTGCACAAACTCTTCTTCAGCTTATAGCATCAACACTATTCTATAAAATCCCCACCAAGCCTTTGTCTCCTTGCAGTCAGCTCCTCTCTTGCTGATTCTGTCCATTGCTTTCTTACAATGTGTTTTCCTACTTCCTCTAATAAATCTGCCTTTCTTTGCCTACAACTGTCTTGATAAATTATTTTACCCCTGCACCACTGGCCCAGGCAGTCACTGCTAGCCCACAACAAGAATAGGACTGAGTTATTGGACACTCAGTTTGTGTTTGGAGAGTTGCAGAATTGGTTGTTGGTGTGGAAAACTGACACACTGGTGTAAGTAAATATTGTGAATAAAAAAAGACCTGTGTGTGTGTGTATGTGTGTTTACAATTACATCTCTGTCTACAGAGAGAGAAGGAATGATGAGGCAAATATGGTAAAATGTGAAAATCTGGAGAATCTGGCTGAAGGGTGTCAGGGGCTCTTTCTATGCTTTTGTAATTCTGGAAAATGCTGTTTTGTTAGTGTCCTTTGTGCTGCATGACACACTGCTCCCTCTCATGGAAGGAACCACCTCTTTCACCCAGTTTGTCCACTGGCAATGACTTTGTATTCTTCAAATTTAATTTGAACACGTTATACCAGGTGTATATATACCAGGTAGGTGTAATAATTCTCAATGCTGTGTAACAAATTATTACACACTTAAGGTTTAAAACAACACTTCACCAGCTCACAGGTCTGTAGCTCAGAATTTTGCAATGGCATGGCTGGGTTCTCTGCTCAGAGTCACACAAGCATAAAATCAAGGTGTTGACAGGCTGAGTCTTCCTCTGAAGGTTCTAGGGGAATATTTGCTTACCGGTTCATTATTGTCGTGTCAGAATCCAGTTCCTTGTAGCCATGGGCCTGGGGTACATGTCCCCTCACTGACTGACTACAGGCACTCTGCTGTCTTCTAGGTCAGCAGAGCCAGAGAAGGGCTCATGTGACTAGGTTAACTCACGAGACAGTCTCCCTATCTGAGGTCAACCATGCTATATACCCTAACCTAATCACAAGACTGAAATTTGTCACAAAGGACATTAAGTGAAAATTCATAGTCCCAGGATGTGCATAATCTTCAGAGATGTCTTATAATTCTGCCTACCACATACTTCTATAGGTAAGAACTTAACATATTTTAACAAAATCCAACTGTAATGGATTAGTCAATACTTACTGCTAGGAAAATTATTGACCTCATTGAGGGAAAAAATAATCAGCTTTCTAGTCTAACTTCATGTTATCAAGATACGTTATCAAGGTAAATGTGGAATAGATTAAAAGGTGAAATATAAATCTGAAATCATAAAAGTATTAGAAAAACTGTAGGTGAATAGTTATCTTCCTTTTGCATGACAGTAGGAGATTTTGCATAAAAAACAGCAAAAAAACTAATAGAACTGAAATTACCGTAAATAAAATTCAATAACGCAGTAAGCAAAAGGGGAAATGTTCACATTAAATAGGAGAAAGTTTATTTTCATAATATTTCAAGAGCCCACAGATTTGGTGAGAAAACCCTAATTGGAAAAGAGGCCAGGTGTGGTGGCTTATGCCTGTAATCCCAAGACTTTGGGAGGCTGACGCAGGAGGATTGCTTGAGCCCAGAAGTTCAAGACCTGCCTGGCCAACATGGCAAAACCCTGTCTCTACTAAAAATACAAAAATTAGCTGGGCGTCGTGGTACACACCTGTAATCCCAGCTACTCGGGAGGCCGAAATGGGAGAATCACTTTAGCTCGGGAAAGCAGAGGTTGCAGTAAGCCTAGATGGTACCACTGCACTCCAGCGTGGTCAGCAGAGCAATATGCAAACAAATGCCTGTATGAATGTTTGCACTCACAGTCATTAAAGAAGTTCAGATTTGAGCCATACTGGAATGGCATGTTTTGCCCACGAAATTGTAAACATTGAAAATGCTAACAGCCTGTGACAGCAAGGATGCCATAGGAAGCCCACTCCACTCACCCTACTGCTGTCAAAATTGTGAATTGGGACAGCATGTCTGAAAATGAGAATTTAACAATGTGTGTATCAAGAGGTTAAAAATTATTTAAATCTCTGACCTAGTCGTTCCACTTCTAAAAATATATACAAGGGAAATTAAATGAAAAAGAGACAAACTTATATCCACACAGTGATGACAAGAGTGCTGTTTCTATGGTCAAAAAATGGGAACAGTCTAAAAATCCAACAGTCAACTGTGGTTCGGAGACGGAGTATTATGTAGCCATCAAAAAAGAGTTTATGAAGAATTTTATGGAAAAGGGCTTTTGAAAGCATAAACTTTTGAGAAAGACTGAAAAGAAAAGCAAAATGTTAACTGTGGTGGCTGTGGAAATATGATTTGGTTTTATTTCCTGCACTTTGCAAAATTTTCTCTCAGGGTATTCTTAACCTGGAGTTATGGGCCCCTGGTGGTGAAGGGGATCTATAAAACCCTCAACAATTGTATATTGGGTGTATGTGCAATTTTCCCACATATAAATCAAGCCCTTGACATGAAATTATGTGGGCTCTAACCACCAAGAAAGCTGAGTCATTTTTTTCCTCAAGAAAGCAAAGAGCCTGAGGACCTACACATTCTTTTCCCCACCACAGCCTACCCTTTCCAGGGGCAAAAGAGAACCACGTTACCCCACAAATCCCACCTGCCAAGAATCTGCCCCAGGCAATGCCTCTAGAGCTTCTGGGCAGGTGGAGGAGGCTGCAGGGGCTGCAAAGAAAACCAAGTTTCCATTTGGCATTTGCAAAGCCTTGACACAGAACGAGGTTTGCCTTTGGTTTTTGTTCGTTTCTTTGTTTGCTTTTGCACCTTTCTGTAGATGCATTTTTTTTTTCAAAAGGCAAAGAATTTCCTGGCTCATTTCCCTTGTCTGCCTGAAATATGCAGATGGAATGTGTACCTGTATCTCCAGTGGAGATTCGTTCAGGGTCCTGAGCCTGCAAAATTATCCGCACTTGTTCCTTTTTCACGAAATCACAAGATTAAAAATGCTAGCAATCTCGTCCTCTTTGTCTGTGAGTCAGTGACTCTGAGAGTGTCCTAGGCAAAGGCTTTTGGATCTCCCTTTTGCCCCAGAAGCCTCACCTGCGAGGTGTGCACCCCACACTCGCCATTGTTGCTCCTGCTGAGCTGCCTGGCCTGGGCTTGAACGACCAGACTAAATGACCAGACAAATCAATAAGATCCGACGGGCTGAGGGGACACATAGCCCCCAGCACCAGTCTACAGGCTCTGCACAGATGCCGATAGGTCATTTTTAATCATGACTTTCGATTTTTCGACCTCAGAGTGCCTTATACCCAAGTCTCACTGCAGATTCCCTTCTTGAGAAATTGCGGTGCTGCATGGAAAGAGGCTGCCGGCTTGTGCTGCCTGGGCCAGCGTCCTCCATGTGTCACTGATCAGGGTTCAGAAGGCTTCGAGGAGCGCATCTCGGTGTCTTTCCAAAAGCCCAAAATTCTGTATTATGTGGCATCCTCAGACTGGTCTAGGAGAACCCAGAGCTCCTCCAGCTGCTCCTGAGATCAGTTTCTCGGGAATTGAGAGGGAAAACACAACACTGAAACACGTACATAACTAACAATAATATCTTTCCTCTGCTGGTAGCTGAGGCCCGAGAATGAGTTTGAGTAGTTTGGGAATGCCCCGGCTCACTGACCTTTCACCTAGCCGCAGATGGTGCACTTTTATTTTTGTTTTTACCAACTCTTTCTCCTTCTCCTGACCCCTTAAGGTTTGAACTCCATCCTACATGTTGTTCCCCTCTGTGTGCCCAGTGCTGCAGATTCGCTACACAGGTAAACTCGTGCACAGGTTGTTTTGTCACCCAGGTACTAAGCGTAGAACGTAGAACCCACCAGTGATTTTTTGTAATCTGGCCCTGAACCTAAAATAAAAGTCGAATAAAAAAAAAAAAAAAAAAACTACCTATCAGGTACTATGCTCACTGCCTGGGTGATGATATCATGGTAGTATTCACACCCCAAACGTCAGCAACATGCAACTTACCCATGCAACCATACTCCCTAAACCTAAAATAAAATCAAAAACGTAAAAGAACAATGTCCTACATAGATAGAAATCATTTCAAAACATACCCCAAAAATGCCAGGACCTCATGCTCCTTTGCCACTTGGTTAAGTCACAGATATCCTATGTGACTGTTATATGAGTTTCCTTCAAACATGAGCCCTCTTCTTAACAGAGAGTTGTTCCTGACTTGGAAACTCTGCTTTTCCGTGGGCGATGAGGTGTCCCTCACTCACTTGCAAAGTGCAGGAAGGTTCATGAGCTCTCCTGCCTGGAACACAGCAGGCAATTTCCTCCATGAAGCCTAAGTTTTATTTTATATAAAAATAGATAAGTTTTATGTACAACATATAATTTTTAACTTACAACAAAGTATAGCTACATAATTTTATAGTGGAGTTTTGTGATGACACATTAGGTCAAAGTAAAGAGCACAAAGTTGAGCTGCAATCCTGCCAGTTGCGACGCTGCCCACACGAAGGGAGCTGGTCCACAGTCACGTGTGTGGCAAGTTTGTGTCCTCACAGCAACGACGTGGCTTCTGAGCTCCATCCTCTGCCTGGAACCAAGCAAGTCTATTCTGCTGCTAATAGTAAGGCCCATCGAAGAGGGAAAGAATTCTGTGTTGAGACTCAACAAAATACTGTTCTCAAAATGTGTGCAGCTGCTGCGGGGTCCTCATTCACTGGCCTTGCCAGGAACCCACAGAGTCAGCAGGCAGAACACGATGCCCACATCGAGTGGAGAATTTCTGTTTCTAATGAAATCTTCCACGAAACGGATGGCCTGCATATCCCGGCCTACTTTCCACAGCAAACAGAGTCCTTCCAGAAGATTCATCAACTTAGCAATATGCATTACATATGCACACAATAGACCCTTTCCCTCTCCATTACCACCTCTCAGCTGACTGCATTTGGCCTGAGACATTTCACGGCTAGAAAAATCAATAGTGTGGAGGGCAGCCACATCTTGCCAGTGGATCCATTATCTGTCTCTTTCCTATCTCCATTTGTAGGGGGAAATGTTTTCTTAGTGTTATGCTAATTAGAGAAAGAAGCAGTGTCTGCCACAGAATGTTGTATTTGTTAAAATTGCCTCTTTGGTGGAAATTTGTCATAAAGTATCTCTGACCAAAGGTTAAAATCACCCAAGACTCCTGATCGATCCACTTTCCCTCTTCCTGTTCCCAAGAGAGCATCGGCATTGGAGGTGCATGCTCTCCAGGGGATGTGGATGAGAGTGAGGCAGGATATTTTCTTGACCCTTTGTGGGACTCATGAGAAGGGTGCCCCTTGTACTCAGCTGACCGTGCTCACCCCTCACAGGAGGGAGCACACAAGTGAACCAGTGCAGGAATCAGCCTGCCACTTCTGACTTCTGTGCAAGCAGGAGCAAACTCTGTTTACTCCAGTCCACCACACTCCACCCCTTGCCAGAGGGAGCAAGTAGGCGAGCTAGTGCAGGAACCAACCGGCCACTTTGGCACCAGCAGAGCAAACTCCGTGTGGGCCCTGCGTCAGCATCCAGGTGGGAGTGCCTGCAATCCCAAGGCCCCAGAGGGCATGTTGCAATACTCTCTTAGCTCTGCTGTCCACAGACAGCAGTGTGTTATCAGCTCAGTGGGCCTTTTGCCTCACTGTGTGGGGCAGCTGCCCTCTGCCAGTGAGGGCAAAGGGCCAGTGTGACAGCCTTTTTGGGTACCTGCATTTGGTAGGTCTTGAATTCTTGTCCGGTGTCCAAGAAGAATGACGTCATATGAACAAATTGAAGGATGGTGAATGTGGAGAATTTTATTGAGTGATGAAAGTGGCTCTCAGCAGAGAGTGGAACCGGAAAGGGGACAAAAAGGACAGGTCACTCTCCCCTGAAGTCAAGCAGCCTCTGCCTCCCTCCTCTGAAATCAAGTTGCCTCTCTCTGAAGTACAGCTGCTTCTCCCTACCAGCTAAATCTAGGGTCCTTACAAGCACAGGATGGGGGGTGGGGCAGGCCATAAGTAGTTTTGGAAAAGGCAACATTCAAGTGGTAAAAACGCATTACTCAGAAAAAACCAATAGGGAGAGCGGGCAAACAGAGACGGAAGTTCTCACTTTGAGCCGTGGGTGTCAGGCTTTTTGGCTTGAAGGTGGGGTTTTGCCAGGGATCCACCCCTGTCTGTCTGAAGTTTCTCTGCCTCCTGCCTCTATCAAGAGGAAACAGTAAAAGTAAGTGAGGTGACAGCCATGCCCTATTCCAGGTATCAATGTACAGTGGGTCGCAGGCAAGGCAGTGGGGCCAGTGGCTCCCTGCTGGGCCTTGTCTTCAGATGGGCACAGTGGGTGGCTCACAAGGAATTTGAGAGGTCTTCCCCACTGCCTTCCATTGATTCTGGAGCCTGTGTGTGCCAGCCTTCCAGTCCCTGCAGAGCCACCCTCCCTGAAGGCATCTAGAACAGGGATCATCCTGGGGTTGCACCACACCACGCTCAGTCAGGCTCACCGCAGGGGGACAGGGTATGCAAGAGGGGTGTCTACACACCCCTATACCAGGCCAGTGGGGACTTCTGGAGGCATCACAGGTGTGCATGTGGCAAGGGGCACATTTAAAGCTGGGTTCTAGTTCCTACAGAGAAGAGGAACCTGGAGCTTCTCTCCTGTACCCTGTGTGTGCACAGCCTCATTTTCAACCTTGCTTACCAGCCTTGGCACCATCCCTGGGAACATTCCAGTTTTTAAGCCTCTCTGCCTCTCTGTTTAACTCTGGCTCCCTCGTCACACCAGAGCAAATCCTGCGACACAAAGGTGTCCCAGCAGGACATGGGGTTGACAGAAAAAGGCTACGGAGTGGTAGAACAAACGAAGACTTGGAGCCCAAGTTCAGTTTCTCTTGAGGTTTCTCCATGGAACCAAGTGAAACTAATGACTCCCCACCCCTGTGCTTACACTGTCCCAGCATGGACACACACACCACAACCTGCAAAGAATTCTAGGCAGCACAAGCTACTGTGGCTAAATCCAGAATTAGGGCCCATTTTCCTAGGGTGATATCCCCTTGCCCACAGCTGGTTGCCTTCCCTGCTCATGCATAGAGCAAACACTGAGGCCGAGGGCACCCTGCCCCACAGCCGAGCAGGGCAGACAGATGCAGATCAAATCTCTCTTTCCTTTGTGTGAGGTTCTTGGGTATCTTTTCCCACTATTTTCTGTAGACAGAAAAAGGATGGTATAGAAATGTGTCATCTCCCACCCACAAGACCTCCACAGTCAGGAGAGAGGTAAGGATTGTTCTGCCAGCTCCTATTCACTTTATTCATTATTGAAGACTTTAAAGACAAGGTCATGAGACAACCTGGACCCTGTTGAAGTATATCAATAGTAGAATTTTTAAAAACAGAGCACGGCCCCTCTGCACAAAACCCACAAACTTCTGTATGTCTGCATGGCTGCTGGGAGAGAATGGGCAGGATTGACGCCACTCCCGCCGTTCCACCAACCAACCTCCCTGGCAGGGTCCTGCCTTCGAGGAAGCTCAGCCCAGGAGTGGTATTAGTTCCTGTCTTCGTCCGTTCGGGTGTCTCTCATGGAATACCGTAAACTATGTGGTTTATAAACAACAAAACTTTATTTCTCACAGTTCTGCAGGCTGGGAAGTCCAAGATCAAGGCACCAGAAGGTTTGTTGTCTGGCCAGGTGAAGGCTCCTTCCTCAGAGACAACACCTTCTCGCTACATGGTAGAAGAGGTGAGGCAGCTCTCTGTGGTCTCGTTCAGGAAGGCACTAGTCTCATTCACAAGAGCTCCACCCTCATGACCTCATCCCCTCCCACAGGCCCCGCCTCTTAATGCCATCACACTGGAGATTCAGTTTCAGCACAGGAATCTCAGGGGACACAAACATTCAGGCCATAACAGTTCCTTTCCCATGATCTTTAGTGCACTGACCACTGAAGATCACCAAACGAATCATCTCCATCTGTACCCTACCTCCACCTGGCCCTATCTTCTCTTGACCAACCCCCACCCCGTCTCCTGCCTGCATAGCAGAGACCTGCTCAGTAGCCTGAAATCCATATGGAAACATCTTCACAGACACAACACACCTAGCAAGAGCAAGGGCTCCAGCCATGGAGGATCCTTCAGAACCCATCGAGGCTGTGTTTGGCCTGGGACATTGCACACGCACCTCATGGTGAAGAAGAGGTTCTGAGAGGACCTTGTGTTTCACCCTGAACAAATGCACACCCTGCTGGATGACCGCAAAAAAAGGACAAGATCCCACTACCTACACCTGGGGAACCCTGAGACCAGCCCTCCCTGCACACCCAGGGACGCTCCAGACCAGGTCCTGATCCACGCACGGGGATATGGGAACCAGTGGCCCACCCACACACTCAGGGACATAGGGATCAGAGTCAACTGTCCTTGTTCTCTTCTACCATGTACCTCAGGAGGTTAAGGCACTGGCTTTTGTGCCTGGAAAAGCAGAATATTGCAGAAATTGTGTTTTGAAGGGAAATGAACTTGCAGGGGATTTTTGGTGACATGAAAGGCTGTTCCCTGCCTGGATCCTAAATTTATTTGTGAAGCATCTTTCTGAAGGTGGTCTGTCTTTCAAGGGTCAGAGCCTAGTTTTCTAAATTCAAAATTATAATTGATTTTCATGCTATCACACAGGCCAAGTTTTATTCTCCTTCAGCAGTGGGCTGGGACCTTCAGCAGTGGGCTGGGACCTGATGCTAGCCCGGTGCCTGAGCTCCATCACTGGGCAGAAAGAACACAAGAGGGTGCTTGAGAGAGTTAGAATTCAACCAGGAGCACATCCTCATGCCCACACTTCCTCTGCTGCTCCTTAATTTCTTTGTCTTGGCTCTTGTCTCCACTGCGGCTCTATAGAGGAAACACGCAGCCCTCACCCAAACACAGCCTGCAGCCCTGGCCTCAGTGTCACCCTGTGCTGTTGGCACCCAACCCTGGCTGGCTGCCAGCAACACTGAAGAAGAAAACACAACCTGAGTCAGTCCTTCAGATCTATTGAGAAATAGATGAGTCATTCCAATTTGAAAGGAAAGACAACCACAAGTTGGGGAGGGGGCAGCAACTATCTTTTAACAAAAAAATTAACAACAAAAAAAATCCTGCTAAGAAAATGACAAAACACGGCCAGGCGCAGTGGCTCAAGCCTGTAATCCCAGCACTTTGGGAGGCCGAGACGGGCGGATCACGAGGTCAGGAGATCAAGACCATCCTGGCTAACACGGTGAAACCCCGTCTCTACTAAAATACAAAACTAGCCGGGCGAGGTGGCAGGCGCCTGTAGTCCCAGCTACTAGGGAGGCTGAGGCAGGAGAATGGCGTAAACCCAGGAGGCGGAGCTTGCAGTGAGCTGAGATCCGGCCACTGCCACCCAGTCCGGGCGACAGAGCCAGACTCCGCCTCAAAAAAAAAAAGAAAATGACAAAACACTATTTTTTATAAAGGGAAAGATATCTGGATGTACTGATAGACACAAACCACCTAGGCAAAGACCCTCCAGCCTGTAAACAATGACCACTGTGAAGCACTAAGCACTGGCTCAGTGTTAAGCAAACAGGTGAATGGGTTGTATAAAGGAGGTGGAACTAGGGGCATCTTTAAATCTTTAACTTTAAAGTTAAGGCCTTCACTTACCACCTCATCATCAGTGAAGATGTTATGTTTCCTCCTATCTTCCTGAAGACACTAATACCTAAAAAACTCCAAGGGAAAATTATTTTCAGCCTGAAATTATACATTCAGCAAACTATTCATCACATGTAAAGACAGACTAAAGAAATTTTCATACATATAAAGATTCATAAAATTGACCTTTCTTGATCCTTCCTTAAGTAGCTACTGAAAATAATCTCCAGTAACATTAGGAAGACAAGGAAGCAAAGAAACAGTAGGCCCCACCCAGAAGAGTAAGAAGCAGCTCCAGGGTGAGAAATGTGCCACAGGCCTAGACAGCAAGTAACCCAGATGTGATGGGTTTATAGAGGTATGCAGAAGGGAAGGCTCTTGGGGAAAGGGAGAAATCTAGTAGAACAAATTATAAAAATTGAACATTTGAAGACAATAACAAAAATATGTGACTAGAAAATATACAAGTGAAAATGAGGCAATTAAAAACTCCGGAAGAAACAAAAAGCTCCACAAAACAGGAAATTGACACGTTGTGTATTCATCTCTTGGGGCCTCAGTGAACAATATGTAAATAGCTATCCTAGTAATAAAAATATTGATTATTGATTCAACTGTATGATAAGATGTGAGAGAAGACAAAAACATGAGGCAAGAAAATTTGTCATTACAGAAAATCATTTCACAATTAGTTTCTAAAATTGATCAAATTAAGAAGTAATTATATGAGCATACTGGCTAAAAGCTATGGAGGTGCCTACCAGAAGAAACTGCTAAGAAGTTTAAAAGTGAGTGACTCTGAGAAGCTGGGCTGGGGGACCTTGGGGAGGGGCAAGGGGACTTATTCTTTTCATTGTGAGATTTTCAGTTCTGTTTGATTCTTTGAATAAGTATGTTTTGCATTGATAAATATGTATTTATTGATTTTAATAAATAAATATTCCCAATGGATGAACAAACCAACGTCTGGCCTATGAAAGGGCAGAAAGAAGTAGGGTAGCAATTGGTGGTGAATGTGATGCAGTAAATAACCAAGGCTGGAGGGTAGGACTTCCAGAGGACAGATGCAGGCAAACCCTTGGAGACAAGTGCAAAATTCAGGTGGAAGGGGAAAGGTGAGAGGGGCCTTCCATTCAAGCCCTGTCCAGTCTTCACTGCTGGGAGAAATTTATTGTCAAATGTGGTATCAATTCAAATTGAAATGTCTTCACTTTCATTACTCCTTTTTTACTCTCCTAAGCAATACTAGGAAATATTTGCTTTTGGTATTCCTGGACACTTGGCAAGGAGTAGAATTTGTTTGTAACACACTGCTGCTGTGTTTATGCACGTGGCTGGAACACATTCAGGGAAACTGTGCCACAAAAGTCCAAGAAATGTAATTCCCAGTGGTGAAAATAAACATGGTTTCTGGAGAAAATGCTACATATAATCATTACATGTTTGTCTGGATTCAAGAGAATGCTAAAATCACTTCTCAGGGAAAAGAAATCATCCGGGATAAGTGCACAGAATTGACCATTTTCCAAGACAATGATGGCAGAATTTCAGCTCTGTCTGGTATTATTGGTGTGTCTGGTTCAAAAAAAAAACACTTAAGAAAATAATTTCTCCATGGAAAACTGAGTTGACTTGCTGGGGTGTGTCTTTACTTCTAATATACATATATGTGAGAAGGGACATAGCTACATAACCTAGACTTCATAAAATGAAGTGAGAATGTGCTTTCTCATTAATTTATCAAAGGTTCTGTGCTGAATGACATGTAGGCGGTGATCTTTGTGTCTCACCATTCAGAAATGAGATGTCATGAGTTAAGACTTCAAACAGAGCTAAAGCTGCTGCCTCTAATCCTTCACCCTCTTCATCAGGACGCACTTCTGAACTGACTTAGAAATACAACAGGAGAGGCAGGCGTGGTGGCTCATGCCTGTAATTCCAACACTTTGGGAGGCCGAGGTGGGCAGATTACTTGAGGTCAGGAGTTTGAGGCCAGCCTAGCCACCATGGTAAAACCCCGTCTCTACTAAAAATACAAAAATTAGCTGGGCATGGTGGCGTGCGCCTGTAATCGCAGCTACTCAGGAGGCTGAGGCAGAAGAATTGCTTGAATTCGGGAGGTGGAGATTGCAGTGAGTCCAGATCGTGCCACTGCACTCCAGCCTGGGCGTCACAGTGAGACTTCATCTCAAAACAAACAAACAAACAAAAAAAACAGAAATGCAACAGGAGAAAATACACACCCACACCCCATACCTCATTGTAGCTCAGGAGACTAGCCACAGGTGAACTCCCCTGTCCTTAGTGTAATACCTAAACCTTATTTTTACTAACTTGGTTTTTAGACTCTCCCTTTCTCCCTTAATCACCTAGCCTTGTTTCCACATGAATAAGCTCTCCCTTAGCTGAGAAAGCCAGACAAACTCCATTTGGCTCCTTCATCTACAAGACTTCAAGTACTCCTTACCCACCCCCTTCCTCAAGGAGTTAACTTGTGTATGCAGACTCTCAACATATCAAAGAGACCAATTAACTGATAAGGTACTGAAGCAAGCAATGTACGAAGTTCCCAGGATTTTGCTCAAGAGATAACACCATAAAGCCTTGAGCTTTTGTCCGGCAGAGCCCCCATATCTAACATCTTATGAAAGATTCGGAGCCCCTGCACCTGGAACTGCTTGTTTTTCTGTAACCATTTGTCTTTTAATTTTTTTGCATGTTTTTACTTCTGTAAAATTGTTGCAACTGAATTCCCCTCCCCTTCCTAAACTGAAGTATAAAAGAAAATCGAGCCCCTTCCTCGGGGCCAAGAGAATTTCAAGCATTAGCCGTCTCTCGGTCGCCAGCTAATAAAGGACTCTTAAATTCGTCTCAAAGTGTGGCGTTTCTCTAACTCGCTCAGGCGCAACATTAGAGCCTCTAGGAACTTGGGCTGATAGCTCAGATGGCTCAGACTCAGGAGGACTGATGACTGATCCTCCCTGAGTGGATGGTTTCTTAGCCTCAAACGTGTTTTTTCTCTGTGGACATTAGATGACTGTATTTGTTCATTCGGGTTGTCATAACAAAATACCATAGGCTGAGTAGTTTAAACAACAGACATTTGTTTCTCACAATTCTGGAGGCTGGAATTCCAAGATTAAGATGCCCGGCAGGATTAGTTTCTAGGCAGAGCTCTCTTCCTGGCTTGCAGACAGCCGCCTGCTCGTTGTGTCCTTGCATGGTTTTTTCTCAGTGAATGCACACACTTCCTGTTCTTATAAGGACACAGGTCCTATCAGATTAAGGACCCACCCTCTTAATCACATTTAAAGTTAATTACTTCCTTACCCCAAACACAGTCAATGATGAGTTGTATGACCTTGGGCAAATCACCTCAACAACCCTTGGCTTCTTCTGAGATGATTTCATATTTAGAAATACTAAAAACAGACTGGCTGTCAGGCTAAAGAATTGCTTCTTAGTTCCACCAGCTTCTTCCCAGTGATGCTTTTAGATGATTCTACAGGCAGTTGGATTGCTTCCACCAGATGGCTTGGAACAGAAAGTGCAGGCATGGAGTGGCCGCATGTATTAGTTGGTTCAGGCTGCTGAAACAAAATACCACTGACTGAGTGGCTTACAGATTAAAGAAAATTACATCCTCATAGTTCTAGAGGTGGGGAAGTCCACATCAAGGTGTCAGCTGATTTGGTTCCTGGCAAGGGCTCTCTTCCTTGTTTGCAGACAACTGCCTTCTCAGTGTGTTCTCACATGGTGGAGAGAAAAGAAGCTCTTTCTCTTCCTCTCCTTATAAGACCACATTCATATCAGATTAGGGCCTACGCTGTGACACATTTAACCCTAATTGCATCCTACAGACCTTGTCTGCAGACACCATCACATTGGGCGTGAGGGCTTCAACATATGAATTTGGTAAATGCAGGACACAATTCAATCCACAGCAATGATAAACCACCACCACCATGACCAAAGTCTAGCTTTCATCCCAAAACATCAGAGCAGCACCATCTCAGCACCATCCTAAGATTTCATGCCCCCAAAGTGGGGGTGTCTGTGTAGAGTGGAGTCACCTGTGAACAGTCAGACCCCTCAGATGCTGACTAGAGACCAGTGGGGTGATGGAAATCCATTTTAGGGCCAGATTACCACATAGCATCGAATACCATTATTCCTGCTCAGACCTAAGAAAGTGAGCTATGGATTGGGGGAATTCAGAGAACATTCCCTCTCACTCTTGGAAGTTGTGCCCTGGTGACAGAGTGAACCCTGATATTCCAAAGGAACCAAGAAGATAACACTGAGCGGGTCTCCATGAGCATGCCAGGCATTAGGGCTTCCGTCCACATTTACAGTGCAGCAGTAACAAATGCAGCAGCAGCAGAGACTTGAACAGTGCTGCACAGGCTTGGAACCCCAAAATCAACGTGGGAATGAGCCCAGCTGGGCCTGCCAGGGGATAAGAAGCCACAGAGAGCAGCATCAAGGTGCCCTGGCTGCCTGGCTGCCCACTAGTCACAGACACATGGAATTGTCCAGTAGAGACCATCAAGCTGGCCCAAACTAGAAGAAATGCCCAACCAACTCCTAGACTAGTAAGCCAAAGAAAATGGGTATTGTTGGGCCAGGCTCAATGGCTCATACCTGCAATTCCAGCACTTTGGGAGGCCAAGGCGGGAGGATCACTTGAGGTCAGGAGTTTGAGACCAGCCTGGCCAACATGGAAAAACCCCATCTCTACTAAAAATACAAAAATTAGCCTGGTATGGGGCGCATATCTGTAATCCCAGCTACTCAGGAGGCTAAGGCACAAGAATTGCTTGAACCCGGGAGGTGGAGGTTGCAGTGAGCCAAGATTGTGCCACTGTACTCCAGCCTGGGTGACAGAGCAAGACTGTCAAAAGAAGAAAGAAAGAAGACAGAAAGAAAGAGAGAAAGAGAGAGAGAGGGAGGGAGAGAAGGAAGGAGGGAGGGAGGGAGGAAGGAAGGAAGGAAGGAAGGAAGGAAGGAAGGAAGGAAGGAAGGAAGGA
>NW_016806411.1:1025163-1092623 GCF_001698545.2 Rhinopithecus bieti
TGCAGTGGTACAATCTCGGCTCACTGCAAGCTCCACTTCCTGGGTTCACACCATTCTCCTGCTTCAGCCTCCCAAATAGCTGGGACTATAGGCATCTGCCACCACGCCCGGCTAATTTTTTGTATTTTTAGTACAGACGGGTTTCACCATGTTAGCCAGAATGGTCTCGATCTCCTGACCTCGTGATCTGCCCGCCTCGACCTCCCAAAGTGCTGGGATTACAAGCGTGAGAATTTTTTTGTATTTTTAATAGAGACAAGGTTTCACCATGTTAGCCAGGATGGTCTCAATCTCCTGACCTCGTGATCCACCCGCCTTGGCCTCCCAAAGTGCTGGGATTAGTTGTGGTGAGCCGAGATCACACCATTACACTCTTGCAGCCTGGGCAACAAGAGCAAAACTCCATTAAAAAAAAAAAAAAAAGTGGTTGCTTCATTTAAAATTACTCATACTCACTATTGCCAAACTCCCCTGAAAAGTGGTAGCATTGCCTTTGTCTTTGGGCACACTGGTGCTGGAGGTCATTGATGAGGAACTCCATGTGGACCCCCAGCCAGTTTTGTCCTCTTGGTTTCAGTGCAGCTCCAATGAGGCTTCACTCGTTTCCCACAGTGGGTGCCTGCAGACAGAAGCTCCTTCCAAGGCAGTGGCTGGGACAGCAGCTAAAAGACTTAACTTGGCAGACACTGTGAGTCAGTGCATGAAAAGGCCAGTGTGGAGATACAGATTAATTACATAGGGGAAAATAGCAACTGTCCAGAGGAGAAAGCTGCAGACAGCACCTTCACCAGGTGAGCAGGATTAGCATCATCAGTCATGCCACATACTGGCCTTATGTGCCCTCTGATACCATGCACTGAGGAGGACACCATGTCACTCTTATGATATTCTTGCAACAACAACAACAAAAAAAAATGCATAAGCTACATTTAATCAGGAGGAATGAGCCACAAAGTCATGGCCAGTACTCTTTAAAAGTCTAAAGGTCATTAGAGACAAAGAAAAGTTGTTCCAGACTAAAAGAGACCAAGGACATTTGATGACTTAAATACAGCATGAGATATTGGACTGGGACCTGAATCAGATAAAGGCATCAGTAGGACCATGGATGAAATTTGAAGAGGATGGGTGGATTCGTTAACAGTACTGCATCAATGCTAAGTCCCTGGGACTGACTATCTTAACATAATTATGTGAGGTGTAAACACTGGGGAAACTGGGATAAGGTGTACGGAAAATTTTGTACTGTTTTGCAACTGTAAGTTCCAACTTATTTCAAAATCAAGTTAAAAAAGTAAAAAATAAAATCTCTTTAAAATTTAACAAGAAGGGGGAAAAAAAGAGAGAGAAACTCCCACCACTGTTGACTGACATCTATCTTCTTTAAATTTAGTGGGAAAGAAATGATCATTTTTGGCCAGGCAAGGTAATCCCAGCACTTTGGGAGACTGAGGCAGGTGGATCTCCTGAGGTCAGGAGTTCAACACGAGCCTGGCCAACATGGCCAACATGGTGAAATCCCAATCTCTTACTAAAAAATAAAACAAAAAAAAAAATTAGTGGGCATTGGTGGCTGGTGCCTGGTAATCCCAGCTAACTTGGGGAGGCTGAGGAAGGAGAATGCACTTGAACCAGGGGGAGACAGAGGTTGTAGTTGAGCTGAGATCACAGCATTGCACTTAGCTTTGGGCAACAAGAATGAAAGCTCCATTCAAAAAAAAAAAAAAAAAAAAAAAAAAAGAGGAAATTATTATTATTATTATTATTTTATTATAATTTTTATTTTTTTTGAGAATGGAGTCCTTGCTCCTGCTCACCCAGGCTGGAGTACAATGGCGTGATCCTTGGGCTTCACTGAAATCTCCTGCCTCCCAGGTTTCAAGGCGATTTCTCCTGCTTCAGACATCCTGGTACCTGGGGACTACAGGGTTGGTGTGCCACCATGCCCCAGCTAAATTTTTTTTTTTTTTTTTTTTTTTTTTTTTAGTAAGAGATGGAATTTCCACCGTGTTAGCCAGGATGGTTCTTTCGATCTCCTGACCTTGGTGGATCCCACCCTCCTCGGCTTCCCAAAGTGCTGGGATTTCAAGCATGAGCCCCACGCCCACCCATGACTTTTGAATTCATTTGGCTACTGGCCCTCAGAAGGTTAAGAGACAGCCATGTGGTGGACATTTGTTTGGGGCCATCCTGCATCACCCACTCACCCACTTCTCTCGCCCCAGGTTTTCATTGAGGAGTCTATTGTTCACTTGACTCGCAGTCATAAGATTCTGGGGAAGGAGCTGCTAACTCCAGCCCTAGGAAAGAGGTGTATGGCCCAAGCCTACCCAGCAGCATATTCTGTCTCCTTGGTCCTGGTCTTGGTCTTGCTCTGTTGCCCAGGCTGGAGTGCAATGGCCCTCCACGGAGGGCATGTGACAGCAGGAAGAAGACTTCATTCTGAGAGTTTGGCTTAAGCATCAGGAGGCTGTCACGACCAGCCCCACCTCCACTGGACTTGAATGAGCACAATGGGGACCAAAGCTACCTCTGTGACCAGCTGCTGCAGGAGGGAGTCTGTCCCAGCAAGGAGCCAGCCCTGAAGCTGCAGAAATGAGTCCTGCCACAGCACCCGATCCCTGATCAGGCCACACCTGACTCCACCCCGTGGGCCTTGTAGCTAGAAGGGGTCAGGAAGCCCCCTGTTCTTTAGGCACTCCGGATTGCAGGGGCCTCAGGCAACCAAGAGAGCCATGTTTAGCTGAGTTCCATCTCCCGCTGAGAAAGTCAAGATCAGTCAAACCACATGCTGCGGTGTCACAGCCTCAAGTTAGGAAAGGCGGCATCAGTGGGGTAGTGAGGACAGGAGGCATCAGTGGGGCAGTGAGGACAGGAGGAAAGGGCAGAGAGGCCACCAGTGTTCCTCTGGAAGGACAGATGTTTTGCATTGGCCAGCAAGCCCCCATACTTTGGTATTCTGACAACTCACCCACTTAATCAGCAGGAAATCTAGCCTTTCCTGTGATCCCCGTGTCTGGTTCATCCTTTGCAAGTTCCTGGGCAGGGGGCAGAGTGGCTGTCACATAGACACAGATGTAGGCCGCCCACCAGTGCCTAGATCTCCAGCTTCAAGGTCCCCTGCTCCGTCCACTGCTCCTCAGATGGCCTGGGCATCCCCGAACGTGGCCAGCCCTTTCCCCGTGAATGAGTTCCCTGCATGGAGTCCAGGTTGGTCAGAAAGGCCTGTGGACAATGTCTGAGCCCCAGTCGAGGCTGAACTTCTCCACCAGTTCCTGCCTCCTAAGAAAGTCAGGAGATGGGGCTGAGCGTCCAGCCTTCTGGAGGTCGGAGCCGGCTGCCTAGTGGATGACCACGAGGGGGCAGTGTGGAGCAGCTGGTAGGCCGGGCCGGCGACTCCTGGCTGACCAGCCGGACCTGACTTCCCAACAGGAAATTCAGCTGGAGGGAAGAGAAAATGGGCAGCCAGCGGCAACAGCCAATCCTGAGTGGCGGGTGGCAGATTATGCTTATTTCCCAAATTTCCTGTAATTGATAAGTAACTGATTACCAAATAAGTTTTATTACTAAAAAGAAAGAAGCCAGATCAGTAGATACCTGTTTTTCTGCATTATTTGTATCCAAATTCACACATTTGTCCAGCTACAAAGATCCTGGACAGGCGGCACGGACCACTCCAGGACCGGCAGGGACTGCTTCAGGCAAGGGAGATTTGTACCCCTGGGAGCCGCTGTGCCCGTCTCCACCTGGGGTCCAGCGCAGTCCACCTGGGGTCCGGGAACCCTCGCCTTGAGGACAGGCGTCTCTTATCCTAAGTCCAGTTATTTTGGTTGTGATGGAACCCCATTTTCTCTTGGAGATTAACAGCGCCTACACTGTATATGCTTGAGGACGTTGCCAGGGGTGCTCTCTACCACCCCCCTCTTAACTTGTTTTCATAGCGACATTTCCCAAATTCACAGTCATTTCACATGAAGCCTTCCCAATTTCTCCACCGTGAAGACACTGGACACGGAGTGCCATGAGGACTGAATACAGTGGCGGGGCCTGTGCCTATGGGCGGGTCCCACAGCAGGACACAGCAGTTCCAACAGTGGCTTCTTGCTGCCGGACCCGCCGCTGGACCCAGGGTTTCTAAGCATTGATGACTCCCAGCCACCCAGGGTTCTTGTTATGGACAGGATCATGTGCCCATAGTTCATATGTTGATGCTCTAAACCCCAATATGGCTTGGAAATGGCCCTTGGAAGGACATACTGGATCAGGGACTCACTTTTGAAATAAGGGCATAAATGAGTCCCTGATTCAATATGATGATGCACGCTTAGAAGAAGAGGAAGAGATGCATGGTGCTGCACTTGCTTGCTCTTCTCTCTCTCTCCCCCCCCCACCCCCCCCAACATAAGCACAAAGGGAAAGGCCATGGGAAGACACAGTGTCCACAAGCCAGGAAGCAGGCCTTCATCAGAAACCAGATTTGCCAGCACCTTGATCTCAGACTTCAGCCTCCAGAACAGTGAGAGAATGAATGTCTGTCGCTTGAGCCCCCAGTCTGTGGTATCATGTGAGGCAGCCTGAGCTGGCACTTCTCTTAGGACCGTAGAGATGCTCACCTGGAACAGAGGCCACCGTGTCCATCGTCTGTGCGGGGCTGTCTGAACCCCTGCCCAGGGGTGCACCACAAACACCTGATGGTCTCATGCCGCCCCCAGCCACAAACACACACTCCCCCTCCGTGAGCAGTAGAAATAAGCGTCCAGGAAAGGAATCAGGGAGCTAATTCCTCTTCCTAATGCTTAGAATTGCTCAGCAATCCACGCACTTTACCCCTCTCACTTGTCTGGGGCTCTGACAGACCTCCCTCTCTGGATGGCAGCTGTGTGTGCTTCAACCTGTTTCAGCACAGGCACCCCACTCCCCTGCCTCCCCTCTGCTCCTCATGGCCGGGACACTTTGCAAGGACCCTCCCTCACCCTCTACCTTGAGGGCAGCCATAAGCAGTAGCCTGGAGCTTGGGGGATGGGAGCTGGGATCCCCCCTACCTACCATCTGTGGGGGATGGCTCACCCCAGTTGGGGATAAGGCTGCAGGGAACACAGTGTTGAAGCCCCTTAAGCATGGCCGAGAAGAAGCACTTCATGGAGACACTCAGGCAGGAACATGGCAGGGGCTGTGTCTGGTGCTCAGGCTCCTACGTCCCAGAGAACCCAGAGGAAAGCAGGGCCGACCTGCCTGCCACAGGCTGCCCCTAGTCTACCCCATAGTCCCAGGAAAACAAGCTCTGCCCTTTCCCTTTGAGGGACTGGTGGGGAAGGGAGTAGTCCCAGCCAAGAAGACACAAGTTCAGGAGCATCCTTCCAGGCCTGCGGGCCCCAAGGAATAGCTGCCCCTCCTGTACCTCCCTTGGCCATTCTCACTCTTCTCCTTCTCCCCTCAGGACAGCAGACATGTCTCCCTTGTCACCTGCTGGCAAACTGGAGGTCTCTCTCCTTCCTTCAGCAAGCACCCCTGAGAGATTTTATCTTCAGCAGACAAGCTCTTTGCTCACCCTGCACAGGGAGAATTCGGGAGGTCTTGGAGGTCACAGGGAAACCTGGCCCACGTGGGAGCTGGGGGTCCAAGGTGACCACATAGGTGTGAGCCCCCAGATGAGAAAGAAACAGCCACCTGTTGAACCGGGTATAAAAGCAGGAGAGAAATCTTGAGACGTCTAGGTCCATCGCTGCGGGCTCACGGGTCAGGAGGGTCTAGCGCATTGGGTTTTTGTTTGTGTTTATCAATATTTTGTTTGGTTGGTTTTTTTGTTTGTTTGTTTGTGAGACAGAGTCTCACTCTGCAGCCCAGGCTGAAGTTCAGTAGCACGATCTCGGCTCACTGCAACCTCTGCCTTCCGGGCTCAAGCAATTCTCCTGCTTCAGCCTCCCAAGTAGCTGGGATTACAGGCGCATGCCACCACACCCAACTAATTTTTTGTATTTTTTAGTAGAGACAGTATTTCACCGTGTTGACCAGGCTAATCTCGAACTCCTGACCTCGTGATTGACCCGCCTCAGCCTCCCAAAGTGCTGGGATTACAAGCGTGAGCCACCGTGCCTAGCCTAATTTTTTTATCTTTAGTTTTTGAGGGTACATAGTAGGTGCGTATATTTATGGGGTACATGAGATGTTTTGATACAGGCATGCAATGCATAATAATCACATCAGGAAGAATCGGAGTATTCATCCCTTCAGGCATTTATCTTTTGTGTTACAAACAATGTAACTATAGTTATAGTTATTTTTAAATGTACAATCAAATGATTATTGACGGTAGTCACACTGCTGTGCTATCAAAGATTAGGTCTTATTTATTCTTTGTATTTTTTTTATACCCATTAATCATTCCCACCTTCCCCCCAACCCCACTACCCATTCCAGCTTCTGGTAATCAACCTTCCATTCTATGTTCAAAAGTTCGATTGTTTTGATCGTTAGATCCCACAGATAAGTGAGAACATGTGATGTTTGTCTTTCTGTGCCTGGCTTATTTCACTTCACATAAGGGCCTCCAGTTCCATCTATATTATTGCAAATGACAGAATCTCATTTTTTTAAAGGCTGGAGTACTCCATTGTGCTTATGTACCACGTTTTCTTCATCCTTTCATCTGTTGATGGACACTTAGGATGCTTCCAAATCTTGGCTGTTGTGAACAGTGCTGCAGTAAATATGGGGGTGCAGATATCTCTTCAATATACTGGTTTCCTTTTCCTTTCTTTCTGGTGTATACCCAGCAGTAGGACTGCTGAGCCACATGGTTCCAGCACATGGTTGATGAGCAAAGACTGGCAGAATGCAGGACAGGGGCCGTGCGGCGGGAGAACAGCTGCACTCTCAGGGTGTCCAACTCCTCTTCAAGATCTTTCCCTCACCTAATTCACAGCAATGGCATCAAAGGAATAAGAAGGGGAGGGTGAGCTTAATGCCAGATCTTATAATGACCTCCTTTTAAGCTTGAAAATGTGGTTTCAAAATCAAAGAGTCCTACCAAAAAAAATGATTTAAAGTAAGTTATGCAACATGTGCCCTTTGGAAAAACAGCACTGTCCTTAGAGTTATGCCCTCAGGATGGCAGGGGACAGGCCCTACATCTGCAAACACATGTGTTCAGACCCCCGGGCCCCTGCCAGGATCCCCCGCCCCTGGCCCTCTGCAAGTTTCCAGTCTTTGCAAAAATCCATTCAAGTCTGGAAAACATTCCTCTCCCCTACAAGCTGGCTCCTTCCCTCTATTCAGATCAGCTAAAAATCCTCTTCCTAAGGATCCAGCCCCAAATATGCTGTATAAGGAAGTGTCCGCCTCAAAATCTCCACTGCTCTATTTCTTACTAAAATTCCTGTGGACGAAGGACAGACAGAGCTTAATGTCAGCTCTCTGCACACTGACATAAATGCACATCTAATTGCTTCCTTTGGAACAACTAATCAGAAACTCGAAAGAATGCAATCGTTTGCCTGTTAGGTACCTATGACCTAGAAACTCCCTCCCTGCTTTGAGTTGTCCCACCTTTCTGGACCAAACCAATGTACATCATACATATATTGATTGATGTCTCATGTCTCCCTAAAATGTATAAAACTAAGCTATGTCCTGACCACCTTGAGCATATGTCATCGGGACTTCCTGAGGCTGTGTCACAGGCATGTCCTTAACCTTGGCAAAATAAACTTCCTAAATTGATTGAAACTTGTCTCAGATACTCTTTGGTTTACAGTATGGTACCACATTTGTGTATCTGTTCATCAAGTGACAGACATATGGCTTGCTTCCGGTATTTGACAATGGTGAATAACACTGCTAGGAACATTTGTGTATATGCCCCAGAAAGGCATATATATATATATGGAATTGCTGGACCATATGAAAACATTTAACTTCTTAAAGAAACCACTAAACTGTTTTACAAAGAGGTCTCACCATGTTACAATCCCAGCAGGAATACAGATGTTCCAGAGGCTCCATATCCTCACCAATACTTGTTATTAATAGTCTTTCTCATTCTAGCCATGCTAGTGGCAGGGAGGTGGTATCTCACGGTGTTTTGATTTGCATTTTTTTGATAACTACTAACGTTTAGCACCTCTTCACATCCTTTTTGACCACTTGTATATTTTCTTTGGAGAACTGTCTATACAGATCTTTTTTAAAATTGTGGCAAAATGCTCATAACGTAATACCATGCTAACCAGTTTAGTGTACAGTTCAGCAGTGGTCAGTATGTCTGCACTGTTGGGCAACCCATCTCCAGAACATTTTCATACCCACCAAAAACCATGCCCCATTTCCCCTCCCCCTGCTCTTGGCAACCACCAGTCTACCGTTGCCATGCATTCGACCACCTGTTCTTGAGTGCAATGAGTAACTCTGTTCAATCCCCCGGTGTGATGATACTACATAAAACATTTCCATTTTATTATGGAACTCTCTGGGGCACCAATCTCTGTTAGAGCATCTCTCCAATATCACCCAAGGCATTATGAGTGTTTCACGTTTCAAGACTACTGTGTGGCCAGGCACAATGACTCATGCCTGTAATCCCAGCACTTTGGAAGGCTGAGGCAGGGGGATCACTTGAGTCCAGGAGTTAGAAACCAACCTGGGAAACATGGCAAAATGCCTTCTCTACAAAAAATACAAAAATTAGCTGGGCATGGTGGTGCATACCTGTAGCCCCAGCTATCTGGGAGGCTGATGTAGGAGGATTGCTTGAGCCCAGGAGGTAGAGGCTGCAGTGAGCTGAGATTTCACCGCTGCACTCCAGCCTTGGTGACAGAGCAAGACCTTGTCTGGGAAAAAAAAAAAAAAATTTTTTTGTGACTATTTTATGTCCTTCAATCAATCATAGGAACAATTTCCATTAATGTTCAATAGCAAGCTAGTAATTGCTCCTCAGATGGGAACTCGCTGGTCCACAGGTAACTCTGCCCTTCAGGCAATATTAACTGGACATTTTAACGGGAACGAGCAGGATTACCGAGGCCCACACAGGGTGCCAATTTCAACAGTGCAGAACAGAGACTGCAGTGCTGGCACCAAAGTCTCTGCACAACGGCCTCCTGTGGACACAGACTGAGGCTTATGGCACCAGCCTGTGAGCACATCCCGGCCACACTTGATTTAAATCCATCTCTGTTTTGGGCGCCTCTTCACCAGGAGGACTAAAGAAGAATATTGAGGGTGCTGTCAAAGTGCTGGGCTTCCTTCTCCTAACTCAGATACTCCTAGGGTGACATGGAGGATGGAGATCTAAGGTGTCCGTCATTAAAGCAAGGCCCAGCCTCACCTTGGAGGGAAGCTCATGATCCCCCTTCACCTCCCAACACCCGGGCCAATCGCCCTGTGGTTTGCCAGAGTTGGCAGCTCCTTCCAGCCGGAAGGAGCTTCCACTGCTGAACATGTCACCTAGTGGGGGCACGGCTCACCCGGTCCAAGGGCATCTCCAAATGCCTGTCACTTATCACATGTATGACTACTGCAGGGTGTGCTGTGCGTGTTTAACACCCAGCTGCAGGAGGAGCCGCCACTTAGAAGTGTTTTCTGATTTCTGCTCTGTGAATTCTCCCCCGTGGCCCGTTTCAGGCTCTTTCCTACTGTGGGTGGGAGGCCGAACAGGGGTTTGCGGAGGGCCCTAGGAGCTGTCCCCAGCTAGGATGTACTCCACCCGTCCACAGAGTCCGAACGTGTGTCCCAAGAGCAGGCACAAGGGCTGGGATAGAGAAAGCCCCCCGTAATACAACAGAGTGAATGAATGAGTGCATGCCCCAGAAACAACGCCAGCAAAAGTGTTAAAGGTTCTAGTGCTACAGATGCATTCTGTCTGGAGGTGGGCTGTGGGAGACTGAGGGAGGGAGAAACCGCCTTCTCTGGGCACATGCTTCTCAGCCTTGGGACACCTACTCACCTTCTTCATTTGTTTGGGCCAGAGGCCACTTAAGTCTGTAAGGAAGAGATAAACATGGACCCTGTGTGGCCAGGACTCAAAGTCGGGCACGCTGTAACCAAGTTATGCTTCCACCCCCTCCCTGTGTGCCCTCTGACGATGGAAATGTTTCTCTGAATAGATGTGGTCCTGGCTCTCCTGGCTGAAGGTCTCTGGTGGAGACTTTAAATGGGCAAGGCACAATTCTGAGGAGGACTGGCCTGCTTTCTTTTCTTTGATGCTTTCTTTTCTTTTTCTTTTCTTTTGAAGGCCTGTACATGGGAATGTACAGTGAGATGCCCCAGGTGTTGCCCAGTGAGATGCCCCAGGTGTTCAAGGCTTCATGGTGGGACTGGGCCCCTCCTCCTGATGGAGCAAAGCCCTTGGTGAATTACACAGGACTGGACTAAACCCACTGACACAGGAACTTGCCATTGAGTTTAATTCAACCCTTGCTTGGAAACAGGAGCTCTTTCCATAGCAACGGTAGAATCACAGGTTCTCTGCCCACTCCACACGTGCAGCACGGTTACCAGAGCCAAATTGTGGTAGGAGAGAAAGGGAATTTCAATAGGAAAATAAAACATCAGTTCTGATTCTGCCAGCTAGCTTTAAGATTATTAAGGTCTTTAAGATTTTCCTATGTACAGGCCTCAACATTCTTCCTACACAGTGGAGGCATCTTCCAAAGCACCTATAACTCCAAGCTCTGATCATTTGAAAGCATCAAAACAGGGCCAGGCGCGTGGCTCACACATGTAATCCCAGCACTTTGGGAGGCCGAGGTGGTGGATCACCTGAAAGTCAGGAGTTCGAGACCAGCCTGGACAACATGGTGAAACCCCATCTCTACTAAAAATACAAAAATTAGCCTGGCATGGTGGCACGCACCTGTAGTCCCAGATACTCAGGAGGCTGAAGCTAGAGAATCGCTTGAACCCAGGAAGTAAAGATTGCAGTGAGCTAAGATCACACCACTGCGCTCCAGCCTAGGCAACCAAGCAAGACTCCGTCTCAGAAAAGAAAAGGAAAGGAAAGGAAAGGAAAAGAAAAAGGAAAGAAAGCATCAAAACAGTATCGGGGACCTGGCACTGGTGGCTCACACCTGTAATCCCAGCACTTTGGGAGGCCAACTCGGGTGGATCACCTGAGGTCAGGAGTTCAAGACCAACCTGGCCAACATGGTGAAATCCTGTCTGTACTAAAAATACAAAAATTAACCAGGCATGGTGGTGCACTCCTGTAATCCCAGCTCCTCGGGAGGCTGAGGCAGAAGAATCATTTGGACCCAGGAACCAAGATCTCTCCACTGCACTCCAGCCTAGGCGACAGAGCAAGACTCCATCTCAAAAAACAAAACAAAACAAAACAAAACAAAAACCAGTATTGGGCTCTTCCTGTTAAACCTGAGATTCTCTGAAGCTAGCCAAATGAACCAAGCATTTACATAATGTTTGCTGGTTGCTGGATGCTCTTCTAAGAAGTCTGCATATATTCACAATCCATCTATTCCCCCAACAACCTTATGAGATAAGTTTGATAATTACCTCCATTTTACAAATGAGGAAACTGACGCATGATGAGGTAAATAAACTTGCCCAGGAGTTTGCATCTAAATAAAGGATTCAAACCCAGTACATCTCCATACTCTATTCACCAAAAAGAAAAGTACATCTTTGAAAATTAAAAACAAGTTAAACCTGCCAGGCATGGTGGCTCACGCCTGTAATCCCAGCACCTTGGGAGGCCAAGGCGTGGGGATTGCTTGAGGTTTGGAGTTTGAGATCAGCCTGGCCAACATGGAGAAACCTCTCTCTACAAAAATACCAAAATTAGCTGGGCATGGTGGTGTGTGCCTGTAATCCCAGCTTTTTGGGAGGCTGAGGCAAGAGAATCACTTGAACCTGGGAAGCAGAGGTTGCAGTGGGCCGAGATCACGCCACGGCACTCCAGCTTGGGCAACAGAGCAAGACTTTGTGTCAAAATAAAATAAAATAAAAGTTAATTAATTTTAAAAAATTAAAACAAGCAAAACCAAGAGTGGCACCCTATGAAAAACCACCGAGTACACTGCAAACTACACGGGTGGGTGGACGAAGCCCTGAATGGGCATGGAGGTTTGCAGACATGAGGCACCCTGCTGAGGCCTTCAGAAAAGACTGCACATTGCTGGGAATGGCAAGATCTGGGGGCAAAAAGGGCAGAAGAAACAACATACAAAAAACAATCTCTGCAAATAACCTAAATAAAATATTAGCAAATCTAATTCTAAAACTCATTAAAATAATAATAAACCATGGCCAAATAGAATTTCTCCCACAGTAATGCAAGGAAAATTCAAATTAAGAATCTATTAACATAATTCACATATTAATAAGTCAAAGAAGAAAAACCACATAGTTGTCTGCATACAGCTAAAATGGCACTTTAAAAATTCAGCATTCCTGATTAAAATTTTAAAACACTTAATAACAATAAGTGCATATTATTATAAAGAGCATATCTTAAGCCAAAAATAAGTGTTAAACTTGATACCAAAACACCAGACATGTTTTCATTACACCTCTGCCATTATTAAATGTCAATTTAAGGCAAGAGAAAAGCCAAAGAGATGAAAAATTATACAAAGGAAGACAAAATTGAAAGATGGTACCTCCATGTGCTTGGGAAATCCAGACACAACTGAAATGCCTTAAAAACAATAAGGTGGCCGGCAAGAAACTACATGCTACACAGACCTTCTTTTCTATATATAAAGTTCGAAGGAAGGAAAAAAGGAAGAAAGGATTATCTTTACAATGACAACAGCAATAACATACGTGAAAAGTTGCAAGCCATGCAGACTTGTATGGAAAAAACATTAAAACTCCAGCAAGTGGGCCAGGCATGGTGGTTCACATATGTAACCCCAATATTTTGGGAGGCCGAGGCAGGAGGACCACTTGAGACCAGGAGTTCGACACCAGCCTGGGCAACATGGTGAAACCCAGCCTCTACAGAAAAAATACAAAAAAATTATCCTGGTGTGGTGGTGGGTGCCTGTATTCCCAGCTACTCAGGAGGCTGAAGTGGGAACATTGCTTGAGCCTGGGAGGTTGAGGCTGCAGTGAGCCATGAGTGTGCCACTGCGCTCCAGTCTAGGTGAGAGTGAGACCTTGTACAAAAAAAAAAAAGAAAAGAAAAATTCGTCAAGAGACATGAAACAAAATTTGAATAAAAGATAACTCAGATCTTCTTGTTGGATCGAAGCCTCCATGATGTAACCAAGTGGATTCTCATCAAACCATATTATAAACGATTATAAATGAATGTGGAATGAATGTGCATTGATGTAAAAACAACAGGATTCTCTTCTGAACTACATATTGACATTTAGCTTATTGCAGAAAAACTAAACATGTGAGAATACCAAGGAAGTTCTGCAAAAGAAGAAAAAACAGGGAAGATTTGCTCTACCAGATGATAAAACATTATAATGACACAGAAGTTAAAATAGCTTGATAAGACAAACAGATTGATGGACTCCATGAAAAGACCGGAAAGAAGCCCATGTATAAACATAAATTTGGAAAGATAACCCGATGCAGGTAACTCAGAGTTCGAGGTTGTGGCCACCACTGCTGATCCCCTGGGGGGTCCAGTGTCCCCTCAGTCTTTTCAGTGGCACCGGGCCTGCCTCTCGCTCTCCCCGGTGCGGAGCTGGGTTCATGGCTGTCTGACCAAGGACGACACTTCCAGGCTCTCTCTACTCAAGTACAGGCCATGTGACCAAGCCTTGGCCAGAGAGAGGAAAGCTGAAGTTCTGAGTGTGGATCCCCCTGTGCCATCCCATTCAGTAGCCACTAGCCACGTGTGAGCGTTTAAATTTAAATTAATTAAAATAAGACATCGTTAAAGATGCAGTTAGTTGCACTAGCCATATTTCTTGTGCTCAAATAGTCGCATGTACCTGTGGCTGCAGTGTACTTGATCATCTCTAACTTAAAAGCGAGTCAATTCCCCTGGGTATCCCCCAGCCCAGCCTGGCTCCACCCACAGTAGTAACCATCTGTGGTCACACAGTAAGAACACAACCTTAGGGCCAGGGCTGGGACTGGGTAAGGCAAGCCACGTACCTAGGTTGCAAAATTTAAGGAGGGACTGGCACCCAGTGTCACCCAAGTGAGGGTCCCCCTGAATTCTGAGCATCAGTGCCTCCCTCAACTCGGGCTGGTCTTGACCCTGCTGTAGGAAGTGCTGAGCAACCCGATGGAGAGAGTGCAGGGGCTGGCCTGGAGTCTGGGCTGCTCCCCACACAGAGAAGAAAGGCCCAAGTACTTAAGTCACAGCTCAAGGCCCTTATGGTGCAAGTGAGAGATTAGTGCCTTACGTATTAGTGTCTTATTGTATTTGTGGGAGAAAGACAGATTATTCCCTAAGTCAGGATGGGACAACTGCCACACTGTTTAGAAAAACAGAGATGAATCACTTATTTTACTCTTTTACCAATTTATCTTCAAGTTAATTGTAGTCCAACAAAAGTCCTGGTTGGCATATATACGAGGACATTTATTGCAGTAATAGTTAAAGACTGGCATCAATTCTATCAGCAAAGGACTGTAGAGAATAAATTATAGTATGTCCACTTTCACATGCTGCATAGACATTAAAAAGAATTCAAGGCCAGGTGTGGTGGCTCATGCCTGTAATCCCAGCACTTTGGGAGGTTGAGGCGGGCATATCACGAAGTCAGGAGTTCGAGACCAACCTGGCCAACATGGTGAAACCCTGTCTGTACTAAAAACACAAAAATTAGCTGGAGATGGTGGCAGGCGCCTGTAATCCCAGCTACTCAGGAGGTTGAGGCAGGAGAATCTATTGAACCTGGGAGGCAGAGGTTGCAGCGAGCCCAGGTTGCATCATTGCACTCCAGCCTGGGCAACAGAGCAAGACTCCCCCAGAAAAAAAAAAAAGAATTCAATAAGTCAGCAAATAGTTATAGAGAGTCTACTACATACCAGTTCTATCAACCAGGCAGATGGAATTTCTGCTCTCAAGGAAGTCACAGTCTGTCTGTGGAGAAAGAAAACATATTAGATGATAGATAGATAGATAGATAGATAGATAGATAGATAGATAGATAATAGATCATAGATTAGAAATGATAGAGAGATGATAGATAGATAGATAGATAGATAGATAGATAGATAATAGATTCAATAGAAAGATAGATTATTAACACTTTCAATAGCATCAAAAGTAATAAAATACTTAGGAATAAACGTAACTAAAAAGACGAAAGACTTGAACACTGAAAACTGCAAACTTGGATGAAAGAAGTTCAGTAAGTGGTGTTGGGAAAACCAGAAAAGAATGAAACATGCAAAAGAATGAAATGTGTCCTTTGTCTAAACTGTACACAAAAATCAACTCAAAATGGATTAAAGATTTAAATGTAAGACCTGAAACTGTAAAACTCCTAGAAGAAAACATAAGGGATTGGCCGGGCGTGGTGGCTCATGCCTGAAATCCCAGAACTTTCGGAAGCCGAGCTGGGTGGATTACCTGAGGTCAGGAGTTTGAGATTAGCCTGGCCAACATGGTGAAACCCCGTCTCTACTTTTTTTTTTTTTTTTTTTTTTTTTTTTTTTTTTTTTTTTGAGGCGGATCTCCGCTCCTGTCCCGCCCGGACTGGAGTGCAGTGGCCAGATCTCAGCTCACTGCAAGCTCCGCCTCCCGGTTTATGCCCTTCTCTCTGCCTCCAGCCTCCCGATAGCTGGGATACAGGCGCCCGCCACCTCCACCCGGCTAAGTTTTTGTTTTTTAGTAAAAGACGGGGGGTTTCACCGTGTTAGCCAGGATGGTCTCGATCTCCTGACCTCGTGATCCGCCGTTCTCCCGGCCCTCCCCAAAGTGCTGGATACAGGCTTGAGCCACCGCGCCCGGCGAAACCCCGTCCTACTTAAAAAATAACAAAAATTACCGATGTGGTGGCATATGCCTGTAGTCCCAGCCTACTTTGGGAGGCCGAGGCAAGGAGAATCGCTTTGAACCCGGGAGGTAGAGGTTGCCATGAGCCAAGTTCACCCTACTGCACTCCAGCCTGGGTAACAGACCAAAGACTCTATCTCCAAAAAAAAAAAAAAAGAAAAGAAAAAGAAACATAAGGGAATCTTCATGACATTGGCCTGGCTAATGATTTAACGGATCTGGCACATAAAAGCCAGATAGAACTAAAGCAAAATAGACAAGTGAGATTACATCAAACTGAAAGCTTCAACACGCAAGAAAACAATCAACAGAGTGAAAAGCAACCTATGCAAATGAAGAAAATAGCTGTAAAACCGTATATCTGATAAGGGGCTAATTTCCCAAAGTTATAAGATTCAATACAACTCAATACAAAAAAAAAACAAGAAAACTAATAACTCATTAAAAATGGATTGGGGCCAGGGCCGCAGTGGCTCAAGCCTGTATCACCAGCACTTTGGGAGGCCGAGCACGGGCGGATCACAAGTCAGGTGGCTCTGGCTAACAGGTGAAACCTCGTCTCCTACTAAAATACAAAAACTACCGGGCGACGGTGGCGGCGCCTGTAGTCCCAGCTACTCAAGGGGGGAGCTGAGGCAGGAGAATGGGTCCGGGAAGGCGAAGTTGGCGTGCGCTGAGATCTGGCCACTGCACTCCAGTCCAGGCGACAGAGCGAGACTCCGCTCAACACCAAAAAACAACCCAAAAAAAAAAATGGTTAGGTTGCTAGCACTTCTCCAAATCCATGGTAACAGGTATAGCAGTTTCAACATCAATAATTATCAGGGAAATTCAACTTCAAATCCTACTGAAGATAATCACTCACACTTGTTAGAATGACCATTGTCAACAACAACAAAAATACAAGTGTTGGCCGGGCACGGTGGTTCATGCCTGTAATCCCAGCACTTTGGGAGGCCGAGGCAGGTGGATCACCTGAGGTCAGAAGCTTGAGACCAGCCTGGCCAACATGGTGAAACCCCGTCTCTAAAATACAAAATTAGCCAGGTGTGGTGGCAGGCGCCTATAATCCCAGCTACTCGGGAGGCTGAGACAAGAGAATCACTTGAACCTGGGAGGCAGAGGCTGCAGTGAGCCGAGATCATGCCACTGCACTCCAGCCTGGGCGAGACAGAGCAAGAGTCCATCTCAAAAATTAAAAAAAAAAAAAAATTAAAATAAAAATACAAGTGTTGGAGAGGATGTGGAATAATTGGAACCCCTGTACCCTGTTGGTGGCAACGCAAAATGATGCAGCTGCTATGGAAAACAATATGGAACAATTCCTCAAAAAATTAAAAATAGAACTCTCATATGATCCAGCAATCCTACTTCTGGGTATTTATCCAAAAGAATTGAGATCAGGATCTGGGAAAGATACCTGCAGTGCCAAGTCCCCTGCAGGATTATTCACAATAGCCAAGATGGAAAAGTAACCATCATGTCCATCAACACATGAATGGATACAACATGGGGCACACACATATCATGGAATATTATTCAGCCTTACAGAAGAGGGAAACCTCGCCATTTGTGACAACACAAATGAACCTTGAGGATATCATGCTCAGTGGAATAAACCAGGTGCAGAAGGACAAATACTGCATGATTCCACTTATACAAGCTGTCTAAAGTAGTCAAACTCACAGGAATAGAGAGTAGAATGGTGGTTGCCAGAGGTTGGGGGAGGAGAAAATGGGAGGTTGCTACTCAGTGGATATGCAGTTTCATGTGTGCAACATGAGTAAGTTCTAGAGATCTCTTCCAAAGCATTGTGCCTATAGTTGGCAATACTGTATTGTCAACTAGAAATCTGCTAAGAGAGGAGATCTTATGTGAAGTCTTCTTACCAAAATAAAATCAAAATAAGAATCGAGAGATCTAAAGAAAAAGAAGTATCAATAAATGTATAACGGACAGATGATTAACAGAGATAAAGATAGATGAGAAAGAGAAAGATACATAAACGACAGATAATAGATTAGACAAATTAGTAGACAGATACAGCTGGGCATGGTGGCTCACATCTGTAATCCCAGCACTTTGGGAGGCCGAGGCGAGCAGATCACCTGAGGTCGGGAGTTCAAGACCAGCCTGACCAACATGGAGAAACCCCGTTTCTACTAAAAATACAAAATTAGCCAGGCATGGTGGCACATGCCTGTAATCCCAGCTACTCGCTTGTACCCAGGAGGCAGAGGTTGCAGTGAGCCGAGATCTCACCACTGCACTCCAGCCTAGGCAACAAGAGTGAAACTCCATCTAAAAAAAAAAAAAAATACGTACACACATTGTACATATAGACATGATAGGTAATAGATGACAGATAAACAGATGATAGCTCTACATAGATGATAGATAGATAGATAGATAGATAGATAGATAGATAGATAACATTAGAGAAGGGCATTTTTTTTTAAAATGGAGTTTCACTCTTGTCCCCCAGGCTGGAGCGCAATGGCACTATCTCAGCTCAGAGCAACCTCTGCCTCCCAGGTTCAAGCGATTGTCCTGCCTCAGCCTCCCGAGTAGCTGGGATTACAGACATGTGCCATCACACCTGGCTAATTTTTGTATTTTTAGTAGAGACAGGGTTTTACCATGTTGGCCAGGCTGGTCTCAAACTCCTGATCTTAAGTGATCCACCCACTTCAGCCTCCCAAAGTGCTAGGATTACAGGTGTGACCCACCACGCCCAGCCCAGAGAAGGGCTTTGATGAAACTCAAGTGCATTAGAAGTCAGGTGCCAGTTTTGAAAGGGAGGGTCAGGGAAGGATCCTCTGAGGAGATATTTAGGCAGAGGTGCGAACAATTGGAGAGTGATGACTGCAAAGAGGTGGGGAAGGATGCTCCTGAGAGAACGCCCAGCCAGCCACAAGCTCTTGAGAGAAGAAGGTGGTGTGTCTGGAGGGGAGAAAGGGAGGTGCAGAGAAACAGAGGAGCAGCAGAGCGGTTGGGAGAGGACTGGGCTTTAGTCTAAAGGCACTGAGAAGCAGCAACACCACATGATCCAATTTAAACCTCAGAAGGCTCGTTTGAGTGGACAAAGCATTATAGGGGGTCAAGAGTGGGTACTGGGAATCCAGCGGAGAGCCAACTGTGACCGTGCAAGTGAGAGGTAAGGGGGCGCGAGGAGGATGGGAGTGGGCGGTTCGAGATAGATGCCTCCCAAAGCACCGGGTATGGGATGTGAGGAACAACAGGCACTGGAGATGACTCCACAGCTTTTGAACTGAGCAACGGGAAGTCAGGAGAAGAACTAATGTATGAATATAAAGCAGTCAGCAACAGATGTGGTGACATGAGAAATTCAGGGTGCAGAAAAGTCAGAATAGAAAGTGGCCAAGAGCGCACACACGTGTGTGTACACACATATATATGTGTGAACATGCTTGTGCACGAGCATACATGTGTATGTCTGTTCGTTGTGTCCATTACCACAAACAGGAATCAAGTTGGTCTATCTCTGTGTTCTGACCCCAGACCCTACATGTGGTAAGCCCTCAGTCTGTCTATTTTATTTCTATTTTTATTTCTATTTTTATTTTTATTTCTGAGACGGAGTCTCGCTCTGTCGCCAGGCTGGATTGCAGTGGCACAATCTCGGCTCACTGCAACCTCCGCCTCCTGGGTTCAAGCAATTCTCCTGCCTCAGACTCCCAAGTAGCTGGGACTACAGCTGTGTGCCACCACGCCCAGCTAATTTTTGTATTTTTAGTAGAAACCAGGTTTCACCATCTTGGCCAGGATGGTCTCGATCTCTTCACCTCGTGATCCACCCGACTTGGCCTCCCAAAGTGCTGAGATTTTGTCAATAAGCAAAATTTCCTCTGCCTTCTGTCCTACTGTTTGTATTTCTCTTAATGCTTCACTACTTTTTTTTTTTTTTTTTTTTTTTTTTTTTTTTTTTTTTTGAGACAGAGTCTTGCCCTGTCACCCAGGCTGGAGTGCAGTGGCACAATCTCAGATCACTGCAACCTCCACCCACCGGGTTCAAGTGATTCTCCTACCTCAGCCTCCTAAGTAGCTGGTATTACGGGCCACATCCCCATGCCTGGCTAATTTTTGTATTTTAGTAGAAATGGGGTTTCACCATATCAGCCAGGCTGGTCTCGAACTCCTGACCTCAAGTGATCCACCCACCTCAGCCTCCCAAAATGCTGGGATGAGCCACTGCTCCCAGCCTCCTTACTACAATTTAAATTGCGTTTCTTTCTTTCTTTTTTTATTATTTATTTGAAAGTTAACAGAAATGAAGGGCCTGATGGATTTTCAGAAAGTGAACACAGCCGTGTAACCAGCACCTAGATGGAGATGCAGAACACTCCAGCACTCCCAGCCACCCCCAGCCGCACCCTTGGGTGCCCTTTGCATTTCTAACCACCCCTCCACCAAGAGCGAGCACTATCTGACTTCTAACAAACACAGATCAATCTTCTCTGCTTTTGTATTTTCTATCAATGGAAACATACAGTATGTACCTGTGTGTCTGGCTCCTTTTCCTCCACTTTGAGTGTTGAGATTCATCTCTATTGTACGTAATTGTAGGTTGTCCCTGCGTAGTATCCCGTTGTGTAAATATACTACAAATGATTTACGCATTCTACTTCTGAGGGGTGATGGAGCTATTCCCAGTAAGGACCTGTTACAACAATTGCTGCTATGCAAATTCCTGTTTGTGTCTTTGGGGAACATAGGATCTGTTGGGATACACCTTGGAATTCCTAGATGTGCACTCTTTCAGCTTTAGTACAATCAGCCAAATTCAATTTCCTGCATGGCTGTATCAGTCTGCATCCCCACCAGCAGCACAGAGACTTCCGGTTCTTCTGCCTCTTCTCCTGACTTGGTTTTCCCACCTCTGGGATCAGAGTCCTTCTGGTGGGTGCGCACCATGTGTCACGGCTGGCGTGGTTGGTTTCTAATCCTCTGGGCGGAGGTTCTCGGTACATTGGGATTACTGTCCACACAAGGCTCCCCTGTTGCTATTTATGCCCCTTCGTATCCCCACACCCCTACATTTCCCCCTCCTCCAGCATTAGGAATTCACTCTAAGGCTTTTATTGTGTAGACTGGTTTGTGTGTGTCATTGTCCCATGTATTAGTCAGGGTTCTCCTAGAGGGACAGAACTAATTAGATAGATGACAGATAGATGATAGAGATAGATAGATAGATAGATAGATAGATAGATAGATAGATAGATAGTAGATAGGTTGATAGATTGACAGATAGATGATAGATAAAGAGGAGTTTATTAAGTATTAACTTACATGATCACAAGGTTCCACAATAGGCTGTCTGCAAACTGAGGAGCAAGGAGAGCCAGTCCGGGTCCCAAACCTGAAAAACTTGGAGTCTGATGTTTGAGGGCAGGAAGCATCCAGCACGGGAGAAAGATGTAGGCTGGGAGGCTAGGCCCGTTCCATCTCGTCATGTTTTTCTGCCTGCTTTACATTCACTGGCAGCTGATTAGATGGTGCCCACCTGACTAAGGTGACTGCCTTCCCCAGCCCACTGACTCAAGTGTTAATCTCCTTTGGCAACACCCTCACAGACACACCCAGGATCAATATTGCATCCTTCAATCAAGTCGACACTCAGTATTAACCATCACAACCCATGTGTGGGGTTTTCTTGTGTGTGTACAAATAGTTTTAATTGCATAAATGAGAATGTTGCACACATAGCTCAAGTGTCATCCCGTGTTTTGCTTTCCTCCCCCAGTGCGGTGCTCTCAATATCCATCCCTGCTGCAGCGGGATCATGTTCTGGGTCTCAGCCCAAGGCCACCCCTCTCCACTCTCCACTGTGATGCTAGGAATGAGAACCTATAGTGACATTCAACATTCCCAGGCTCATTGTCTGCAGCTTCCTAAATCTTCTTTCTTTTTTTTAGAGACTGGGCTTTACTATGTTGCCCAGGCTAGACTTGGACTCAAACTCCTGAGCTCAAGCGATCTCCAACCTCAGCATCTGGAATAGCACGGATTTATATGCATAGCACTGCACCTGGCCTGTGTCTTCCTTGCTCTCCAACCTTGCATAGCCAAGATATTTCTGCATGCTCTTCTCTCTGTTTGTCGCAGGTAGTACAGTTTCCCTTTTCTAACTGATTTGGTTACACTTCATAAACATCTAGTCCCCTGCATCCTAGATGCTGCATCCACCATATGGATCTCTGCTTTGGTGGACAGCAAGGCCCCTCCGATTCCAGAGATGCCCCGGCGATCCATTTCTCTGATGACAAGCGAGGTTTAGCATCTCCTCGTGGGGGCGTCAACCTTTCCATCTCTTTTCTGTGGCTTGCCAGTTTGTGTCTTTGTCTAGTACTGGGTAGGAGCTCCAACAAGCAGAAAGGCAGTAAGGGGATCTGAAGGGATAACTTCCCTCTGACAGAGAGATGCATCCATGTCCAGAGGTCCAGGAAGGACTGTCTTGCAAAAGTGACCAGACATTTTTTCATCATCTTCGCTGAGGCCAGAATTTATTGGGAATTGTTTAAACTGCTGCCTAAGGACGTGTATTAGGTTCCTGATGATGAAAGACAGGAAGACCCTGCAATTATTCCCAGGGAAAACGACAGACCTCCTTCCGTGAGCCCCACTAGATCCTGAGGCCACACAGCAGGGCCAGGACAGGGCAGGCCATGAAAGTTAACCTGAAAAGGTTTTACAGACCCCCCAGACATTCACATCCTGTGTTTACACATGTCCCATTTCAGTCAAACCTTTTATGTTCTCAGGACAGGCTGACTTCATAAAACCTGCCACTTGGTGACTTTGCTCTGTATGAGGAGTGGAAATAGCCAGGAAGGGCACAGGCCTGTCCTGAGAGATGGGCACACACGCTCTTTCTTCTGAGGCCATTTGTTTTGCAATTTCAGGGTAGAGGGACTTACTTGTGATTGTTCTGAAATGTGGGATTTAAACAAACTGGGCAAGTAGAATGAGGCTCTGACCACAGGCAGGGCATGGAGTGTGGATTCTGTGCTCAGAGTTTGGCTCAGGGGCCTGCTGCAGTAGCTTAGGGAGATGCATATGAGAGAAGGGATACGGAATTTCCATGCCCTCTCCGGGAACACCATCCTCCAGGAATCTCCACGTGTTCAGCTAGCCAGAAACTCCCCAAACTCTGTTCTGTTGGTGTTTCATGGAGGCTTTATTATGTAGGCATGACTGATGACATCATTGGCCATTGGTGGTCAACTCAGTCTTCAGCCCCTCTCCCCTCCCAGGAGGTCCCATTGGAGCTGAAAGTTCCAACCCTCTGACCACATGTTTGGTTCCCCTGGGAACCAGCCCCATCCTGAGGCTATTCAGGGACCCCCAACCAGCAGTCATTTCACTGACATACAAAAGACTCTTATCACTTTGGAGATTCCAAGTGTTTTATGAGCCATGTTCCAGGAAACAGATGAAGCCCAAATATATATTTCACAGAGTCACAGAGGCACAATCCTTTTCCCACTGAACGTGTTCTCAGTGATGTCTGCTGAATGAAGCAAGAGCAGAAAAACTTCTGCAGGGGAAATTTCCTGGAAAGAGAGAGCAAAGGCCCCTCATTCCAACTGTATGCTCTCAAACAGGAGAGTGAAATAATCCCTCCTGGAAATTACGCCCTATCTAACCCACAGATTCTTGAGTGACTGCAGGGATTCTGATGAGTGGCTGCTGGTTGGCTGGTTTTCTGGGCTTTGCCATTCTCTCCCTCTGGGTAGTGTGAGGTGGAAAGCACAACTGTAAACCAAGGTTGCCAGTCAGTGCTCATTTATGCACAAAGGTCAGTTGTTCAGAAATTAGATTATTCCTGCCTCCTCTCTCAGCTGTTGGTGGCTCCACTCCACCTGAACACGGGGAGTAGGGAAGTCATTTCAAGCCCAATGATTCTGCAAATTGGAATGACTCTGACAGCAAAGGTTGTTTGTTCATGTGTCTGCGCATTTGCTTAATTCACATTTACCTTAAGAACATGTTCACCCTGTGAGCTCTGCAGAAATCCTGACTCTGGTGTAGGAGCCTCCACTAGGAAAATTTGGAAAATTTGATGCCCAGCATGAAAGGAAAGCCACCGAAGCCTATGATTTCTCAGGTCTCTTTCAAAGCTGATGTCCCAACAGTGTTGTCAACCTAAAATAATCAAAAGGTTCAGAATCTAGTTTGAAAGGAATTTATCCCAACAGTACAAAGTTGAGGACAGTCCCTTGGGAAGAATGTATTCTGAAGAATGGAATTCAGTGCTTCAAAGTGTAGTAGAAGTTTGGGATTGATTCTATGAACAAAGCTTAGGGAAACTTAACAGAATTTCAACATCTTCTTTTTTTTTGAGATGGAGTCTCGCTCTGTCACCTAGGATGGAGTGCAGTGGCGCAATCTTGGCTCACTGCAACCTCCGCCTCCTGGGTTCAAGCGATTCTCCTGTCTCAGCCTCCCAAGTAGGTGGGATTACAGGTGTTTGCCACCACACCCAGCTAATTTTTGTGTGTGTGCGTATTTTCAGTAGAGATGGGTTTTCACCATGTTGGCCAGGCTGGTCTCAAATTCCTGACCTCAAGTGATCCGCCCACCTTGGCCTCCCAAAGTGCTAGGATTACAGGTGTGAACCACTTGCACCTGGCCTAACATCTTTCTATGGAAGGCTTAATGCATAGTTACAACAATCTGATGAGCCAAAGTGTTGATAGCAGTAGGAGGCAGACAAATTCCTAGGCAGACAGGGGCAGGTCTCCAGTGAAACCCGATCCTCAAACCATAGACAGCCTGAAGCCTGCAAACCAAGCAGCCAGCTCCAGGTAGAGTCCATCACCTGAGTGAGAAATTCCTTGATGCTTTTATAGCCAATCAAATGGTGCTTTTTCCAGGCCTGCTTATGGACCAATCAGCACACATTCCCCCATTCTGAGCCCATGAAACCCCCGGACTCAGCTACATGTTGGGACTCCCCACCTTCAGATAGGGGTTACCCACTTCAGGTCCCCTCTCATGCCAAAAGCTGTTTTGTCACTCAATAAAACTCTTCTCTGCCTTGCTCACTCTCTGCTTGTCCATGTAACCTCATTCTTCTTGGACACAGGACAAGAACCCAGGACCCACCAAACAGTGAGCAAGAAAGGAGCTGTAACACTGTAGCCCTCCTGCCCTCTGCCAGTGCCAGGTGACCGCCCCATGTGACAGGAAGCAGCAGTGGGGCCAGGCCAGCCCAGGAGCCACAGGCGGAAGTGGACTGGCAGGACCCAACAAGCTGTAACACAAACGAGCTGAAACATATTCCTGGCTGGCCCACTAAGTTGCAGGCGATGATGCACTCCCATTCACCAGACTATGAGAGAAGAGCTGTGACTCTCTAGGGGCCCAGACCTCGGGACTCCCTGAGTCAGAGCTGTGACCCACTGTAACACCCCCTTGGGGCTCCAGGGTTGCTGTGTCTCCAAGTTTCTGGGAGCCACTGTGTTGCCCTCACCCAGATGCCAGCACCCAAGGTGGAAGCCATCCAAGGCACGCCTGGTCCAGCTGCAGCCTCGCATGGAGCCCATGACTGTGCCGGCACCTAGAGCTGCCCACTCCACCACGGCAGCCAGCATGTCTGGCTGTGCCCTGTGGCCGGACCCTCTGCTCACTGGCTCACACACCCTTTGCTGCTCTGCGCCTGGCTTGCCCACAGAGGGTGAAGGATCTGGGACAGTAGCAAGAACTCAGCGCAGCCTGTCAGGCTAAGTGGGAGGAGCGAGGCCAGCACCGAGCCGAGAGCCAAGTGAAGCCTAAGCAGAGGCACTGCCAGACAGAGGTTTCCAGCTGGCAAAGCAGCACCGAAGGAATCGCCAGTGCTTTTTTCTTTTCAGAAAAAGTATATTTACATTCCACACTGAAAATATAACTGCCATTGAGATAGGAGTCTGCAAGTTTGAGAAAGGAGTTTGTGTCTTTGTTTCACAAGACACAGGTCACAAAGACCCTGCTAATGTGGCAGAGAAGCAGATCCAAACCAGCTAGAAACAAGACAGCTACAAAAGCAACCTCTGCTTGTCCTCCTGGCTCATTATATGCTAATTATACAGTGCATTAGCATGCTAAAAGACAATCCACCAACGCCATGACAGTTAACAGATGCCCTGGTAACTTCCAGAAATTACCCTATATGGTCCAAAAAGAGGAGGAATCCCTGGTTTTGAGAATTCACCACCACTTTCCAGAAAACTCACCAATAATCCACACTTTGTTTAGCATATGATCAAGCAATAACCATAAAAATAGCCAACCAGCAGCATGAGGGTTGCCTGTGAAGTAATCACCCTTTTATTTGTTCACTTTCTTAAACTTGCTCTCACTGTCTCTGTCAGCTCACTCTTGAATTCTTTCCTGTGCAAAGCCAAAAAACCCACGTGACCTCCTGGGCTAAGCCCCAGTTTCAGGGTTTACCCTGCAACATCATCAAGTCTTGAGTACCATCTGGTCTGAGTTAGGTACAGGACAATAAATGAGGCAGTTCAATCTATAACAAAGACCAGTGATTGGAAGGTGGGTGGATCTGGTATCTGGTCTCTCCTAGTCAATTCTAGGACACGAACAGTGAGTAAGAGAGTTAAGCGATAAGAAGAAGCAGAATCGCAAACAACATGCTACGTGACTCAGTCTCCAGGGCTTAACTTCTCCCATGGCATAAAAATTTATAGGGTCCTGAAATTTTATTTTCTTTTACAATGTCCAGGGAGAGGCCGGAAAAAGAGGAGCCTCATTCAGGTGAGATACGTAAACGAGATGGCAACCTGCCAAATATACTTGTTGTAATTAGTATTTGTTGCCACAATGTTGTTATATTCGAGGCTGTGCAATACAGAGAAATATTCCTAAATGATTTCCTTCAGTGCAGATAGATAATTCTTGGTTCAACACCAGCAGATGGTTGTTATCAACGTAAAGAAATAAATCATTCCCTGCCAAAGGCATCAGATTTCCTCTCCGGGAAGTGGTCATTGAGGTCTTCTTTAAAGGGCCATGTCTGGGCACGGTGGCTCAAGTCTGTAATCTCAGCACTTTGGGAGGACAAGGTGGGCAGATCACTTGAGGTCAGGAGTTTGAGACCAGCCTGGCCAACATGGTGAAACCCCGTCTCTACTAAAAAGACAAAAATTAGCTGCTGTGGTGGTGCACACCTGTAGTCCCAGCTACTCAAGAGGCTGAGGCAGGAGAATCGCTTGAACGTGGGAGGCGGAGGTTGCAGTGAGCCGAGATCTCGCCACTTCACTCCCGCCTGGGTGACAGAGAGAGACTCCATATCAAAAACATAATAAAAATAAATAAAGAGCCATGGTGTCAGAATGGGGCAGTGGTCCTTACAGGTTCCTCCAGCCTCACTCTACCTTCTCCCTCTGAGCTTCATCCCTGCCTGAGGCCCTGACTCCACCACCTCATCATACACCATTATAACAATGAGTTTCATGTCAGCCCAGGCCCGGAGAGACAAGAACGAAATGCCTGTTGAATGAATGGATGAATTAACTAATTGATATCTAAAACCTTGTACTAATGCAATACATTTATCTGAAGATGATTATTTGTAACAAATAAAATCATGATAACACATACATAAGGAAAGAAGAATAAAGATCATTACTTTTCTGTTTCAGAAAGTGAAAACAGAAAAGAAAAAAGAACATAGGAATGAAAAATGATGTCTCTTATGCCTTATCACTGCATCACTCGCAAATGCTTACCGCCCCCCCCCAAAAAAAACTATAAGGCTTTAATCTTGAGGATTTATTCCAGGTAAAATACATCTGGAATAATATCATTTTTGCCCGGCGCCGGTGGCTCAAGCCTTGTAATCCCCAGCACTTTGGAGGCCCAAGACGGCGCGGATCACGAGGTCAGACAAGCTCGAGACCCATCTGGCCGTCAACATGGTGAAACCCTGTCTCTACTAAAAAAAAAAATACAAAAAACTAGAGCAGGGAGGTGGCGGGCACTGTAGTCCCAGCCTACTCGGGAGGCTGAGGCGGGGGGCAGGAGAATGGGTAAACCGGGAGGCCGGAGCATTGCAGTGGCTGCAGATCTGGCCCCTGCACTCCAGCCAGGCGTACAGAGCGAGACTCCGGTCTCAAAAAAAAAAAAAAACAAAAAAAAAAAAAAAAAAAAAGAATCAGATTTTTTACATGAAGTATAAAGGAGATATGATTTTTTATGTCCCTAGCCAGCCCTCTCTCTGTCACTCCACAGCTAGATAAGAAAATGTTCTTTTACCCTGTCGGACTCTCCACCTCCCCAACCCACTAAAAAGAGACTCTGGGTTAGACCCAGCAGCAGATGTAGCACCAGGAGAAAAAAATAAAGCAATGCAGATTCAACAGACGTGCTGCAACATGCTATGTAGCAAGGAATTCAGAGACAAGGAGAAGGAGGGTGGGGAGCAGAGCCACATGGGCTGGGCCTCAAAAGGAGTAGATGGAAGACTCTGGAGGGCTATTTGGAGAGGAGAAGCAAAGGTTTTTTGTTGTTGTTTTCTGGGCTTTTTTGAGACAGAGTTTCGCTCTTGTCACCCAGGCTGGAGTGCAATGGCACGATCTCAGCTCACTGCACCCTCCACCTCACAGGTTCAATCAATTCTCCTGCCTCCACCTCCTGAGTATCTGGGATTACAGGCGCACACCACCATGCCTGGCTAGCAAGGGGGGTTTTAGACAAGTAGCCTTGGGTTGTGAAGTGGATCTCCTCTTATTTTTCAAATGATGCAAGTAACAATTGGAGTTTGCTTTTTGCAATTATTATGGGATTCACTGAAGGCAAGACTGGGTCCCATGGGACATTAGATTATAGATGGGTTTTTCATGTGGAGTAGAAGGGTATTATCCAGGATTTTAGATCTAAGATTCCTAGCTAGCTGCACCCAGTTTAAAATCATCCTTTTAGGTCTTAGTCATGGGCAATTTTTCCACCACTTCCTACCTCTGGTGTAAAGTGGTCAGATTCAATTGGGCACAGTTTTTCTCCTTCTCATACTCCAATGGCAAAGTCAGACAGATATTGTAGAAATAACTTTGAACTTGTCATTACAACTGTGGAGGTATTATAAAGGTTAAGAATGCATGTTTCACTGGGCGCAGTGGCTCACGCCTGTAATCCCCTCCCTTTGGGAGGCCGAGGCAGGCGGATCACAAGGTCAGTTGATCGAGACCATCCTGGCTAACACGGTGAAACCCCATCTCTAATAAAAATACAAAAAATTAGCTGGGCATGGTGGGGCCTGTAGTCCCAGTTACTCGGGAGGCTGAGGCAGGAGCATAGTGTGAACCCAGGAGGTGGAGCTTGCAGTGAGCCAAGATTAAGCCACTGCACTCCAGCCTAGGCGACAGAGCGAGACTCCGTCTCAAAAAAAAAAAAAAAGAACGCATGTTTAAAGCAGAAAACTAGATTCACATGGCATTTTGTCAGTTCACTAAATTAAGTAAAATGTTAAAAGGAGTCTTCCTTGTAGAATTACAAACATAAAATTAACTTTTCTCAACAATCAGGCAAATAGGCAGTTTAAACGCATGCCTGTAATTTCACTCCCTAATAGAGCCTTTGAAATGACAGCAAAGGGATTTGTTTTTTAATGATGGGGAAAACAAAAGAGTAAACAAAACAAAAACATGTTTGGAAGCTGCAAAAGCGCAAGGGGAGTGGAGGCTGACTCCACAGACACACAAGCGTCATCTGGGCCAGAGCTGGAAAATGTGAGAACCAATTGGTTTATCCCAAGGAATCCTCAAATGCCTGGGGGCAAGTGGCTCCAGAAGCCCCCTTGAAGTAGTAATACAGGCACCTGTAAGGAAGAGTGTGATGTGTTTACAAAGTGGTTCGATCTCCAGGCTCCCTCCCACCTCCACATGCTGAGTGATTGAACTCACCACCCCTGGAGTGTCAAACGGGTTCTCTTGGTTGAGAAATACGTGGCTGAAAGTAAGAGTGCCAGAGTGAAATCAGGGTAATTTCATGAAAAGGCGTGATCCTACCCAGGTCCCAGAACACTGAGCCTTTCATCCCTCCTCCTGATGGGAGACAAGAGGATGCTTTCTAGTAAATGTGACAAGCCAGAAAGAGCAATCTTGCTAACAGAATGGTTGCAGCAGGATCACTCTATAGGGAAGCTCAGCGTTACCAAGCCCCACTGATGTTCTGCTAAGTCTCTCCCAAAGTAAACAGGAGAGAGAAGCAACAGGGGAAGGGGAAGCCACTTGGGGTGAAGAGAAACTGTGCAGAAAGAAGACATTTCAAAAATATGGTTAATATCCTTAGAGAGGTGTGAGGAGATATTGCTTTCATGGAACTAGAACAGAATGCTATGAAAGAAAGAGATAGGAAGGGAAGGAGGGAGAGAAGAGAGACAAAGAGAAACTGACTCAGACAACAAAGAACTCTTCATATGTATTAAAATCCTGATCACAGATAAAGGGCTTGAAGGCCAATTTGAAGAAATCTCTCAAAAGTAGAACAAAATCAAAAGAGATGGCAGATAGAAGAGAAAAATATAAGAATGTTAGAGGTTCAATCTAGAAAGTCCAACATTCAAATACTAGGAACTGCAGAAAGACAAAGCCAACAAAACAGAAGAACAGAAAATTAAGAAAAATAACTCTGAAACATTTCCCAGAAGAAAACTAGTGTGTTTCCAGATTGAACAGCTCACAAGAGCCAACAGGCCCTAGGGTGAAAACAGAGGCTCGCTAAGTCATCATGAAAGTGTAGTACAACAGGCAAGGAGAATATCTGACAAGTTCCCGAGAAAGAATAGACTATACTTGAGATGCAGCAGGGACCCCTCTTGGAGGCCTGCCACCCCCCACAAGCATGGAAATAAAGGAACATTTTGAGTTTCTTTAAGGGAAATTCCAGGCACCTACCTAGCCTTGAGAAGTAAATAAGCAACCTAGTAAACAAGAAGGTGAGGAGAGTCTCACACAATAGCCAAGGAAGTCAGAGCCACAGAATGTTCGGTTCCCTACAGAAACTAAAGATGACACCTTAACAATGTTCTTGAGTTGCTTTTCAGAAACCTGGACCATACCAAATGGAAAATGTCATCTACTGGCGCATAGACCTCAGAGAAGAGAGAACTGAGGACCAATCTGTGACCACCGTTCTCTATTCTAAATTTCTTCCTACTAAGGGGCCTGGAGGAAGTCACACCCATAGGCCAGAACTCAAGATTCCTTTCTGCTGACCCCAAGTTTTTGGACAAAGCTTAACCAATCACAAACTAGAAATCTTTAAATCTACCTATGACCTATGAGCTTCCCTGCTTCAAGATGTCCCACCTTTTTAGGCCAAACCAATGTATAGCTTCCATGTATTCATGTATTACTTTGCATGTAAACTTTGCCTCCCACCTTTAAAAACCCTTACATGTAAGCCGTCAAGTTTGGGTCTTAAGCCTGAGCTGCCTGATTCTTGTTGGCACTCTGCAATAAATGCCTCACTTTCTCTCACTGCAATCACCATGTCAGTGTTTAGCTTTGCTGTGCTAGGTGGGCAGACCCAGGTTCAGCTTGGTCACTGATGTAGTTTGGATGTGTGTCCCTTACCAAATCTCATGTTGAATTGTAACTCCCATTGTTGGAGGTGGGGCTTGGTGGGTGGTGATTGGATTATGGGGGTGGATTTCTCATGAATGGTTTAGTGCCATTCTCTTGGTACTGTCCTTGCAATAGTGACTGAGTTCTTGCAAGATCTGGTAGTTTAAAAGTGTGCAGCAGGCCAGGCACAGTGGCTCACACCTATAATCCCAGCACTTTGGGAGGCTGAGGTGGGCAGATCACCTGAGGTCAGGAGTTCGAGACCAGCCAGACCAATATGGAGAAACCCCGTCTCTACTAAAAATACTAAAAAATTAGCTGGGTGTGGTCGCACATGCCTGTAATCCCAGCTACTCAGGAGGCTGAGGTAGGAGGATCGCTTAAACTTGGGAGGCACAGTTTGTGGTGATAGCAACACTACACTCCAGCCTGGGCAACAAAAGCAAAACTCTGTCTCAAAAAAAAAAAAAAAAAAAAAAATGTGCAGCACATTCCCCCTCCCTTTCTTGCTCCTGCTCTGGCCATGTAACATGCCTGCTCACCTTTCACCTTCTGTCATGATTGTAAGGTTCCTGAGGCCTCCCAAGAAGCTAAGCAAATGCCAGCATCATACTTCCTGTACAGCCTGCAGAACCATGAGCCAGTCTCAGATATCTGTAGCAATGCAAGAATGGCCTAATACAGTAACCACTCACAAGGGCCAGGGGTCACAGTGTAATTGGATCTCTCAACAATAACAAAGAAACAAAAAAAAACGGTGGGGTAGTGCCTTCAAATCACTGAAGGGAAGTACTTCCAACCTCAATTCTGCACCTGCCACTCATCCAGTGAGTATACATAGAATGGAGGGTTTTCAGACTCCGGAGGATTCAGAGTTTGCCCCCTTTCACCCATCCTTAGGAAACTATTAGAGGATGTATTCCAACAAAACAAGGGTGGAAACCAAGAAACAGAACGACAGGAAAGAGAAACTCAATGCAGGAGAGAGCCATGGAGTAGCCTTGGGATCATTCCAAAGAGTGACATCGCGTTTGACAGGTACACCAGGCACGTAGCTCACTAGAACCTACGGAGACGTCGGGAGGCTTCAGCACAGGTTTCCTCAAGACGATAGAAGGGACAGACCAATATATGTGAAGGGGTGGCCTGCCCCTCCACACCTATGGGCGTTTCTCGTTAGGTGGAACGAGAGACTTGAGAAAAGAAATGAGACACAGAGACAAAGTAGAGAGAAAGAAAAGTGGGCCCAGGGGACCGGCGCTCAGCATACAGAGGACCCACGCCAGCACCGGTCTCTGAGTTCCCTCAGTATTTATTGATCATTATCTTTACCATCTTAGAAAAGAGAAGTGGCAGGATAATAGGATCATCATAGGGAGAAGGTCAGCAGTAAGACATATGAATAAAGATCTCTGTGACATAAGTTTAAGGAAAAGTGCTGTGCCTTGATATGCATATGTAAACATCTCCATAAACCTTTTTAGTGCATAAAGAGCAGCATTGCCCTAGCAAGTTCCACCACCCTAAGGCGGTTTTCTCCTTTCTCAGTAAACAACATACAATTGGGTTTTACACCGAGATGTTCCATTGCCCAGGGTCAGGCAGGAGACAGATGCTTTTCTCTATCTCAGCTGCCAAGAGGCCTTCTTTCCTCTTATACTAGTCCTCCTCAGCACAGACCCTTCATGGGTGTCAGGCTGGGGGACGATCAGGTCTTTCCCTTCCCACGAGGCCATATTTCAGACTATCACATGGGGAGAAACCTTGGACAATACCTAGATTTCCTAGGCAGAGGTCCCTGCGACCTTTGGCAGTGTACGTGTCCCTGGGTACTTGAGATTAAGAGAATGGTGATGACTTTTAACCAGCATACTGCCTTCAGGCACTTGTTTAACAAAGCACACCCTGCACAGCCCAAAATCCTTTAAACCTTGAGTCACCACAGCACATGTCTCTTGCAAGGACAAGGTTGGGGGTAGGGTCACAGATTAACAGCATCTCAAATACAGAACAAAATGGAGTCTCTTATGTCTACTTCTTTCTATATAGACACAGTAACAGTCTGATCTTTCTCTTCCCCACAACATGTGTCTGCGTATCTCGAGAGAAGACCTGGAGAGCCAGCAGAGGGTTCAGGTTAAACTACTTATAGGCGCTGTCTTCATCTGTTCAGGCTGCTATCACAAAATACCAAAGACGAGGCTGTTTATCATAATAGAAATCCATTGCTTACCGTTCTGGAGGCTGGAAGTCCAAGGTCAAAATGCCAGTACTTTCTGTGTCTCCTAAGGGCCCACCTCTGATTCACAGATGGCATCTGCTCACTGTGTCCTCATATATTGGAAGGGGTGAGGGTCTCTCTTAGGAGGACATGACTGCCATTTATGAGGGCTCCACCCCACCCTCCTGACCTGATCACCTCCCAAAGGCCCCACCTCCTAACACCACCATCACCTGGGGGTTAGGACTTCAACACATGAATTACACAGGATGGAACCATTCAGACCATGGCAAGTACACAGAATAAAATACACACACAAAGCAAACAGCCAGATAAGATAATTCTTTGTTTTTGTTTTGTTTTGTTTTGAGATGGAGTCTCGCTCTATCACCCAGGCTGAAGTGCAGTGGTGCCATCTCAGCTCACTGCAACTTCCACCTCCCAGGTTCAGGCGATTCTCCCACCTCAGTCTCCTGAGTAGCTGGGACTACAGGTGCGTGCCACCACGCCTGGCTTTTTTTTTTTTTTTTTTTTTTAGTAGAGAAAGGGTTTCACCGTGTTAGCCAGGATGGTCTCGATCTCCCGACCTCATGATCCGCATACCTTGGCCTCCCAAAGTGCTGGGATTACAGGCGTGAGCCACAGCACCCAGCCTTTTTTCTTTTTTTTCCGAGACAAAGTCTCGCTCTTGTTGCCCAGGCTGCAGTGCAATAGCGTGATCTCAGCTCACTGAAACCTCCACCTCCCGGGTTCAAGCGATCCTTCTGCCTCTGCCTCCTGAGTAGCTGGGATTACAGGTGCCTGCCACCAAGCCCAGATAATTTTTGTATTTTTAGTAGAGACAGGGTTTCACCACGTTGGCCAGGCTGGTCTTGAACTCCTGACCTGAGGTAATCCACCCATCTCAGCCTCCCAAAGTGCTGGGATTACAGGCATGAGCCACAGTGCCTGGCCCAGATAAGATAATTCTTGAACAAAAATGCAGGAGAGAAGGGTAATCCAGTTTACCAAATGGCTCAAAGGTTCTAGATAGCTGGCAAAGTGGAGGTGATTAAAATAGAGGCTCTTTTCAATCAAAATTAGCATAGGACACCCTATTGAAAGGATGGGGTTTTAAGGTACCTCCCATGGTGAGTCATCGTGTTTGTAAATTCTGCCTAAGTCAGTCCAGCCCAACAGAGCATAATTCTCCTGACTGGTGAGCTCTGTGTCACCCCTCCTCTTCCTTTCTCTAGGAATGTCTGTCTGTGTGTGTGTTTGTGGTGTGTGTAGGTTGTATGTGTGGTGTATATGTGTGTTCTCTCAGTGACTGCCCCTCTCGAGTGCACAGTGACCAACATTTCATGAGTCTCCCCAAGGCCTGCACGCGCTCCTACAGGAGTGCCAGTGGCTGGGCCTCTCCTGAGAGAGGGGAGGGCCCCCACCTGCCCCAGGCCTGATGGCTTGTGGAGCACCTTGGGCTTTGATAAAGATGCCTCAGTTGTGGATTGACTGAAATCAGTGGATTGACATCAACAAATTTAGTGGACAAGACACCTTTGCAGAGCCATGCTTGTCATATGTTAGTGCCCAAGGGGCTAACCAGGGAGTCTGGGTGAGATGTGGGCCTGGGCTGGGTCACAACGATGCTGCATGTCTTTCAACCCCCACCCCATGGTGCCCACACCACGCTGCCACTGCTTGTCTATGTCCACACGCAGAGTGGCAAGTGTATAAAGATGAAAAGCAATGTGTACACACAGAAAAAATAAAAAAGTGGTGACTTTAGTGGGACATAGAGATGGACTAAAACATCCACCGTGGCTTTCCCTCAGGATGATGGAATGTTTTTCCAGATGTTTGTCCACAGTGAGCACGTATTGCTTCTGGAACACAAGCGGCACAAGGTACTTGTAGAAATAGTCACAAATTACACAGTTCTCAGACAGAAGGCTGGAATACTTTGCCTTACATCAAGAAAAATTGTTTGGGATGTTTATAATATTAAAGTATGCGTCGGCCAGGCGCAGTGGCTCACGCCTATAATCCCAACACGTTGGGAGGCCAAGGTGGGCAGATCACCTGAGGTCAGGAGTTCGAGACCAGTCTGACCAGTATCATGAAACCCCATCTCTACTAAAAATACAAAAATTAGCCGGGCGTGGTGGCGCACGCCTGTAGTCCCAACTACTCGGGAGGCTGAGACAGGAGAATCGCTTGAACCCGGGAGGCAGAGGTTGCAGTGAACCAAGACCATGCCAGTGCACTCCAGCCTGGGCAACAAGAGTGAAACTCTGTCTCAAAAAAAAAGAAAAAGAAAGAGAAAAAAGAAAATACCATAATTACCAAATACCAAAATACCCCATCTGTGAGTTTTGGAAGAAAACTGCATTCCTACATGACTTATTGCGGGGGGGCAAATAACAATCAGGTTAGCGTAAATGCACCCTTAGTCAACCTACAGGGCCCCCAGGAGACTGGGTCTCAGTGGTCAGGGAAGTTAACTGACAGCGCCGAGGGTGAGGGAGATTGAAGGGACTAATTAATTAACAGCTTATGTCTGCACGGGTTCACTGAGTGTCACCCACCGGGCTTCTTTACTCTGCTATCCCTGGTCATAGTGGTGTCAGCTTTGCTCCAGATTCTCAGCTGAGGAACCAGCAAGCTGACCGGATCTGCAGGTGAGGACTTGGCTAGAGATGGGTACTGGCATTTTCACAACCCCAGCTGATTGGGTAAGAATGAGGCTGGAAAGAAAGAGGAAAGACCCGCCAGCAAGAGGCCACAGGGGAGGCTGGGACAGTAATCTGAACCACTGACGGTTTTCCCACTATTAACAACGATTGTAAATGGGCTTTTTGTTTACTTCGATGGATTATTAACTTTTAGGTAACACTGAGGTTTGATCCTGAAGATGTGAAAACACACCCTTGAAAATTTCATTGCTTTCTAGGATATTGCAATGCTGTTACAAATAAGTGTGAAGAAAACAAAGAGAAGAAGAAAATTCCAAGATGACACATAATTAAAAACTACCACCTGGGACAAATAAAACATATTTAAGCATGGTATTTGTCAAGAGACTCCTTTTCTTCCTACTGGCACTTGGACTGGAATGAGAAAGAAGGCAATAGGCTTGTTTATTAGAGTATACAGTTTGCAAATTTTATTAAGATAGTTGTGAAAGCATATCATTAAAATAAACAGATCACCAGAAAATGTTATCAATAAATAGATTATTTTACCTGAAGAGACTTGTACAAATAAATGTCTTGCATAGATTTTCAACAGCTCAGGATGAACATATGAGAATCCTTCCTTAAGTACAGGTGGATAAAGGTATGCAAAGAATAACAAAAACAACTATAATACAAACAGGCTGCATGATCAAAATAGGGAGTGCATTATTTCCTGAGCAATAGTTGCTTTTGAACACAGCTTAGTGCTTCTGTTCTGAAACACAATATCACACCAACAGAGGAAGGAACCCAGCATACTCCTCTTTGCCCCAGTGTCTGTGCTGGAAAAGCAGCATCCGTCCTGGCCCTCTGAGGTCCCTCCCACTTCAACCGCAGAAATTCTGGAAGATATCGGCCGCCTCTACCCAGTCCTGGAAGCAGGCGAGCCCCCGCTCCCGGATCTGCTTCCGCCCTTTGTTGGTGATGACCTCCCCATTTTGTTTCACAATCACAAGCTTGGGGATGGCTGTGACGTTGTACCTCTTCCTCAGCTCACTGCAGGAGAGAAGAGTGGTACCGAAGTTAGCACTTCCACATGCACATCTGAAGGGACAGGCCCCCTCCCTCCAACCTGAGGTACAGCCCACTTCGAGGAAGCCACCGGGTGCCCCACCCCGCCTGCTCCTGCTTTCCCTCCTGCTGGGGTGGGGGCTCCTTTCTTCTTGGTGCTACTATTTCTTTTCCTTTTTTTGAGGCGGAGTTTCGCTCTTGTTGCCCAGGCTAGAGTGCAATGGTGTGATCTCGGCTCACTGCAACCTCCACCTCCCACATTCAAGCGGTTCTCCTGACTCAGCCTCCCAAGTAGCTGGGCTTACAGGCGTGTGCCACCACGTCCAGCTAATTTTTTGTATTTTTAGTAGAGACGCGGTTTCACCATGTTGGTCAGGCTGGTCTCGAACTCCGGGCCTCAGGTGATCTGCCTGCCTTGGCCTCCCAAAGTGCTGGGATTACAGGCATGAGCCACCGCGCCCAGCCTTGGTGCTACCATTTCTAACCCAGTTCCACCCCAGAGAGCTGCCTGCAGCAGTGAACTCTCCATATCTGTGCTACCCAATCCAGCGGCCACCGGCCACATATGGCTGGGAGAGCTCAGAATGTGGCTAGTGTGCCTGAGGAACTGAAGTTTTCATTTTTAATTTTAATTAACTTTTAATTTAAATTTAAATTGTCACAAGTGGCTAGTGGCTACCAGATTGGATAGTGCAGGTCTGAACCCACAAATAAACCCAGTAACTTTTTATGTCCTCTACATCTCAAGGGGTTGAAAAATATCAGGTACATATAATGGTAAAAGTTAAAATTCCAGCCAGGTGTGGTGGCTCACACCTGTAATCCCAGCACTTCAGGAGACTGAGGTGGGAGGATGGCTTAAGCCCAAGAGTTCAAGACTAGCCTGGGCAACATAGTGAGACCTTGTCTCTACAAAAGTTAAAAAATTAGCTGGGCGTGGTGGCACGCACCTATAGTCCCAGCCACTCGAAAGGCTGAGGTGGGAGGCTCACCTGAGCACAGGTCAAGGCTGCAGTGAGCCGTGTTAGTGCCTCTACATTCCAGTCTGGGCGACAGACCCCATTTCTAGCAACAACAACAAAAAAGTTAAAATTCCATGAGTTCTAAATACATCTAGAACCTCATTTGACTTTCTACTCCACAAATTCAATGATGCACCAATTGCCATTATAATGATGAGAGGTTTCTTAGCTTCATTTTACATCATTTACATTTACGGTATCTATAATCTGATGAGTGGTCTTTTTGCAAAACTATTTGTATTCATTTAAGGAAAGGAGCATCTGCCTTCTTGGTTTTGCAGTTCTTGGAATCTTCACTGGGATTACTCCCTCAAGACAGGGCAGCCGAGTGCAATCCCTTTCCTGTTTACCACGGCCAGGTCACGAGGGCCTCACGGGGACAGTAATCGGATTTCCTTGATCTGTCACCCTCAGGATTGGGAACCTGAGTGGAAGGAAAAACCCATCTGAGACTCTCCTATTAGCAAATCTCCCCTCTGACATGTCCATCAAGCTCTTCCTGCCACTTTCTGGCATCCAGATCAAAAACACACCATCACTCAAGCAGGAAAAAATACAGTGTCCTCTATGCTCAACAGAGACAGAATATGCTGTTTCCAAACATCTATGAAGCAGTGACAACATCAATCATGTTCTCAGTCACAAAGGAAGTCTTAATGAATTTCAAGTGGTCAGTAACATACAGATCACTTAATGAGACCAAAAGTAATGGAACTGGAAACCAATAAGAAATCATTTTTGGCGCCAGGCGCGGTGGCTCAAGCCTGTAATCCCAGCACTTTGGGAGGCCGAGGTGGGCGGATCATGAGGTCAGGAGTTCGAGACCAGCCTGGCCAGCATGGTGAAACCCTGTCTCTACTAAAAATACAAAAATTAGCCTCCATGGTGGCATGCACTTGTGGTCCCAGCTACTGGGGAAGCTGAGGCCGGAGAATTGCTTGAACCTGGCAGGCGGAAGTTGCAGTGAGCCAAGATCACGCCACTGCACTCCAGCCTGGGTGACAGAGTGAGACTCCATCTCAAAAATAAAAATTTTTTTAAAAAAAAGATTTTTTTGGTTGTTTTTGTTTTTGTTTTTTGAGATGGAGTCTCACGCTGTCACCCAGACTGGAGCACAGTGGCATGATCTCAGCTCAGTGCAAGCTCCACCTCCCAGGTTCACACCATTCTCCTGCTTCAGCCTCCCAAGTAGCTGGGACTACAGGCGCCTGCCACCAAGCCCAGCTAATTTTTTTGTAATTTTTTAGTAGAGATGGGGTTTCACCGTGTTAGCCAGGATGGTCTCAATCTCCTGACCTTGTGATCCGCCTGCCTCGGCCTCCCAAAGTTCTGGGATTACAGGCCTGAGCCACCACACCCAGCCAAAAAGAAATCATTTTTAAGAATGAGTTTTAAAACTAACTATATGTTATATGGGAAACAGCAATGCAGATGACAAAATATTTAAAACAGAACAATATGGAATATACTACAAATCCCAAGCTGTAAACACCATTAAACACACTTAGGAAGCTGTAGCCTTAAACACGCTTATCCAAAACTTGTATATGGATGACTTATGGATCTAATTCAGGAAACCAGAAAAATAAGGATGGCACAAACACAGGGAAAGTAGAAAGAAGGCAGAATAAGATTGAGAACAAAATCACTGAAATCATTTTTGTTGGACCAACAAAAACCAACATGGGGTGAGCAATAAAACCCAATCTGGTTCTTAGGAAACACTAAAATGTGAAACAAATGTCTACCGAGCCTGGCCACAGCGGCTCACACCTGTAATCCCAACACTTTGGGAGGTCAAGGTGAGAGCGTCACTTGAGCCCAAGAGTTCAAGACATACCTGGGCGACATGACAAGATCCTGTCTCCACAAAATAAAAAGTTAACCAAGTGTGGTTGTGCACACCTGTAGTCCCAGCTACTCAGGAAGCTGAGGCAGGAGGATTGCTTAAACCCAGGAGTTCAAGGTTGCAGGGAGCTGTGATCGCACCACTGCACTCCAGCCTGGATGACGGTGCAAGACCCTATCTCTAAAAAAAAATCTACTGAGATTGAGCAAGGAAAAAGAGAGAAGACACAAGAATATAAAAAATCAGGCCAGCCTGGTCATTACACAGGCCCAGTGTGGACTGAACCTTCTTGAGGGGACACTGGTGGGAGGGTTGTGGCCTTTCTGGGGATGCATGACCCCTGCCAGGAAAGGCCTATTCCCCAAAGAACCAGTGGACACAGCCCCCACCCTGGCAGCTCCGGACCTCCTTCCTGTGGTGTCCAGTGACTCACCTGGGGAGGGAAAGGAAAGATGGGAAAAAATAAACATGTAAACTATTCTCTAAAACCTATCATGAGTAGTGAAAAAAAGACACAGCAGAGACCACTCAGTCAAAACTGTATTTGCAGAACTGAGAAAGTCACGTCTCAAACACAGAGCAGATGTGAATTCAGGTCAAACTGCAGGTTTAGGAGACACCAGCTCCTTCATGAACAGCCATGAGTGCTCACAACAGGGGAGGCTCATGTGGAACTCGGCTGGATGGAGCCTGCACAGGTCAGTGAACAACAGCAGTGGTCATGAAAGATGTGGCAGAGATGTCCCTCTCTAGCACCTTAAGAATCCTGCCCAACACCTAAATTTTTTTAGAGTCTCGCTCTTTCGCCCAGGCTGGAGTGCAGTGGCACAATCTCGGCTGACTGCAAGCTACGCCTCCCAGGTTCAAGTTTTTTGTATTTTTAATAGAGACAGCATTTCACCGTGTTAGCCAGGATGGTTTCAATCTCCTGATCTCATGATCCGCCCGCCTCAGCCTCCCAAAGTGCCGGGATTACAGGCATGAGCCACCACACCTGGCTGCACAACACCTAAAATTTAAAATGCCTAAGCAATTAGCTTTTCCCAAAGGCATAAAACAAAAATGTGTGGCCAGGTGCAGTGGCCCACACCTGTAATCCTAGCAATTTGGGAGGCCAAGATGGGTGGATCACCTGAGGTCAGGAGTTCCGAGGTCAGCCTGGTCAACATGGTGAAACCCTGTGTCTACTAAATGTACAAAAATGAGCCGAGTGTGGTGGGAGGCGCCTGTAGTCCCAGCTACTCGGGAACCTGAGGCAGGAGAATCCCTTGAACCCGGGAGGTGGAGGTTGCAGTGAGCCGAGACTATGCCACTGCACTCCAGCCTGGGCAACAAAAGTGAAACTCCATCTCAGAAAAAAAAAAAAAGGAAAGAAAAAGAAAAAAGTGAAGAAAAGAGAAACAACCAAGTAGCTCTTTGCATAAAGACTACAGCAAAATGGCCAGCAGCCTGATTTAAGCTCTTTATCCTGCAGTTTTGGCAAATGGGTTATTTCAGCATCTGTACTTTGGGCAGTGGGACAGGGCAGGGCCGTACACGTCACTTCCAGAAGGGAAAGTAGACTGTCCGGCTGGGGCCAGACCAGGTGGGACTCGGTCATCCCAGGAACCTGGAACCTCCTCCCCAAGGTCACGAGGACTCCTTGGAGGGCTGCTGCAGGTGGGTCGTGAAGGGGTTGGGATGCCAGCAGCAGCAGCAGTATCTCACCTACAGATTCCTGAGCACCCCTAGGTTCCACAGCGTCTGCACTCCTGACAGATTCCCAACTGACACGGGTCCATGCACCAGCCTTTGACCAGCACTGTCAGGAACAATGTGGGGTCCCAGGAGCAGCAACACCAACATCACCCGGAAACTCATCAGAAATGCAGTCTCCCCACCCCTGACGCTGGGGCAGTGCCCGAGATCCGGTGGTTTATGCTTGCTCAAGTTGGCCAGCCCCGCGGCTGTCTTCCAGGGCTTTCTGTATTCCCTGCACCAACTGGGAGGAGGTAGGAGAGAGCGAGCTGAGAGGAGGCTGGGCACGGTGCCCCTGACAGCACGGGAGGTACAGGCCTATGGTTTGCTGTGCTCAGCATCTGTGACCCTCCTTGGGAAACCATATCTCCTTCATTTTCTGGCATGAACTAGCTGTGTGTCATGGGCAAGCTAGTTAACCTCCTGCACCTCGGGTTCCTCATCTGCACCACGGGAATAACAGAACCCACCTCCTGGAGTTGCTGTGAGGATTAAATAAATAGCTTGATGAAGAATGAGGCTTGGCACATAATGAGTACTTAATAAATGCTAGCTGTTCTTACTGCGTGGGAAAGACCCACCTCCAGTTCCACCTGTCCAGTTCCACCTGGGCCGACTGCGCAGTCAGCATATCTATCTGGTGGCCCCTGGTTACACTTCCTAGTACAGAAATGGGGAACTAGCCGAATCAGAATCAGCGAGGCTTGGTGCAGCACCTGGCTGTGTGCTAGGAAAGAGGAAGGTACGGGAATGTGCAGTCTGAGACACAGCAACCATTCTGCCAGCGTGAGGAGAAGCAGGATTTGCCAGGCAGCCACTGCCTGTAGCCTGAGCAAGGGGCAGACATTGCAGAAGACGAGCCACAAAGCATCATCCTCAGTGACCTCCAACTTTCCCTTGAAACCATCTTCTGGCTGATGGGTGTTTCATTAAAGCCAGCCCATAACCTTTACTGTTTAAGCTCTTTGAGTTGTTCTCGTTGTTGTTTTAATCACTTGCAACATTAAATCAAGCTCTGACACAGTCAGGGGGATGTGGAGCAGGCTGGGCTTTGAGGAATGAGGGAGGCTTGAGGTAGTCATTTCACTGATATTCCAAGAGACACTCAGTACCAGTCCTCAAATCCCCAGGCTGGCAGCCTCTGCCTGGGGACAAACGTAACCTTGGAGCTGCCATGAGAGGCAAAGAACCACACTTTTTCCCTAATGTCATCTCAATCCCCTCTGGGCCCTGAGCTGTGTCCACAGAGAAAATAACTTGTTTCTGGAGGAGAGACTGTTGTCATGGTAATAACTTAGGACTTCAAGCATTTGGGGAAAATCCAAGAGCCCGGTTCTTCCTTGTCCTCAGTGCTGCTGCAACCAACGTTGGTCCCTGACTTCAACTAACACAGCCACATCCTTGTGGCTGGCATAAACCACACTTCTGGGTTGCCATAGCAACTCCTGACTCTAGTCTCTGCTACCTCAGCCAGGAGAAGGCTGTGGCCAAGCAAATCTCTCTGCAGAACTGTCTTTTGCTCACTCGCTCCAACCACTCACCAAACACACTCCCTGGGGATGCCAGGCACCGAACCATGTCTGGCTCCGTCCTGTGGGCAGCGGAAACTCAGGAAACCCCTGGAGAGGTGGAGCAAGAGCCAATCAGATGGGAACACCAAGGCCCTGCAGACCTCTTAGGGGAATATTCTAAAGCTCCAGAACCTGAGTGAAGGAAACAGCAATGAGTAGAAAGACAGAGAAGGATCTGGAAGCCGCAAAATCAGTGGATTCAGTGGCTGTGTTGAGACCAGAGGGCCCAGGAAGCAGTGGGAACAGGAGCTGGAGAGGGTCAAGGGATGGAAAGGCAGAGTCAGGAATTGTTGGCACAAGCACTGATTCTTCCCCCACTGAGCCATTCCCTACCCGAGAAATGAAGCCCTTTTTTTCAGCCAGTTTTTCCTTTTCCATCAGATCTAAACTTGTCGGCCTGGAAGTTGAGGCACACTGCACCACCAGCCATGGCCAGGAGGCAGTGTTAAGAGCCTGAGCAGGCAGGAGGAAGGGACAGCCTGCTCCAGTGCTCTTTGGGGTCCACTGATGTTCTGGAGGCCAAGTAGGGACGAGAGCTGTTATGAGACAATCATTATAATAAAATCATATAAAATCACCATTGATCATGTCTTTCGTGAACAGCAGCATGTAATGGGAATTCCTGCTGGTGAATCTAGAACGTGTTACTTTATTCTTGGACAAATAATGAGTTTTACTCATAAACCCAGTAATGCAGGGAAGAAAGGGCAGGATGGAACCTCATCCTGAAACATGCCTCCAGGGCGTGCTGGCATGTGTCACCGCAGCTGTCCCCACATTAAGGCTTGGCACCTCCTCCTAGCCCACCTGCACTGGGACACTTAGACAGGGAACTGCTAGCCCCGGCCACACACCCGCATCTCTACTTTCAGGGACGTTAGTAAACAGTTGCCTCTCTGGGGGCTGAAGGCAGGCGTCACTGCTGTGTTGAGTGTATGGTGCAGGGTACACTGAAAAGCTGAGATCTACACAGCTTAGGGGACAAGGTGAGGGCTCCAGGCCTCCTCTCCCTGCAGGTGCATCTGCCTCCAGCCACGCCAAGAGTAACTCCCAAGGGCGCCATTCTGTGATCTCTCTGGAAGCAGCCATTTTTCTTCTCCTCCCTTGACTCAGGTGATTTACCAGGAATTCAGTGGAAGGAGGGTGATGAGCTCAGGCCTCTGAGGAAAGGAAGCACGAGGCCCTGTGACCCTGTACCTGCCAAGTGGAGCTCCCATAATACCAACCACCTGGGCCCCACCTCGCCACAGCACCAGCCACAAAGTATTGTATTTCTGCACACATTAGCAACTTCCCAAAATGCCCCTGAAGCCTTTGTGCATTTTTTTTGTGCTTCTTGGCGGTCGCTATTTCCATTTTCCTCATGATCTGATTCCACAAATCCAGGATAGGATAAGCAGAATTTAGGGCATAGCCCCAACAATTCCCACAGAATATCCCACTTCCTAGCTTACACATGACAACAACAGGGTTAAGGAAGTTCAGTGTGGAAAGGGGTAGGGACAAACAGCTAAGTTTACAAAAGGAAAACTCCCTCCCAGGCCAATCAGGCTGAGAAGATTGGAGCACACTGCTGACCCAGGTCAGGCAGCTCACTGCCTCCAGCTGGAGCTCACAGGCTTGACCAGAGCATCAGAAACAGAAGAGTGGTGTGCATGGACCAGGCCTGCTTTAAACCTAAGTCTGGACTCTTACACCATAGGAGACCACAGGAGACCCACCCCAAAAGCAGAACAATCAATCCCCGTATGCCCCTCTCTGCCAATCCCTACCGGCTCCTTTCCAACAGCTAGAGTAATAAAGTTTATAGGAATGAGTTTTATGCCTCTCTAGTGATGAAATTCCGTCAGCGTCGGTAAAAATGAAACCGCAAAGGTGGCCAGCACCTGAGTTCCTGCCAGCCGTGGAGTCCCCGTTCCTCCCTCCCAGCACACCAACCACGGCCTGCACTGTGGGTGCCTGTCACAGAGCTGATGTCCTCGCAGGTCATCCCTTATCCCTGCATCCAGACACCGGCCCTGTGCTTCCTGCCCACTAACTGGGAGGATGAGGCAGCGGCGCCCAGGGCCGGCGGCTCCCGGAGCCAAGCCACGAACCCACAGCATCAACACCACTGCGAGCTCCTTCGCAATGCAGATTCCCGGAGCTCCAGATCCTAAGCACAAATGGGCCCACGTCCAAGCTCCACGAGCCCCGTGGGGGTGCCGATGCCCTGGGTTTTCGAATCTGGTCTGCACCCTCCCTGGTCTCCAAGGGAGGCTGAAACTGAGACTGAGTGTGATTTATCCGAGTCCGGACGTGAACCAAGAGACGGGGAGGTGATGGGGGAGGGGGACGTCATAAAGAGCTCCCCAGTGCAGAGTGGGAGGCCTGGGGAAGATGGGGCGACGCGCCCGGAGGCCCCGCCCCCCAGGACCCCCACTCACTGCCGGTAGGGGTCATGGAAGGGCAGCGCCAGCCAGGTGCCATGCAGCTCGCGCATGAAGTTCAGCATCTCCTGGGAGCTGTCGTCGGCTGACACGAAGACTACTTCGAAAGGCGCGGGCCGCCGCGCCTCGGCCACCAGCGCCGTGTAGAAGTCGCAGAGCAGCTGCGTGAAGTCGCGGCTCGGCCCGCACCGGGCCGCCGCGAAGTACAGTGCCACCACCTTGTTCTGTAGCGCCGCCTCGGCCTCCACCGCCGCGCCCTTACGGGTCAACAGGTGCCGCCCGCCCAGAATGTCAACCATGGCGCGGACGCGCAGCCACCTGAGGCCCGAGGACACCTGCAGGAGGATGATCACCTGCGGGAAGGAGGCGGCGAGCGCCGCGGTGCCCCGCCACTGTCCGCACCGACGGGCGCTGGACTTCTCAAGACCTGCCCGAGATGCGCCCACACCTCGGGCCGGCCTCGCCTGTGGCTGGGGCAAGAGTGTCAGCGCTGACAATGAGACACTCAGACACCGGAGACGCCAGATGCCTGGGCGACAGCGTGGCCCCCGCCTCTGGCAGCCGAAACAGCCGGGCAACCTCAAGCCCTCAGGCCTCCGCACCCTCCCTCCACTGCGCCACGCACACATCCCGTACGCTCCACCCACTGCGCCCCGCCCACATCCCACACCTTCCCCCACTGCGCCTCGCCCGCACCCCCACACTTTCCCCCCACTGCGCCCTGCCCACATCCCTACACTCTCCACCCGCTGCGCCCCGCCCACATCTCCGCACCCTCCCCCATTGAGCCCTGCCCGCATCCACACTGCGCCCGGCCCCCATTCCTGCGCTTTCCACCCACTGCGCCCCGCCCACATCTCCGCACCCTCCCCCACCGGACCCCACCCACATCCCCGCACTCTCCTCTAGCTGCGCCTCGCCCACATCCCCACACTCACTCCTCACTGAGCCCCGCGCTACACCCGCGTCCCTGTCCCCCCGACTGCGCCCCGCCCACCACTGTCCCCGGCGCCGTGCCCCCGCTAACTGTGGCCCCGGCCGACATCCCGCGCCCCGCCCCCATTCCGACTGGCACCCCGGCCCACATTCCCGCGCGCCTCTCCCACGCTGGTTGCCTCCAGGCCCACAGGCCCGCCACTTCTCCCCCCTCCACTGAGCCCCCCGGCCCACATTTCCGCACCCTCCCCTCACTGCGCCCGCACACTCCCGCACTCTCGCCTCCACTTACGCGCCCCCCACCCAATCCCCGCGCCCCGATCCCCACTGCGCCCCGCCCACACTCCGCGCCCTCTCGCCCGGGGCTCTCCCTTAGTGGGCACTCTTCCCAGTGCGTCTACACTTTCTCCGGACGCAGCGCCCCGCCCTCCATCCCGCCCCTCGTCCCGCCCCACCTACTGCCTCTTGCGCCTCACCCACACCGTGCTCTTCCTCCTCCTTCACTTCCTCCCACTCCTCGCGCTCCCCTTCAGCGCCCCACGCCACCCTTCCCCAGAAACCCTGCGTGGCTCTCCTTCCCTCCTGGACTGTCTTCCAGTCTCGCGCTCCCTTCCCGGCCCCGCTGCAAGTGTCCCGCAGCCGTCACCCCAGGGCATTTGAATCCTGCCTTGGAGCTCTTGCCGCGACCCAGCCCCCTGGAAGGGGCATGGGGAGGATGGGACGATGAGGAAGGGGAAGGGTAATTGGGCTTGGAGCGGACTTGGGCGGGGCGGTAGGGAACCTGAGCTCCGTTGGTTCAGGGTGTTTGTCCCTGACCTCCTGTGTCCTGGCCGGGAGGGTTCGTGAAGTTCAGGAAGAATTTGGGAGCAGTCCTTACAGAATGTTTTATTTGGAGAACCAAGAGTATTAATTTTTTGGCGAGCACTGTTGTAGGCCCTGGGAATTCAGCAGTGAGAAAAATAGTTGCAACTCCCTGCCAAGCCCGGGCTAGAAGGAGGCAAGCGAGCGAGGCACTCGCATGGGGGCAAAATGTAAGGGCGCGACAAAAAACTCAGTAATCAGGGCAAATAATGTTTTAATACAATATCTTAAAAAGTCAAAATGAATGCAAAGCAAAGTTTATAATGAACAAAATATCAAAAACTTAAGACAGTGAAGGAAACCAAAATATACCATCCTAAAATATGCCGCTTTGGTATATTGATTATTTTGAGCGAGAGGCACTTGAAAAACAGCAAATGCAGAGAGACCTTCTCCCCTTACCTGTCTAAAGACGGAGCCTCCAAAAGAAACTGTCATGAATTCCCGAATCCCGGGAGGATGGACTCTTGTCACAGCAGAAGTCCACACCACACCTAGACAAACTGTCACAAACTCATAAAGACCTATTCATCTTTCCTAAAAGTCGGTTACTCTCCCCTAAGTGGCCTACATCAGCCTCCGGTTCTCCTATTCACTGGTTTGGGGGGTTTTCACCTATTTTCCTGCAATGCCCCTGTGCAGGTGATATTAAAGATTAATAAATGTGTATTCCCGTTCCCCCGTTCAACTGCCCTTTGGCAGTTAATTTCATAGAGCCAGCTATGGAACTAGGGAAGATAGAGAGAAGGTCTTTGCTCTACTAAGACGAGATGGATCCCCCACTGACTTTGCACTGCCGTCACGCTCACCGACCCCTGAGTCCTGCCCCTGTGCCTGCCTAGAGCTTACGTTCTAATGGGCACAAAAAATAAATAAGGAAGATATTTTGCAGGTGCTATGCCAAAAGAAGAGCCATGAGGAGGGGCACAGGTTTTTGTTTTGTTTTATTTTGGTTTGGTTTTGTTGGTTGGTTGAGGCGGAGGCTCTTGTTGCCCAGGCTGGAGTGCAATGGCTCGATCTTGGCTCACTGCAACCTCCGCCTCCCGGGTTCAAGCAGTTCTCCCGCCTCAGCTTCCTGAGTAGCTGGGATTACTGGCGCGTACCACCACGCCCAGCTAATTTTTGTATTTTTAGTAGAGACGGGGTTTCACCATGTTGGCCAGGCTGGTCTCAAACTCGTGACTTCAGGAGATCCACCCACCTCTGCCTCCCAAAGTGCTGGGATTACAGGCTTGAGCCACCGAGGGGCGCAGTTTTAATCTAGCTGTGAGAGGAGTCGGGGAAGGTGAGATTTGAGATTCCTGAGGACACGCCTACGGGCGCGGGCTTCCCCTCTTCTCGCCGTTAAATGAACGGAAATTGGCGGACGCCGTTGCCTGCAGGCACAGCCCGTCGGCTCGGTTGCGTAAATGTACTTAGCAGCCAAAGCTGAGTGGAAGCCTTGCGGGAGGATTGATTGGCGCTCTTAGGTGAAGCAGGCTGTCAGAGCCCGGATTCACTGTCCTCTGGGGAAAATGGATAGACAAATCGGAGGAAAAAATTGAGAGGAACGGTGAGCAGTATAAATCTTGCATGAGGAGGTCCCTGACTTACGTTAAAATTCAGAGATAAGAGGAATGAAATGCAGCTAAGCTCTCAAAATCATCCAGACTATTTTGTTTTGTCGTTTTATCCTTGAACACACAATAAGCCAAAGTAGACAGCATTCCTAATTAGCTGACGGTGCCACCCTCCCGAGAAAATCAACAGTCATTCGCGTTAATCCTGCCTGCGCTGGGGAACTACCCAACCTCCATGCAGGAATGGATCACACTTCCTGCTGCCAATGTCGGGGCAGGGCGGCTTCCTAGGCACGCAGCCCCTCAGAAGCACGCGGCCCTGCACTCACTTGGGGCTCAGTGTTCTGCGGTTGCAGTCTTTGTTGCTTTGTTTTTTGTTTAGAAACTGAATCTCACTCTGTTACCCAGGCTGGAGTATAGTAGTGGGATCATAGCTCACTGCAGCTTCAAACTCCTGGGCTCCGGGGATCCTCCCACCTCAGCCTCCTCAGTAGCTAGTACTATAGCCACAAGCCACTATGCAAAGCTAATTTTTAAAAAAATCTTTGTGGAGATGGCGGTCTCCCTTTGTTGCCCAGTCTGGTGATTTTTTTTTTTTTTAATGGTGTGTCGGTCTGTGGCCCAGGCTGGAGTGCAATGGCATGATCTCAGCTCACTGCAACCTCCGCCTCCTGGGTTGAAGCTATTCTTCTGCCTCAGCCTCCTGAGTAACTGGAACTACAGGTGTGTGCCACCATGCCTGCCTAATTTTTTTATTTTTAGTAGAGATGGGGTTTCACCATATTGACCAAGCTGGTCTCGAACTCCTGACCTCATGATCCACCCGCCTCAGCCTCCCAAAGTGCTGGGATTACAGCGTGAGCCACTGCACCTGGCTGAAATTCTTAATTTATCTTTGAATTTGTGTGGTATATGAGAGGTCTTGGACAGTGGCACATATGAGTGTTTGGACCCTAGCTCATGTGTGCTCCCACCTGCCACTGCCTCCCTACCTCCCCAAGACAGATTCTTCTCCTCCTCCTCCTCCTCCTCCTCCTCCTCCTTCTTCTTCTTCCTCTTCCTCTTCCTCTTCCTCTTCCTCTTCTTCTTCTTCTTCTTCTTCTTCTTCTTCTTCTTCTTTTCTCCTCCTCCTCCTCCTCCTCCTCCTCCTCCTTCTTATTTTGAGAAGGAGTCCCACTCTGTCACCCAGGCTGGAGTGCAGTGCCTGATCTCAGCTCACTGCAACCTCCACTTCCCGAGTTCAAGCAATTTTCCCTGCCTCAGCATCCCAAGTAGGTGGGACTACAGGTGCCCGCCACCACGCCCAACTAATTTTTGTATTTTTAGTAGAGACAGGGTTTCACTATGTTGGCCAGGCTGGTCTTGAACTCCTGACCTCAGGTAATCTGCCCACCTCAGCCTCCCAAAGTGCTGGGATTAAAGGAGTGAGCCACTGTGCCCACCCCAAGACAGGTTCTTGACTGCTCAATCCTCCCCCTCCCTTTGGTGTCCTGGGCCACACCTGGGCTCCCCATCTCCACCTCCACCCAGGAACCGCTAGTGTCCTCTATGGTCAGTGGGGTCCCGGGTGCTGGGGGGAAGACTGACGTTCGATGCCTTTGCCCCACAAGGTCTCTGGGTGGGTACGACATAGGAATAGCTGGTGGCCTGCATGCCCACCAGGTCACTGGGCAGGGCCCCCAGACAAGGGTGAAAGTTGACATTCACCCTGTGCCCAAAAAATTGTGACATTCAATGGTCAATAAAAGACCATGCTAGAAAGAGAGAAGCGTTTGCATGTTAGTGCCTTTGCTGGCACCTTCCTTTCCTGGAAGGAAGGGGCACTGCATTTCCATTGCTGGAGAGAGCAGCCCACTCAGTGTTAAAGGAGAAACCAAACTCTGTAAACTATTTGAAAGAGGTTTATTCTGAGCTAGTCTGAGTGACCACGGCCCAGGGAAAGACATAAACTGAGAAAGCCTGAGTCAGTGGTCCCAGGGCAGTTAGATTGCAACTCTGTCTTACACATTTCAGGGAAGTGGAAGTTATGAAAAAGTCATAAATCAGTACATGAAGATTAGACATTGATTTGGCCCAAAAAGGCAGAATAGCTTAAAGTGGGGGCTTACTGGTCACAGGTTGCTCCAGAGTCTTCAATTTGCAATTGGTTAAAAGAGTAAAACTTTATCCAAAAATTTTGAGTCAGCAGAAAGGAATGTTTTCAGTTAAGATAAGGAAGACTGTTAACCAAACCACTGGGTCAGAGTGACCCGTGGGGTGTATGACTTAATCCTTGCCTGACATGGACTTAGGTCCTATTTATCATTTGGTACCATATTGTCACATAGAGTTTGTTTTGTCTTATGATCTCTATTTTAACATTTATGCTGGTCAGTTCTGCCTAAACTCCAAAAGGGAGGGCATGTAACAAGGCATGAGTCCAACCTCCCTTCCCACTGTGGCCAGGAATTTGGTTTTTAACTTTTTTCTGGGATCCTCTTGGCCAACAGGGGGTCTGTTCAGTGAGTAGAGGGTTAGGATTTTATATTTAGTTTATATCAGGGACCTGGGTGAAGCGAGTAAGCCCTCCAGGGAGATGTGATCATGGGGGGAACAGAGTCAGCCACCCCCATCCCAGATTCTCCTTGGACTGCCTGCTCTGAGCGGCTGTGTGTAAACAGCAAGGAAGAGGCGTCTTCCTCAGATGTGTGCACCAGAGACTCCAGAATAGCTCAGCCTGGTTCACTCAGCTCCACCTGTAAAGGGCATTCTCAAGGGTCATTGCTGACTCTTCCGGGGCAACCAGTCTTCAAATGGACTTTTGCAAACCCCTTCCTATTGCAGAAAGCCTGCATCATTTGCCTCCAAATGCTATCCCCCTGACCTCTCCCTGGGGAGGGAGTGGGCTGCAGGGGCCACAGGATGCAGCATGAAGCCCTGCATTCTCCCACCGCTGCTGGAGCCAAGTTCTCCTTCATGTTTCCCGCTGCACGACACACACAGAAACACTCCCAAATGCAGTCCTGGAAACAAGATTAGGTGGCCCCTACTTTGCTAGCTGAGATATGCAAAGTCACTTTCATACCAAACCTCCTTCCGGGGCATCTAAAGGTGACATGAGTGTGGGCATCTGTAAGCAGCTTTACTTGCCTCGGACAACCACAGGGAAACTGGGCAGCCAGTCCCACTCCAGATGCTGGCCCGAGAGACCCCAGTGAAGGCTCCCTTAGGCCTGTCCTCCCTCCCTGAGCCCTTCTCCCCACCCCACTGCCCCTGATTTAAGGGTAATCTTTTCTGCATTTCCTCCCGAGAGCATGATAATAACTCACTGCTCGACCAACTTCAGACAGGCTCCTCCACCACTCTTTTCAACTAGGCCTCGTCCTTGGACCCCGTGCTCAGCCTGCCTGAGCCAGTCTTAACAAAGAATCCTGTAAAGTCCTTCTCTCCCCTTGGTATCCAATCACCCCGGTCTGCCTGCAGCAAGCGTCCTGTTAAGTTAGTTTAGCAAAATACCCCCTACCGTCAAGGTCCCCTCTATTTTCCATCTGCCAGCCCCCCACCTCCACCCTGATCCTCGGCTGTAAATCCCCACTTGTCCTTGTGTTGGGAACTGTGCTTGGCGCTTTCCTTTTGCAGTAGTACTGAACAGAGTCTTTTTGCCTTGGATAGTATTCAGTTCTCTTTCTCATTAACAGTTATGAAGGGCTGTGACACCTTGCTTGGCTTTTAGCCTTGACATAGACTGAAAGGCAGAGGCTTCCAGAGATCATGCTGGATGGCTGGGCAGATGGCGTCTTCAGAGACTCTCCAGGGAGGTATGGCTCTGCCTTTCTACTCAGCATGCAAGCCCCCCGGACTTCTGAAGAGGGGTATTTCTCCTTAGAGAAAGTCTCCCTGAATGTGGGTATTTCATAAGTTCTTGGACCAGTTCCGCTCTTCTTGCTTTTTGTTGACATACATTGAATCGCTTCTCCCTGGCAAAAGAGCAGCATGTGAAGAAAATGTGATCCTTGGTGGTTTGACGTGAAATTGACTTTTTCTTCTAGCAACACTTATGAATATTCAAATACAATTATGGAAAAAATTTTTTGCACTGATCAGCGTGACAAACAAATTAGACATCCCAGTGTGCAAACATAACTTTCTGAATTTCCTGGTTTTAAATATTCCAGTGGCCAGGATCCCCTATCCAGAGGAAGCAGGACCGTCTCAGCTGACCAGGGCCCTTGCCTGCTAATAGAATCATGCATACCTTGTTTCTTCATGAGGCTGCTTGGCCAGGTTCCAATCCACCAGGAGTTCATCTTGTATCATAGTTGATGGATCCCGTGTCTCATTTCTAAGTTGGAGCATCACTTTGCAGCTCCCAACCAGGGCCAGCCACGTAATTTGAAAGGCTCGGTGCAAAATGAAAATGCAGAGCCCCTTGTTCAAAAAGCAGGAAAAGAATGGGCCAGCAAAGGAACTAAAATACACAAAGGCTTTTCCCTTTCTTCCATGGTCTCTCTTTAGACCGATCATGGTGTTTTTATTTGCTACTGAATATCATGTTTTCTTGGGACAGGGTGTCAACTTTCACACTTGCCCAGGGGCCCTGCCGAGTGACATGGTGGGTACACAGCCCACCAGCTGCTTGCATGGCCATGCCCACCCTGAGATGCCACAGGTAGTGCAGTAAAAGCATCTGATGTCAACCCCACACCCCACCACACATACACACTCAGGCTCCCACTGACCATGGAGGGCACCAGTGATTGCTGCGTGAGGGTGGGGATGGGGAGGCCATGTGGGGCCCAGGACACCAAAGGGAGGGAGATGAGCAGTCAAGAATGTGCCTGGGGGAGGTAGCGAATCAGCAGCAGATGGGAGCACACATGAGACAGGCTCCAAGTGCTCACATATGCTCCACTGTGCAATGAGGCCTCACTCATACCACACAAATTCAAAGATAAAATAATTAAGAATTTTTTTTTTTTTGGAGACAGAGTCTCACTCTGTCACCTAGGCTGGAGTGCAGTGGCACAATCTTGGCTCACTGCAACCTCCACCTTCCAGGTTCAAGTGATTCTCCTGCCTCAGCCTCCCAAACAGCTGGGACTACAGGCACCCACCAACATGCCTGGCTAATTTTTTGTATTTTTAGTAGAGACGGGGTTTCTCCATGCTGGCCAGGCTGGTCTCGAACTCCTGACCTCAAGTGATCTGTCCCCCTTGGCCTCCTAAAGTGCTGGGATTACAGGCATGAGCCACCATGCCCGGCCTGATAAAATAATTAAGAATTTCAAGACAGCAACCACAGAGCACTGAGCTCCAAGGGAAGGGCTCTGTGCCTCCACGGGGCTGCATGGCCATGAAGCCACCCTGCTCCAGCATTGGCAGCAGGAAATACAGTCCATTCCTGGATGGAGGTTGGGTTAGTTCCTCAGGGCTGCTGTAACAAAGACAACCTGGGTAGCTCCAAACAACAGCAATGGGCTGTCTCATAGCTCTGGAGGCCAGAAATCTGAAATCAGGGTGGCGCAGGGCCGTGCTCCCTCTGAAACCTAAGGGAATCCTTGCTTGCCTCTTCCTGGCTTCTGATGGCTGTCGCAATCTTTGGAGTTCCTTGGCTTGTGGCTGTGTCACTCCAATCCTAGATCTTCACCAGTCTCCTTTTTATAAGGACACAGTCACAATGGGTCCCTCCAGTGTGACCTAACTTTAACTATTACATCTGCAAGGATCCTGTTTCCAAATAAGGTCACATTTTGAGGTCCTGAGAGTTAGGACTTCAGAAGGGTTCATCTTTTGGGGGGATGTAATCCAACCCATAATAGAGGTGTGGAGGAAGGAGAGTTTCTTCAAGGGGCAGGACTGGGAAAGAGTTTGTAAGGAGGCTGGACCTTGAAAGAGGTGGCAAGAGCGGAGCCAGAGCGGATTGGGAGAGGGAAGAGTGAGCTTCTCTGTTTGGCTACTGTGAACGTGGTGTTTGGGAGGTAGAGAGGACAGTGGGAAGGTGGCTTGTGGCCAGGGTGGCCCTGGATGCCTGATGTATAATAACAATGATGGTGTTTATTGAGTGCCAGGTCCCCTTTTAGGCACTTTACCTATTTTATGTTAATTTGTTAAATCCTCAAAAAATTCCTGTGAGGTATTTCAGAAACAAAATAATATATGTAACTCCTCACTCTGAAAAAAGAAACTATGATATCAGAAATGTGGACTTTGGTTTTATTAAAAATGAGAAACAGGCTAGGCACAATGGCTCACGCCTGTAATCCTAGCACTTTGGGAGGCTGAGGCAAGAGGATTGCTTGAGGCCAGGAGTTCAAGACCACCCTGGGCAACATACTGAGTGAGACTCCTCTCTACAAAAAATAAACCTAAAACTTAGCTGGGCTTAATGGGACATGTCTGTGGTCCAAGCTACTCAGGAGGATGAGGTAAGAGGATCACTTGAGCCCAGGAGGTCCAGGCTGCAGTGAGCTGTGATCACACCACTGCATTCCAGCCTGGAGAAGAACAGAATGGAATTTTGGCACAGAGCAAGACCCTGTATCAAAAAATATATAAATAATAATGAATAAAAATATAAATATAAAAATGAGAAACCATGAAGTCCAAAAGCAGTCTGCTTGTTCAGACGCTGTAGCTTTCCATGGCTAATCCTGCCTGCCACCCTCCACAGAAGCAGGACAACACAACACGTCCTTTCCAAGCCTTCCCCAGGCCTGGCCAGTGGGAGGATATAAAGCTCTTCCTGAATGATGTACTTCTTTCTGATACAAGAGGAATAAGAAGAATCCCCTGCCTCGTGCTGCCCCCTCTTCATGACTTTGAATCTGAATGAGGACATGATGTCTGGAGCTCCTGCAGCAATCTTAGCACTGTGGGGAAAAAAAAAGACCAAAAGAATTTCAGAGACATCTGCCTAAACTTCTGATATTGTTGTATCTACAAATCCAAACAAGTAATGATCTATCCCCGCACAGCTCACCAAAAAAATACATCCCAACTGTAGACAGTTCTCAAAGCATGTTCTGCAGAACTCCAGGTGATGACGCAAGACCCATGGAGGTGGTTTGCAAGGTCAAAACTTTTCTTTTTTGTTTTGTTTTGTTTTGTTTGTTTGAGATGGAGTTTTCACTTGTGTCACCTAGGCTGGAGTACAATGGTGTGCGATCTCGGCTCACTGCAACCTCTGCCTCACGGGTTCAAGCAATTTCCTGCCTCAGCCTCCCTAGTAGCTGGGACTACAGGCACCCGCCACCACGCCCAGCTAATTTTTGTATTTTTAGTAGAGATGGGGTTTCACCTTGCTGGCCAGGCTGGTCTCGAACTTCTGACTTTAGGTGATCCACGCCTCGGCCTTTCAAAGTGCTGGGATTACAGGCATCAGCCACCACTTATTATACAGAAAAACTGTTTTCTTAGTAACACAAAGATGATATTTGTCTTATTCGCTGTGCTGACATTTGCCCTGATGATGCCAAAGTAATGATGGATAAACTGCTGTCAGGACCTGAATCAAGCCAGTGGCACCAAACTATACTCAGTAGTCACTGTATGCTTCTCTGCCAGATACACAATAAAAAATAAGCCAGTTTCACTTAAGAATGTTCACAGTGATGCTCAAGAGTTACTCATTTTATGACATCTCAAACCCTGAGTACAAATCTTTTTAATATTCTGTGGGACAAAATGGGGAGTTTGCAGAAGGCACTTTTGCATACCAAAGTATGTGGGTGTTCTTGAGGAAATGCAGTTGTGTGATTGTTTTAGTTACCAGCTGAACTAGCCACTTTTTCATGGAATATCATTTCTTCTTGAAAGAACAATTGAGGCTGGGTGCAGTGGCTCACACCTGTAATCCCAGCACTTTTGGGAGCCCAAGGCAGGCAGATCACTTGAGGTCAGGAGTTTGAGACTAGCCTGACCAATATCGTTGACACCCCATCTCTACCAAAAAATACAAAAATTAGCTGGGTGTGGTGTTGGGTACCTGTAATCCCAGCTACTCAGGAGTCTGAGGTGAGAGAATCACTTGAACCCAGGAGGTGGAGGTTGCAGTGAGCTGAGATCATGCCACTGCACTACAGCCTGGGTGACTGAGTGACACCTTGTCTCAAAAAAAAAAAAACAAAAAACAAAAAAGGAACAAATGACAGATGAACTATGGATATTTAGACATAGGTATGTGACAGACATTTTCTTAGACATGAATAATTTGAACCTGTCCATTTAAATGAATCAACTGACACCCTTTGTTGCCAGTGATACCATTCAATATTTCAAGCAAAAATTAGGATTTTGAAAAGCTTCTACCCAGCACCAAGAGCTTGACAGCTTCCCAATACTTATAGACTTCTCGTGACAGACTGGTGGTGGCATTAACAAATGTGATTTATGTTTTATGTTATATGAACTAGGTCAACATTTGAAGTTCTGGCCGGGCACAATGGATCACACCTATAATCCCAGCACTTTGGGAGGCCGAGGTGGGTGGATCACCTGAGGTCAGAAATTCAAGTTCAGGATTTCAGCCTGACCAACACAGTGAAACTCCATCTCTAGTGAAAATACAAAATTAGCCCCATGCCCTGTAATGCCCCCCCACGCCGCCATGCCCCCTCACACCCCTCCCACATGGAGCCTTCATGTCCACTTTGACCAGGTGTTGTCCTCCTCTCCCCAGATGGTTCAGCATCCACCAACGGACCCAGTGATTCTTGTCTTTTTATTTCAAGATAGCTATAACCTAAATAGGACCAGGAGGATGGCTCAGTGCAGAACAGAGCAAAAACTGCAACTTACCTAGAGCAGCTGAGCGTTGAGAATCTCTCGCTGACTCTCCTGCTCTTTCGGGGTTTTTCTCTACATAGCTATAAGGGCCCCTATCGACCCCAGGCCCTCTCTAAGTCATGCCATATGGTGCAGTTACTCAGTGAGGATTTCCTGTGTGTATCCTTCAGCTTTCCTTCCCATCCAAGAGAACAGAGCCCTCCCTACCCGCCAGCAAGCCCTGTCCAACCCTTTCCTAGCAATTCTGCTTGGCCTCAGGGCCAGAGAGCTGTCCTCCTCCCAATAATTTGCAAATCTGTCTTCAAACCTTCCTCTGGAAGCTTCACAAAAGTCAGCTACTATCACTGGAGTTAAACAGAGCTTCAGAAATCATTTTAAGAAATGTGAACCCAGTGAGCCAATAAATGCTCACATTCATTCCCTTGTGCATTTCCCCACAAATCTTTATGGGTGGTGCCCTCCTGTAGTACCAGCTGGCCAAGATGGAAAGCAAGAAGTCAGAGAGTACCTGCCCCCAGGTAGCTCCCACCTAGAGAGGTGACAGATGTACAATATCAACACACTGTGGCAAGATCTGCAAGAGGGTGGCTGTCACTGGCTGCAGACACCTGACCCCACTGTCAAGTTCTAGGGCTGGGCACACTGTTGCCCAGGAAGCAGGAGCTGGTCAAACCCCTATGGGGATTTCCTAGGAGATAAACCCCACGGCCCAGGCAGGGCACAACAGAACAGACTGTATGGGGGAAAGAGGTTCAGCTGACAGGACTCTTGATAACACAAGGAAGGGTGGAAATGAAGAGGGAACAAGCCATGACTGTCTGCTCTGCAAACGTAACTTGTCACATTAAAATCACCCACTCTCTGCCCAGGCGCGGTGGCTCACGCCTGTAATCCCGGCACTTCAGAAGGCCGAGGTGGGTGGATCACAAGGTCAAGAGATCAAGACCATCCTGGCCAACATGGTGAAACCCCGTCTCTACTAAAAATACAAAAATTAGCTGGGCGTGGTGGCACACACCTGAAATCCCAGCTACTTGGGAGGCTGAGGCAGAAGAATCACTTGAACCAGGAGGCAGAGGTTGCAGTGAGCCAAGATCATACCACTGCACTCCAGCCTGGCGACCGAGCAAGACTCAGTCTCAAAAAAATAAATAAAAAGAGAAAACCTACCAGGGCACCTGAAAGATGCTTTGCTATGACATAGAACACATTTCTATAGCTTGTATTTGTAAAAATGCGTTTACCAGGTGCCCAGGGCTTTTGATTTTGGTGTTCTGTTTTGTTCTGCTTTTCCAGCATTTTTCCAGCAGCATCTACAGACAACATTTCCAACAGTCACCATCACTTCATCACACTCCCCAAAACTAACCACACGAGCTACTGCTAATTATGACAGCAGCAAGCCCCCTAGCACGAAGTCCTTTTCGTTTCAGAACAAAACCCTTGACATAGACAGCATTCAGTCATCTGTTAAGCCTGACCAGAGAACTACCATCGCCAAGTCAGAAAATCACAAAAACCCAATAGTCCTAACCCACAGTTGAAAATTCAGTCCAGGTGCAGCAACTCATGCCCGTAATCCCAGCAGTTTGTTAGATCAAGGCGGGAGGATCACTTAAGCCCAGGAGTTTGAGACCAGCCTGGGCAACATAGCAAGACTCCCATCTCTACAAAAACAAAAAAGAAGAAAATTCAGTCTTTAACTTAGCATGCATCCATATGTGAGTGTGTGTGTGTGTGTGTGTGGTGGTGGTGTGTATATGAGTGTTGTGTGTGTATGTACATGTGCATAAGGGTTATAAGTGTATATATATGCATGTGTGTCCCAGCTTCCAAACCCCATGGATGGCCCCTCTAGGACTCGGGGCTAGGTCTTGCCTGCCGTGGAAGCCTCCTTTGCTCCTCCCTGACTCCGCAGCCACAGCCTGACACAGTCATGGGCTCAGCCCATGAGAGGCTTCTCTCGTCCTGTAACAGGGAAGAGGTCGCTCAGTGGGAAGGGCCAGGGTGGCGGCTTGCAGAGTGCAGGGCAGGGCCCCACCCCTGGGTTATGCCTGTTTCTAGAGCCAAACCTGCTCTTGGACCTTTTCAAAAGAATCTGTATGCACCGCCCCCCAACCCCCCACCATCCCCTGTCCCCTCTGAGAAAGACTCTCTGTTGCTTGGAGCCAAAACACCTGACTGCTGACCCAGAGGGGATGTTCATGCCCCACGTCCTATCACATCCTCATGAAATGTACTATTTCTCCAGATTAAACCATCTCCAAAGACCTCATTTCATGTGAGGGGAAATTTGAAGAAAGAAGGAGCTGTACAAAAGTTGTGTCAACAGGAAATAGCTGTTCATGTTGGGATGAGGTGGGGGCTCCATTGACTCACACAGCTTTTGACTTGGAACTTTTTTCTTTGAATTTGTATCCCCTGAGTACAACCCAATAGTATTCAGCTTTTGAGACCTGTCATTGTTTTATCATTTTATCAGAATGTTTGTCCATGTCCCCTCCCTCCCCAACTCCTGGCCAGTTACTTGCTTTTAAGAGATAATCCCAGCACTTTGCGAGGCCGAGGTGGGCGGATCACCTGAGGTCAGGAGATGGAGACTAGCCTGGCCAACATGGCAAAACCCCATCTCTAGTAAAAATACAAAAATTAGCCGGATGTGGTGGCGGGCACCTGTAATCCCAGCTACTCAGGAGGCTGAGACAGGAGAATCACTGGAATCTGAGAGGCAGAGGTTGCAGTGAGCCGAGATCGTGCCATTGCACTCCAGCCTGTGCGACAGAGCAAGACTCCATCTCAAAAAAAAAAAAAAAAAAAAAAAGAGAGAGAGAGAGAAAGAGAGAGAGATTTGATGAATTCTTAAAGGCCAGCCCCTGGGGTGGAGGGTACCATGGCTAGGATGCCTCCATGCCACACCGAAGGTCATTAGGGATACAGGACTCCTTGGGCTCCTTCCTGGGCCATTTTTAGCATGTGCACATGTCCAGGGTCTTAGAGTCTCGCCTGAGAACACGTGACTTCACCTTAGACCAAACCTGGAGACCTCAAGTCACCTGCATTTGGGTAATGAGAAACCACCGCATTATCAGACTCATTCATCTTTGTATCAACTTCAGCAAAAAGCAATTAAAGCAGGAAGTGGGGCATAATTCATAGTTATAGGAAATCATTTCAACTCTTCGGTACCCAGGTCAAAGACAAAAGGCAAGAGCTTTTTTGTGTAAAATCTCTGTAGCGTAAAAAGTCTGCTAGACCTCCCTAGAAAGGACACATTCCAGCAGCCTACGCGTAGACATTTTCTCAGTCCTCCCCATTTTTTTCCTAATCTCATCCACGTGTTTCTTCCAGCTTTGACTGTAAAATAAAAATGAGATTCAGAAAACCACATAAAACAAACATACAGCTGAATGAGTTACCTTCAGAGGAATACCCCTGCACTCCTCACCCAAGCCATGAAGAAGCTTTGCCCCCACCCAAGGTTTTCCCAGGCTCCCTCCCTCCCCAGGAAGGTAGCCACATCCTGATGTCCCTAGAAATCGCCCCCTCACATTTCTTCCTGGTGCGTCACCCTGGCCGCATCCCTAGACACTGTTTCTATCTATTTGTCCAAGTCCATCTCTTTATTTGCCTTACAATTTACCTGTTGAGGCTTCCCCCGTCGCTGGCCCCACCGCCCCACTCTGGTTGTGCTACCTGAAATCACTCCAAATATTAATACTTTATACTCAGCTGGGTGTGGTGGCTCACACCTGTAATCCCAGCACTTTGGGAGGCTGAGGTGGGCAGATCACCTGAGGTCAGCAGTTTGAGACTAGCCTGGCCAACATGGTGAAACTCTGTCTCTACTAAAAAAATAAAAATTAGCCAGGCGTGGTGGCGGGTGCCTGTAGTCCCAGCTACTCGGGAGGCTGAGGCAGGAGAATCGCTTGAACCCGGGAGGCGGAGGTTGTAGTGAGCCGAGATCGCAGCACTGCACTCCAACCTGGGCAACAAGAGTGAAACTCCATCTTAATAATAATAATAATAATAATTTATATTCAAATGCTCATCTCAGGGACTGTGTGACAGGGCAGGGGTTGCTTCTAAGCAGCCCAATCCAAGACAGCCCCTTCAACCACAGCCCCAGGTTAGGTGTCACCCACCCAGTGTGGCCTAGGCCAGCATCTAGATTGGGCCCTCAAGGACAGGACCAGCGTCCTCTCTGTCTTCCTCCCCACTGGCCACACAGAAGGGAGGGTGCAGTCAACTGTGGAGAAGACAGGATTTGGGGTTCCGCAGAGCCACCCAGCTGAGTGACCCTGTACCTTCCCAGAGGGAGGATCTCACGGTCTGGCCAGGATAAAGGGGAGTTAGAGGCCCTTGGAGAGAGTGGGATGGTCCCAGACCCTCCTCATAAAAATGAACATTTGTAAAGCAGTGAAAGTTAAATAAATAAATAAATAAGATGGGTCCTCATCTGGCTCTGCCTTTATTTTAACTTGCTTTGGGGATGACAGAGTCAAACCCTGGGGAGTGACCAGTTGTCTGAGAAAAAGAAGAAAAGGAGAGGCCCCTCGGGTCATCTCTCCAACGCATGGCCTGGTCTGGGCTCCCCTGAATCTGCCCTGCTCCTTCTTGGCACTCAGGTTAGGAGAGCCTCCTTCTCTCCTTCTTCCTTTGGGGGTGATTTTCTGCAAGACACTCAACTGGCCTTTCGTAACTGATATGAGGTTTCCTGTATGTTGTCCATGCCAGTATACTATTTGACTCTTTTTTTGAGATAGAGTCTCGCTCTGTCACAAGGCTGGAGTGCAATGGTGCGATCTCGGCTCACTGCAACCTCCGACTCCCTGGTTCAAGTGATTCTCCTGCCTCAGCCTCCCGAGTAGCTAGAATTATAGGCACGTGCCACCACGACCGGCTAATTTTTTGTATTCTTAGTAGAGACAGGGTTTCACCATGTTGGCCTTGACTCTCTCTTTGTCCATCTCTTCCTCTCTCTCTTTGCCTCTTTTCCTCTCTCTTTCCTTTCTCTCTCTCTGCTCGTCTTCCCTTGCCTCTGCCAGCTGCTTATGCTGCTGTTCTCTCAACCACTGTGTGTTGGGGGCGGGGGGTCTAAAACCAGCTGTAACCAAGTGTCTATGTACGGGAACTGGTCTGGGTTCCCTGGCTTACAGGTTACCTTGTGCCATACCTTTGAAATAAGGGACCTGTCCAGGCTTCCTTCTAATGTCCAACCTACCTCTAATGCTGGCCAGTCTATCTTACACAAAGTTTTAAGTTTTCCTGGTGTCACAGTACTCCACAGTCTCCCTTAAATTCTTTTTTGAAATTTTTCAACATAGTTCCTAGTAGTATGGGCTTATTTGTACCTGACCTATGCTTCTTCAAGACAAAACACCGTGCTCCAACCACACGCACACCACAAAACAAAGAACAGGTAAAAAAGGCACACACACACTTTTGCAGTTTGCACCAAACCAAAATCAAAACCAAACTCAGAGTATCCAGAAATCCAAGTCAGGTCAAAACCAAAACCAAAGTATCAAGCATTTCAAGTCAAGTCAAAAACAAAAACCAAAGTGCTGGTACAGGCATACCGTGGGTGATCAGGCCACACTTCCGCTCAAATGGAGTAGGCAAGTTCCAAAACCAATCCTGTCAAGCAATTCAAACCAAGTCAAAACCAAAACCAAAGTGCCAATAAAGCCACGCCGTGGGTGATCAGGCCACGCTTCCACTCAAATGGAGTGGGCAACTTCCCACAACTGGTCCTGTCAAGCAATTTAAACCAAGTCAAAGCCAAAACCAAAACCAAAGTGCTGCTAAAGGCATGCTGTGAGTGATCAGGCCACGCTTCCACTCAAATGGAACGTGCAAGTTTCAAAGACTAATCTTACCAAGTTTTAGATGTTCAGGCTCCAAGTCCTAGTTCCTTCCCGGTGTTCACCTACTGCATTGATCCTCCAAGGAGGCCTGCAACACACTGCTCTGGCGAGGTGTCCCACTGGGACAAATGACTACCTGGGAGCGCTCTCAGGATCCTCGTCGCTGGGGCTGGTCAGAGTTCCCCGCAGGGATGTTTACAGGGCAGGCTTAAGCCGCCTAAGGAGCTGCCTCGACCATCTGCCAATCACCTCGCTTCCCAGTCTGGGAACCAAGAAATGTAGCAGGAAGAGCCGCAGACAAAACTCCTCAGACACCGAATTAAAGAAGGAAGGGGTTTATTCTGCCGGGGGCATTGGCAAGACTTCTGTCGCAAGAGCCGAGTTCCCGGAGTGAACAATTCCTGTCCCTTTTAAGGGCTAACAACTCTAAGAGGGTACACATGAGAGGGTTGTGATGGATTGAGCAAGCAGGGGGTACAGTGATTGGGGGCTGCATGAACCAGCAATTAGATTGGAACAAAACAGGACAGGGATTTTCACAGTGCATTTCTATACAATGTCTGTAATCTATAGATAACATAACCGATTAGATCAGGGGTCAGTCTTTAACTACCAGGCCCAGGATGTGGCACCAGGCTGTCTGCTTGTGGATTTCATTTCTGCCTTTTAGTTTTTACTTTTTCTTTCTTTGGAGGCAGAAATGGGGCATAAGACAATATGAGGGGTGGTCTCCTCCCTTACCATCAGCCCTCCTCCCCCACCACAGGCACTTACAAATTCTGGAAATATCACTGCTTTGAGAAAACAAATAGGTTGTCAGGACGAGCGTGTCTAAGGGGAAAATGCTTTTCCCTGGTGGAATGAAAAACATTAAATCACAAGAATTTCTGTCTATGTGCCACCACCTGAAATGGAAAAGTTTTGTTCATTCCACAAGACAAACAGCTGATGTTTGAGTCCTGACCCCGGGTGCAGTGAGGTCCTAAAGCGTGTAGCATAATCATCAGCATGGCCCACTGTTGGGGGTGTGGGGAGGAGCAGAGACCAGGACCCTATGGGCACTAGGGCCTGGGGATCCCGCAGTCAGGTTGTAACAACCACCCAGGTGTTTCTTCATGCCCATTGTATAAAGAAAGACCACAGCATTGCAGTAAAGAAAAAGTTTAATAGACATGAGGCCGTTCACGACCATGAGAGATGGAGTTTATAATCAAATCGTCTCGTCCAAAGCTCGTGGGTTAGGGCTTTTTGTTTGTTTGTTTTTGTTTGTTTGTTTGTTCATTTGAGACCGAGTCTCGCTCTTTCACCTAGGCTGAAGTGCAATGGTGCAATCTCGGCTCACTGCAACCTCCGCCCCTCGGGTTCAAGCGATTCTCCTGCCTCAGCCTCCTGAGTAGCTGGGATTATAGGTGCCTGCCACCACACCTGACTAATTTTTTTGTATTTTTAGTAGAGCCAGGGTTTTGCCATGCTGGCCAGGCTGGTCATCCACCTCGACCTCCCAAAGTGCTAGGAAGGATTACAGGCATGAGCCACCACCCCTGACAAGGGTTAAGGGTTTTTCTTTTCTTTTCTTTTATAGGGAGTTCTGCTCTTGTTTCCCAGGTTGGAGTACAATGGCACAGTCTTGGCTCACTGCAACCTCCGCCTCATGGGTTCAAGTGATTCTCCTGCCTCAGCCTCCCGAGTAGCTGGGATTATAGGTGCCCACCACCACACCCAGCTAATTCTTTGTATTTTTAGTAGAAATGGGGTTTCATCACGTTGGCCAGGCTGGTCTCGAACTCCTGATCTCAGGTGATCCACCCGCTTTGGCCTCCCAAAGTGCTATGATTACAGGCGTGAGCCACCATGCCCGGTCAGGGGTTTTTCAAAGGCATTCTGGGGAAAGGGGTGTGGGTGGCTGGGTAACAGTGCTTGCTGCTGATTGGTTGGGGTGTAGATGAAATCACAGTGGGTGGAAGCTGCCCTCCTGCAGGCTCAATAGCTTCTGGTGGGCCACAGGAGTGGGGTTGGTAGGTCCAGGTGGAGCCATAGACGTCAGACATGAAAATAAAACTGAAAAGATATCTTAGGTTCTACAATAGTGATATTATTTGCAGGAGTAATTGGGGAAGTTGCATATCTTATAATCTCAAGAATAACGGCTGACAATCATTTATGTCTGCGCCTTAGCAAGATGCAGGCTGCTCTCCACCTCCCAGCCTGATGGCCTCCCATTAGCTTTACAAAAGTGGTTGAATTTGCAGGGAGAACTATTAACACTATATCCTAAAAGTCTCTCATAGTTAGCTCAGCCCAATAGCCCAGGAATAATCAAGGGGAAGGCAAAATGCGGGGCAGGTTAGCTCAGATCTCTTTCACTGTTATGATTTTCTCACTGATACAGTTTTTACAAAAGCAGTTTCAAGACCATAGCAAGGGGCAGAAACCAGCTCCTCCTCACATCTGAGCCCCCAGAGGAATTCAGGTGGAGAGTCAGCATCCATGGCCAGGGTCACTGGAGAATTCAGGCTCAGAAATCCTGCACATGGGTGTCTCAACATCTGTGGCTCACTTGACTTCTTATGGAATCGAAGACTTTTCTGAAGGGGAAAGAGGCCCCACGGTGGACATTCTAGGATAACCAGCCCCTATTCTGTGCTTCTGCTGAGATGACGCCTGGATGCCAGTGATCAGGCCAGAATTGGGATCCACTAGTAGGGACATCCTGTCACCAGAAAGCAGGGATGTTCCTGAATGTTCCATGGTCCCTTTCCTGATGACTATGTCTAACCCACGTTTCTCTACTCTTAGATCCAAGCAAGGCATTGGCTACCTGCCCCCACCAGACATTTTATTCACCTGCCACATCTTCTCAGTTGAGATGAGCCTTTTTTTTAACCATCCAGAAACACATTGATGCACTGTATAATGTTTCCGCCAACTACAGATGGCATAGACAACGGTGGTCCCGTAAGATTATGATAGCGTCTTTTTACTGTGCCTTTCCATGTTTAGATATGATAGATACGCAAATTCTTCCCACTGTGCTCCGACTGCCTACAATATTGAGTACAGTCACACACTGTACAGTTTTGTACCCTAGGAGCATTAGGCTTTATCATATGGCCTCCTGAGTGAGTAGGAGGCCGTACCATCTAGGTTTGTGTGAGTACACCCCATGATGCTCACAGGACGACAAAATCGCCTAGCACCACATTTCTCTGAACATATTCCTGTCTGCCGGGCATGGTGGCTCATGCCTATAATCCCAGCACTTTGTGAGGCTGAGGTGAGTGGATCATCTGAGGTCGGGAGTTCAAGACCAACCTGGCCAACATGGTGAAACTCCATCTATGCTTAAAAAATAAAACATAATAAATAAATAAATAAATAAATAAATAAATAAATAAATTAGCATGC